>NC_134237.1:14514395-14819256 GCF_965152275.1 Natator depressus
AAACCTTTAGTAACTTGGATGGTTGTCGATACTAAACATTTTAAAGAAACTAGTAGCAGTGCCATTTCACACAACAGTATAAATACAGTAATAAGACGTACAGTGCCTGTTCGTGTTAGTTAATAAGCGGTAGCATAATCGTGCTAGTGGATTTAAAAACTAGGTCCAACGCTTGCGAATATGCTGTGATTTGAGCATTGGGAGCACAGTAACTAGTAATACAAGCTTTTTTTTCTAATATTTTTGAAGTCTCTTTGCCAGTGGAATGAAATTCTGTAGAACTAAAAGTATGACGAGCTTTTGAATTTCATTGGCACCTGACATTCCACAGCAACTCAATACGTCTATAGGAACAAAATATTTAATGAGAGAACGTGGGATCAAAAAAAAATAAAGGTTGCTACCTTCATGGCTGCTTGTGTAGTCGTCATTACTTGAGTAAATTACAAATAACTCTTCCTTCTCTTTTAGCGAAGACTCCTGTGAAGACATGAGCTGTGGAGAAGAAAGTCTTAGCAGTTCTCCTAGTGATCTAGAAGGCAACTTCTTCTTTGACCTCAAACCTAAATCTACATGGAAAGCTCTCAACTGTCAGTCTTAGCAATTTGATTGCACTAGAGTACAATTTTTAAATGTACCATAGGTTTTCTTGGCAATAATAAATGAGTAGGTGGTATCCAGGCAAGAGTTGCTGTGGAATACATAAGTGCTTATAATGCCTGCCTTTTTTAGAATTCTGATTTAAACAGCCATTTAGGTGCCCGTTCAGCAAAATACTTAAACACAGCCACAGTCCTGTTGAAGTGGACTACTCGTGTGAGTAAAATGATGCATGTGAAAAGTACCTTGCTGAATTCGGTCTCACAGCACAATGGGCTAGTATTTCAAATGGTAAAACCGCTTTAGAGTGCGCACACAATCTTCAAGAAAAGAGGTTGTATGTGCTCTATTGTACTCATTTCTTTTGGGGCAGGAAGTATTTTAACCAAAATTATATATTTTGATGGTGTACTCTAAGGATTTTAAACAAGGATTCCTTAAGTTTAAAAAGCAAAGATTTTAATCAGGAGTATGCATGATCTATTTTGGGAGGAATATAGACTTAAATACCTTTAAACCCATTCATATGAATGATAGTCTAGTATGTATGTGCCAGGGTTTATTTTAGCATTTTCATTTTAAACTAAGCTATAAGCAGATAAGCTTATGCTGAATTTCATAATATGAACTTCAATGTTTAAAAATTTAGTGTGAACATGTCAATTCATACTATTAGACTAGAAGTATTAACATGTTAAATTTGGTAAATTTACATTTAACCCTTGTAGTTGATTTCAGTATTCTTCCACTGTCAAATGACTAAATCCATAATCAGACTGGTTTGCATGCTTATGTGAAAGCTGTTAGTGCAAGAAGAGTTGGTATTATGCAGAAATGTCAGGTAAATGTGAAGTTGATAAAGTGGTTGATATAATGGCAGAAACTTGGTCATTTTTTTGCATTTTTGTTAAAGCACACAGATTAGTATGATTGCATTTCACTCGAGTATGGACAGCTAGCAAATGAGGAAATTCACTCTATAGAATAACGGTGAATGTGTGGTAGTGCCAATGTAAAAATGAAGGGGCAAAAAAATGACAAGCTAAAGTTCAATGTTTGTAGAAGTAAACATCTTTCTAGTATGATGTGCAGATGTGAATGGTGACGTAAGTTCCTAAATGTTATATGCTTTCAGTTTTATAAACTTATACAAAAGTTTACAAAATGTATAAAAAATGTAAATTTTAAAAATGTACAGAAAAATCTTAACTTTAAATGAACAAAAAAGGACTGTATTTTTTTACATTGTGTATGTAACTTTCTGTAGGTAGCTTGCATGTGGATATTAATTTATTGTGTATTCTGTATGATACAAATACTGTCTATTGAAGTCTTGCTTTTTCTACAGTAGGCGTCAACATCCAACGAGATATTTTCTGAACCCAACCTCTGATCAAGGTTATTAAACCTACTGTTTTGCTTCAGTTCAGAATAAAAATAAAGCAGTTGCATTTCTATTTGTGTAAATCTACTGCAATCGAAGACTTCTCAGTAAGACTTCTTCTTCTATCAGCTGCTCTATATACTGAAAACTGGCTTGGTCTGAAACTTTTCTGTGGGGACTATTTAAGGCTTTTCTGAAAAATTTAAAGGAAAATGGTGTCCTTTATATGCTAGATTTTTATAGATTGGGTCTCCAGTAAGAGCCTAGCTAACTAGACTTTGATACCTGTTTTGATTCATGAATTGTAACATACTAGATAATTGTTTAAAAGATTTCTAAAATGGCTCTACATAGTGATTTTGCTTAACTAAGTTCTGATTTAACCACAGGGGAAAACCTAACCTATCTAGGCAAAATTTTCTGTTACCTCCAACTAAGAAAATTCCTATCACAGATTGGCTTCTCCTTTGCCAAAGAAAATAAGATCAGCTAATTATACACTTTTGCTCAGTCTTTTCTTAATGTTTTTAGACTTTGTATGCCATTACATAACAGTCATATGGGGTCAGACCAATGATCTACCTAGCCTAGTAGCCTGTCTTTTGACAGTGGCCGGTGCCATGTGCTTCAGAAGGAATGAATAGAACTGGGCAATTATTAATTGATCCATCCCCTGTTGTCCAGTCCCAGCTTCTGGCCGTTGGAGGCTTAGGGATGCCTGAGCATGGGGTTGCATCCTTGGGCATCTTGGCTAGTAGTCAGTGATGGACCTATTCTCCATGAATTTATCTAATTCTAGTTGCCGTCAGCCTACCACTAACACCACTGCATCTCAAAGTCCTGGAACTGACACTATTACATGTTCTAGATGGAGTTGGGCATTCTTTCCTAGCACTGTAACTATCAACTTTACTATAGTTTGTCAGTTAACAGTATTAGGTTGTGATTACTGCTCTGTGCTAGGCTACTGGGTGGCTTGACTTCTACCATAAATTCCCTTTTCCCTCATCAGTGTGTTGTATATTCACACCACATGTCACTTAGCCTGTCTTCTGAACAGTGTTTTTAGATGGCTCCAGCGTGAATTGCATGAGATGTCTGCTAGCCTATGTGCCTAAACCAAATTATTCAGAATATGGTAGCATTATTGCATATGACTGGCTCTCATTTTCTACATTAAAAAAAATTAAGATCTTGGTTTTCAGTAACCTTCAACTCTTAAACAGATGTCCTAAAGCTCAGGATAAGTTTAGCTCAAACCCAAGCCTTGGCATTGATGACAACTAGTCCACTGGCCTTCAACCAGAGGTAGCTAGCCTTATTGTCTTTGAACAGGTTTCAGAGTAGCAGCTGTGTTAGTCTGTATTCGCAAAAAGAAAAGGAGTACTTGTGGCACCTTGGAGACTAACAAATTTATTTGAGCATAAGCTTTCGTGAACTACAGCTCACTTCATCAGATATCTGACCCATGAAGTAAGCTTATTCATTCATGTAAGCTGTGGAAAAAACCACCCCTAAGTGGCTACATTCTGTAGCCTCAAGTTCTTGGAATTTCAACAAAAATGGATTTTAAGTTTGCTGTGCCCTCATTCTATAATGTTCTGAGTATATGTACATGCAAAAAGGAATAGTTAAATAGTAAAAAATTACAGCATGAGCAGTGATTATGCTTCCTGATGTCACAGGAGTGCAGTAGTGGTAAACAACTGTTTTGAGATGCTCAAATCCATAGTTGCATCTGTTTGCAAGACTTCTCCAGTGTTGAGAAAGCTGCGTCTACTGCTGTTTCTACCACCCAAGGGAGAGAGCTTTGTACAGAAGAAATGACATTTTTAGGATTTTTGAGAAACATGTCAAAGGGGAACATACTTACACATGTGGTGGTTGTGGTCAGGAATTACAGTTTTGGGAGGAAGTTAGAGGTTCATTTTATGACAAAATGGCAACTTCCTTAAGATCCCCGACTGCCTTACTTAATGCTGCAGTGAAGGATCTACGTTTTAAATAGAATGACTGACTGATTTTATTGTTAGCAGCAAGACTTTCACCTTTGGAAAAATGTGACTTCTCTTATGGAGTTGTGGTTAATATATGGACTGTTCTTGTAATGGAAAAGCTTTCACACCCAGGCACCTCATTGGCATCAACATTTCTCCCTTTGGCAGTGGGGGCCTGGAGTAAATCAGTTTGACTCTGGAGAGGGTTGTTGGTGGGGTTTTTTTGTGTGTTTAATTCCTCTCTGGTTTATTTTTCAGTATTTACAAAGTGGGCCTCATGATAGGCCCAAGTTGTTTCTTTTGTTTAGCTGAGAAATACTCAGAGGGAATACCTTTCCCTGCCCATTCTCTGGGGTGTTGACTTATTATGCTGGCTTCTGGGTGCCAAACAGCAGTTCGCTTGGTTGCTTCCCCTATGGGAAAGAGACCAGCCTTTTCTCCCTGCTGCAGCTTCTTTCTCATTTCTCCTCCCCCTCTCACCAGGAGAGGGGTTTGTAAAGGTCACAGACAGGCCTTAATTGGACTCAGGTGGGCCTTGTTAACATGAGGTAACCTTTTCAGCTCATGGGGGTGGAAAGGGCCTTTACTATTGTAAGGCTGATATAGCAGCATTCCACCACTCTTCTAGGGGTCAGGTGTGACTTTGTCACAGTATGGACACAGAAGTGCCAAAAAAGAAGATAAGTATTTAGAAATTGTTACTCAGAGGAGGCAGCCTTCCCAGCCTGCAAGCCAGAAGCTTTAGCCAGGTTTGTTTAATATTAAACTGAATCTGAATACGTAAGGTAGGGTGTAGGTTAATGATTTATTGTAGCTTTGCCTCATTAAAAAAACTCATGGAAAGTGAAGGCACTTTTCTTAAACATAGGGTAGTGGTAGTTCTGGAAAGTAAAGTTCTATTTGTCAAAAAATGTCTGAGGGTGCTGCTTTAAACAATCTGCTTTAACCCCCTTTGTAGTAAGCATATCTAAGGATCAAGAGAAGGCAGTACAGTCCCCATGCCCATTCAGCTCCTGGCAGAGACACGTTAGTGTGATTGTATTAGGAACAGAACAGCCATTTTCTCGGTCCCCGGCAGAAACACAGCCTGTAGTTTTCCTTCTTCCTTTCTCCTAGCCCTGCTCTCGTCCGTTCAGATAAAAAGCTGTTTTGGGCTAAGACCATCACTTCTGTGTGTATGTACAGGGCCTAGCACAGTAGCGTCCTGCTCTCAGCTAGGGCTTCTAGCTTCTGCTGTTCTACAAATAATGCTAATAATTTACTTGTATTGTGGAAATAGCAGTAACCCCCATCAGGGATCAGAGCGATGTTGTCGTAGGGACTGTGTAACCAAATAGAAAATGCTGGCCAGCCCCAAAGGTCTTACAATGTAATTACAAGCCAAGGTATGACAAAAAAGGCCAAGTCTCCCAAGGTGACACGAAAACAAGTGCTCTTAGTTTGGTTGGCAAAGTGAGGTCAATGTTGCTGTGAGGACAATCTTGTGATTTTTAGTAACTTCCAGTTTTCAGAGTTTTCTAGGCCAGGGCCTCACAGCTATTATAAACATAGAACATAGGTAAGTGTTGATCTTTGTTTTTCTAACACTTACCTCCTTCTCTTCTAGTCTTAGGCCTGTTTATGGGGCAGGTCAGCTATTTGCATTGTTCTGCTCCGTTCCAGTCTGTCTTGAAGCCATTCCTCGGAAACTCTAGCTAATCGAATCCTTTTGTATGACATCCATCTAGTTTTGGGTTTTCCAACCCTTCTCTTATCCTTCACTTCTCAGTTTAACACCTCATTGCCTATATATTCTTCCAATCTTTTCACCTGCCCAAACCATTTAAGACTGGATTCCTGGTGCTGTACTATAATCGGTACCATCATCACACTTCCCCTAATTCATTCATTCCAAACATGGTCCATTGCTGTAACTCCAAGCATCCAAGCTTTACACCGGAGATCCAAGCTCTGGTCCTGTCTCTTCCTTGGGGCCAAGTGTTCGGAGCCATACAACAGTGCAGGCCTATTTAGCTGACGTTCCCGAGGAAACTTCTTCCAAAGAAATTCAAAAGCTGATCTCTGCCATAACAATTATACACCAGTAAAAATTACATTCATCCCTATAATAATTAACACTTAGTGCTGTTCATCTTTCAACCTTTAATCAATCTTAACACCTCTAAACAGCATAATGGCTCCTTAGGAACTCTATGGTACATCATGGCCACTCCAGCAATGGTGGGGACAACCAGACCTGTTCTGATTAAGAGCAGATGGTTTTGTGGTTCTACCCTGTCAGCTACTGGACTAACTGCCAGCTTTTTATGTAGACCAGTCACTGCAGGGGGGTGAGCACACACTGAAGTACATACATTTTGCATGTTTCAGAGTAGCAGCCATGTTAGTCTGTATTTGCAAAAAGAAAAGGAGAACTTGGGGCACCTTAGAGACTACCAAATTTATTTGAGCATAAGCTTTTGTGAGCTCTAAGGTGCCCCAAGTTCTCCTTTTCTGTTTGCGGATACATTTTGCACGTTCAGTTTGAAAGGCAGCATGACTAAGACTTTGGTTGTATAATCTCTACTCTGTCTGTAGTGATCTTCACCCGTCTCTGTTAAGATATTTGTAATAGGGGAGCACTAATATTTGACCACCTTCTGAGACAGATGTATATGATCTTAGTCAGATTCACCACAGATATGTAACATTCCATAAAATCCAGTGCATTTGAGAGCTGATGGTAACCGATTTTAAGCAACCACTCAAAGGGCCAGGAAAATGTCTGTCTAGGACAGGTGACATTTAAATGAGATAAGGGGAATGATCGGTTTGGCTTGTGACCTCTTGAGTTTATGCCTTGTGTGTTTTATGTGATTGTAATGCAAGAGACTGGGCAATGTAGGTAGAACATTCAGCAAATTAAAAGCAAACCCTACTGAGCATGTGCAAATGGTATTGTCAGTGTTTTATATTTAGCCAAATCTGAATAAGTTTTCAAAAACAGCAAAGGGCATCTCTCTGACCCCAGTCTCTTGCCTACTAAATTTCAAGTGGCTACTCCAAGCCCCTGATGAGAGAAAAAAGCTATTCAAGAAAATGTTCAGACGATATAGTTGTATTTATTTAAAACACACTCGAAAGATTACCGTAACTAACTTCATTCTCAAAACTTGGTTGTCCAAAAAAAAACCCCATTCAGTCTTAAAAGAAAGTCACGAAAGACCCAAACCCTGACCTAACCTAGAGGCAAAGCATAGAAATCACGAGTTTGATCAGTTGTCAGCAAATGAAAATAGAGCCTTGTAATTCTAGCCTTGATTTTTGTGTTCCCAATTAATAGTTTAAAGATAAGGAACAGAACCTAACTGAACTCTTTAAGGTTGGAGCCTGCAGATTAGTTAGACACAATTTAATTTAGTGGAGGACTGTGAATGGCACAAGTGTCAGAATTAAAGACTTTGTTTTAAATATAATAAGTTAAAGCAAACACACATTACAATATAACCATACACAGCACTGATACTCATATTCTAAGATGAAATGGTGCATGCAGGGGTATTCTGTCCCTGGATGAGAAAAATGGGCATATAATCCTTTCTCTAACAGTATGTTGATTATGGATGAGTGCACTAATCAAAAATTAGCATATTACCCTTTTTATAATACCCCTTAATTATTTAGCATTTAGCCTACCTTTTACCATCTCTATATTTCCACTACCACTATTTTCTCCTTGGCTATTTAACATTAAATGTCTTCTTAATTAACATCTGCGTACATGTTATTCCAATAACTATCAATACAGATAACATTCACAGTTGGTCTACAACCCTTGTTAAAACCAAAAACATGCTTACAACATGACCGGGGGTTATGTCCTAACTTATCTCTAACTTGTCTCTGAATTGTCTCGCTTCACTGGTATCTTATTAGGCCTTAGCCCAAAAACCTCTTCTCTACTTATATTTCAGAACATTTCTATTTAACATAAGTAAGCATCATCTCTGTAGGCTATATAACGGAGAATGTTAGGCAGACTTAACCCATTACTTCCCCTATAACACACACACACACACACTGTAATATATCCAGTGTTATATATTGTATGCCTGGTGAGCCCATAAGATCCTATTACAATGCATATACTGAAAGGAGCAGGTTACAATAGTAACTGAATGAAATCAATTAAAATAAGCAATTAAAATTCTTATTCCACGGCAACTGAATTAAATCTATTAAAGTTATAAGCAATTAAAATCTCATCCTTAATGTTGCATAAATGCAGCATTTTGCTTAATTTATGTGTAATTTTGCCCTAGACATGTATGTTCTGTTCATGATTTGAAATCTCTAACCGTTTTTTAAACCAAGTATATTTTAGGCAGCATGTCAGTTCCCCTTTAAAGAGAGGTGTTGTTTTGTTTTGTTCCTGTTAGCATGTCTTCATCAGGAAGACATATGAAAAGCACTACAAAAGAGGCCACGTGGAGTCAATACTAAATGGGATTTTCAAGAGCGCTCAGCACTGGCCTCATTGTCCAGTGACTGGGGCCCAGAAGAGCAGGTTCAATTCCATGCTCTGTCATGTGCTTCTTGGGTAACCTTTGGCATGTCACTTAGTTTTACTCTGCCTCAGTTTCACATCAGTAAAGGGGAGGATCATAGTAGTACTCCCCTGCCCCTCAGAGCTACCAAGGATAAACAAATTGAAAATTGTATGGGGCTCTGATACTATAGGAACAGAGGACACATGTACGTGAGGTGCTTAACACCCAGTTTTGGCTCCACTATGATCCACAAAACTCCCACCAAACCCTGTAGGCGCCTAAACTCAGTCAGTGCCTATGTTTTCAGGGCAAAAATTCCTGTGGTACCTTTGTTTCTGCCTCTGGGCATGCATGCTGCTGTCTCCCTTCAGGTATTCAGATGTCTCTCTGCCGCCTAAGCCCGCGAGCGATTCTAAACTGGGGGAAGACAGGTGTTCGGTCACCCAAGTTACATGCAGGGCCCAATCCAGAAGCCATCTACTGGATTGGATCCATTCCCTATGTATAAATACTTATCTAGTCATTGGGCTCGGGGCAGGGGTAAATGACTCCATAGTCCAGTGGTTAGGTGAGAGACCCAAGGTCCAGTCCCCCAGATCCAGTCACTCTCCCTATTTATCCACAATGGAACAGCTTCAGCAGGAGAGATGGACGAAGCCCCACATCAGAATATCCCATAGCTCAGTGGTTAGAGCCCTCTGAGTGGTGGGAGACACCTGTTCAAATCCTTTCTCACCCACTAGCAGAAAGGGGAGGGGGGTTGAATCTGGGTCTCCCACAGTCCAGGCAAGTGCTCTAACTAGGCTAAAAGTTGTAAGTTTGGCAGCAGCAGCTTCTGTCACCTCCAGATGTCTTTGTGTAGAGCAAGGCAGGCACCTAACTCATTCCCACCAGAGGTGCCTAAGCTGCCTCACTCCACGCCGCTGGTTGCTGTGAAAGGGGCACCTCTAACACCCCTCTCCTGTCAGCATTGCCCATTGGCTAGTTTAGGCAGCTGCCTTTTGTGGACCACACTCTATGGCGCCTCCCCATTCCTTGTACAGGGAGCTTAGGCACTTAAACTGGCTTCGGTGCATTGCACGGTTGTTACTGTGAGTAAAAGCTAAGTCCTGTGACCATCACTGTTGCAATGCCAATGAAAGCCCCTCTGTGGATCCCACCCCAAATGCCTAAGAGAAGATTGTTTTACCCCCAACTTCAAAGTTAGGGCAACGCTCAGTGTTTTTTGCACTCCAGCGTTGCAGCGAAGCGCTCAAATGTCAGGAAATTCCTGCTTAGGAATGCAGGTGTAACTTAAATGCGGCCCCTTTGTGTCTACATTATGTACCCCATCTCTGGTGCTTTATCCCAAGTCCCAGTGATTTCCCTGAGCTCTGAAAGTGCTCAGCGGTTCTCAGGAGCAGATTGGCATGTAGCAAGAACAGGCAAGAGATTACCATTTTCAAGGGCGCAGCTACATGCTGTTCCTCACACAGATACAATGTAATGTTAATACTTTTCCCCCTGCAACTGGTTAGGCACATGCAGAATCTTCTGCTCCCGTGTGATACAATTTGTACCCTGGTCCAAGATAACAGACGTAACTTCTAGAAAGGAGAGGTGGATCAAATGGAGCTCTGTAGCCTCATTCACTGTTCATCTTGCAGTGTTGCAGGGGCAAAAAGAGCGTTTGCCATATTTGAGCAGTACGTGATCATGTATGTAGGACTGGGCCATAATCCATAGCCGGTGGCAGGGTTCGAAATGTAAGTGCACACTTCACATGGACATTTCTCACAGTCTTAGTGTCGATTTGGTAATGAACTTTCCTAGGTTTCTTTAAAAGAAAAAGATGCCAGAACCTAGAACAGTTTGCTCAGACACCACCCCAGCCTTATCTCCTACACAAGGTCTGCCCTGAGTGAGTGCCGACACTGTGCTACTGAAAACTCCAGGTGCTGGGCATATAAAGTTATCATGGAACACTTTGTGCTAAGTGCACAGAGTTTTCTGCTTTCCAAGGCAACGTGCAGCGAATGAGGCAGGGCTGTATTAAGGCACCAAGCCAGCAAAGGTGGACGTATCTGGTTAACTTTAACCATGATATGTTAGTAGTTCCACTGACTTCAAGCTTAAGGGTAAGATTTTCAGACGTGGACAAGTGATCACCAGCGCTGGAACAATTTGTATAGTGGGGGAACGGAGAGCCATTGCACCAAACTGCAAACCCTCTGTATGATGGAAACCATTTCAAGCCGGGGGTACGGCAGCGCCCCTAGTTCCAGCACCTCTGCAAGTGACTTAGGATTTTAAATCCCCTGGCTGCTTTTGAAAAATGCTGGACTGGGGCCTCTGTGTGCACTTTAATAGGCAGTGACTGAGCCCACAGCTTAAGGAAGCACTGCCTCGTTCAGGACTAAATCGCCACACACCATACTCAGCTGCCTAGGGAAGCATGAGAGAGTTAGGGGACCTGCCCCCCACCCCCATCCCTGCTCAGGTTAGGACTGGCTTTAGTGCAAAAAGCAAAAGCTACTCATCCAATATTGCCTGCTGTGAGTGAACAGAGGTGGAAGGGCGCGTGGAAGCTCCTCCCCACCCCCTCCCCCACTCATTGGGCAGAGTAGCTGGCAGGCTGCATGGTGAAGTGAGCTGCTCCAGGACAAGAGGAGTACAGAACTTCACCATCAGCAAAAGGGGAGACCGGGGAAGAAAGTGCTGAGCTTCTCCTGGGGCCATGCAGCTCCCTGCTGCCCCTTTGACAAGGTAGGTTGTAAAGTCGCAGCCTTATCTGACACGTGCCTTAGACAGATGGCTCAGGAACCCAATAGCCAAAGTGATCCCCTCCACCCCAAAATCCCCCTTGAACATTCAGCGGCCACTCTGCTGATGAAGTGCCACCCATGCTACTCAGAGGAAAGTGCATGAAAACAACGGGAGAGAGGGTTTATTTCCCAAAGAAAGGCTGGAAGAGGTAGAGATGGAGATGCTGCAGTAAGAAAACCCTCATCCTCACTGACTGACCTCCACCCAGCTCAGCAGCGCAGCCAGTGAAAATGAAGAGCAACCTTGGGCTCCAGCAGCTCCAAACGCCATGTTCTAGGGACTGGTTTATTGTAAGGAAGGCCGAGCACTCTCGCGGTAGCACGTTTCCCCTCAAAGGACAATATGCGGTGGTCACAATCACTTAAAACCCACAGTCTTAATCTCCCCCATGCTTTTATTACACCATGAAATGTAATCCTGCCGTCTGCGTCCTGTGCTCTGCATGAGCAGCATCCTCTCAAGTCTTGAGTTACAGCATTAGGCAGCTTTTAACGGTGTTCAGGAAACCAAATGTGTCTATATTAGGGCGAGTTGCTATTCATTCTATTCATAACATTTTTATGTGATGTCGGCCTGTTACTACCATTACCCTCCCATACGCACATCCTGCTGTTGTAATTTAAGGAGTACGCGACTACTACAGTTTTACCCTTAAGATCATCATTTTAGTTAGCTAAAAAATTGCTTTTATAAGATGTAGCCCAGTGGCTCTCAACTTTTCCAGACCACTGCCCTCCTTTCAGGAGTCTGATTTGTCTGGGGTTGCCCCACCTTTTAACTGACTTGAAAAGGACTTGCTTACAAAATCAGACAAACAGATAAATGTGTCACAGCACACTATTACTGAAACATTGCTTATTTTCCCGTTTTTACCATGTAATATAAATCTTGTACTTACATTTCAGTGTATGGTACACAGAGCAGTATAAACAAGTCATTGTCGGTGTGAAATTGTAGTCTGTACTGACTTCGCGAGTGCTTTTTATGTAGCCTGTTGTAAAACTAGGCAAATATCTAGATGAGCTGATGTACCCAAACCCCTGGTTGAGAACCACTGATGTAGAAAACTGAGTTTTACCCTGGCCTGTTGCTGCTAACCATGACAGCCAGAAGAGTCCATGATGCAAAGGATTGGAGATTGAGATCATTGTCAGACAGCTAGGTTTATACACCACTGACACATGTGAGCAGTGGCGGATTAGCCACTGGGCCAAAGGGGCCATGACCAGGGTCTCTGGCCAACTGGGGGGCCCCAGAAAATGGGCGTTCCCATGCCCCAACCTGCTCTGCCCGACACTCCTGCTGGGGAGCAGGGGAAGCCCCCATGCCCTGAGCCAGCTCCCCAACAGGAGTGCCGTGCAGGGGGGGAGGGGAGGGGCAGGGCAAGCCCCTGCATCCCAACCCCATTTCCCCGGCAGGAGCACCATGGGGGAGGGGGGACAAGGGGACTGCAGGTGGAAGGGGTGGGGAGGAGGCCCCCGGCTTGCTCTGGCCCAGGGCCCCCCAAACCCCTAATCTGCTCCTGCATGTGAGCTACCTGCAGCCATGGCTCCTGAGGCTGTGGTCTAACATTTTAAGAGTACAGTTCTACAAAGGGCTCACTGGCTCTTGAAAAGGTACTGAGCGGCTTTACCTTGAAGTGAACGGGCATTAAGGGTGTTTAGCAGCTTCCAGCATCGGGGACAAGGAAGACTTTGTGCGTAAGGCAACACATTGGTATTCTGGTCACGGGGATTCAAGCCACTGCTTTGCCACAGACATCCCGTATAACCTCAGGCTGGCAAGTGCCCCGTTTTGGATAAATCCAAGTAATCTGTAAACTAAGGAAAATACCTGTTCTCTCCCTTTGTCTTGTCTATTTAGATTGTGATTTAGTGAGGGAAAGGACTGTCCTACTACAGCTGTGTATAACAGCTAGCACAATAGGACCCTCCCTGATTTCAGCTAGCATTTTAGCTACTGCTGTGATATAAAAATAGCTGTTTTTAATACAACCCCTTTTTTTGCGAGTAACTCAGCTATCAGAATTGAATGGCAGACTTAAAGAGGAGGTAGCTTGAAGACCATGAAATTGCAGTCTCACAAGCTAGGTTCAGGACGAGTGGGTGAAGTAACAGGACCAGTACTTTGGCTCAGGACCAGCTCACAGAAATTACAGGGTCAGCGTATCTGAAAGCCTTTCAGATATTGCCTTTGTAGGCCGATGATCCTGAGTAACTTCACCAATGATCAGTGCCCAGGATTCCCTTGGAAAGAGAGCCTTGCAAACTGGCTGGCTTTACAGTGGATTGGCCATAGGAAGATGAGGGGTCAGTTCTGTTTCCTTCCTACGGAAAATTAGTTGTGCCTTACAGGGTATAAGTTTGCTTTACCGATTGTGGGTAATGTTCCCTTTCTTGATTACTCTGGCATTTTATGTCTGATACCACTCTTGATCCTTTTATTCTCTTATATTTCTCTTTTCCAAGTCTGGAATGAGTTGAGTCAACAGAGGTTCAACTACACCTTTCCCAGGATTCATTTTCTGACTACACTGGGTCCAATTTTCAGCATAGCCTCAACCCAGTCTCCCTTTTAGTGCCCACAGTTTTGCAGATAATTGCAGTTGTGACCAGGGACAGCAGAACCAGGTGGAAGGGGTGGGTAGCACCCCTGTAACAGAAATATTCTGGCCAGCTCACATGGCTGGGGGAGGGCTGAGGGGAGAGTGGCACCCAGAAGGAGTGGTGTGGCTGCTGTAAAGCCTGAGACTCAGACAGGGAGAAGGTAGGAAGCCCTGGAACCCTACTTAGAATCATAGAATAACAGAGTTGGAAGGGACCTCTGGAGGCCATCTAGTCCAACCCCCTGCTCAGAGCAGGACCAATCCCAACTAAATCATCCCAGCCAGGGCTTTGTCAAGCCTGACCTTAAAAACTTCTAAGGATGAGGATTCCACCACCTCCCTAGGTAACGCATTCCAGTGTTTCACCACCCTCCTAGTGAAAAAGTTTTTCCAAATATCCAACCTAAACCTCCCCCACTGCAACTTGAGACCATTACTCCTTGTCCTGTCATCTGCTATCACTGAGAATGATCTAGATCCATCCTCTTTGGATCCACCTTTCAGGTAGTTGAAAGCAGCTATCAAATCCCCCCTCATTCTTCTCTTCTGTAGACTAAACAAGCCCAGTTCCCTCAGCCTCTCCTCATAACTCATGTGTTCCAGACCCCTAATCATTTTTATTGCCCTTCGCTGGACTCTCTCCAATTTTTCCACATCCTTCTTGTAGTGTGGGGCCCAAAACTGGACACAGTACTCCAGATGAGGCCTCACCAATGTCGAATAGGGGGGAACGATCACGTCCCTCGATCTGCTGGCAATGCCCCTACTTATACACCCCAACCTTCCCAACCTGGAGCCAGTTACTCCCCAGCTGACTCACTACCTTCCCTCCTGACCTATCCCCTCCACCTCCCCTGGTTGTGACTCCAGATATTTATGGGTCCAGCTGATACAACTGAACACCTAGAGTGGATTTGCAGAAGTACTCAGTGTTGAGCAAACTCTGCTCTCACTGAAGTCACTGGGAGCCTTCAGGCCAATGTTGAGCACTTTTGAAAACCCCACCCTTAATTATTCGACTGCCTAAATACCATAATTTAACTGCTAAATGACATCATTGCACACAAACTGTAGGCATAAAGAGGGAGACCAGGCTTTAAAATGTGATAGAAATCTAACCCTTCCAAGCCTATTGGTAAAAATCAATTTTCACCATACACACAAGCTGACAATCAATATTTCCACTGATAACTGAAATTAACAGATAGCATTTTTCTTACTCCACCTGCTTGAGAACTTAGTTTGATTTAAGGATATTTACTTTGTGTATTTTGACACGTGGTGTTTGTTTTAATGGTTTTAAAAAGTTTAACTTTTTGAATCTCAACATCTGTCGTTTAACTGTGGTCTGACACCCCTCCATAAGTCCAAAAAAAATAAAAATAAAAAACACTTAAAACACATGATACATCAAAATGATACGCCTCAAGTTCTGCCAAGCCTATTAAGAGACCACAGTAATTTTTCTATTTTATTTTTAATCAGGCTAGAGAAATGGTCACAGAGTCTAGCAAGCAGCCCCCTGCTGGCCACCCACTAGGACTGCTGTGAGTGGAGTCTGAGTCTCTGCTGTTCTGGACTCCCCCTCTGCCTGTGTTTCAAGCTTCTGTTGCAGCCCTGGCTTCTCTCTTCACATCTCTGGTTCACTTTGAGCTCTGACTCGCAGTCTGCTTCCCCTTTACAGAAAAGCCATATGAAGCACCGACCCCCAAGCCACTACAGTTACATAAACACACTCTCTCTCTCCCAGAACTCCACCCTGTGAAGCTTCTGGTTTACCATTTAAATCTCAGGGGCAGGCAGGAGTCAATTCTCTCTTTCTCACACACACACCCCCACACACTGAACAGAGTCTCTAACACCTTTATGCTCTCATACTTAATCATGTGAAGTACAGATCATACAGAAACAAAGATTACACACATCACTTTCTATTTCATCTTTCCCTTGGAAATCCTTCGGGATCATCGGGATCCAGGAAGGCAGGTAGACTGTCCCCTGCCCAATGCAAGCTGTTACGCACTGGGGTGATCTCTCCCTCCTAGAGCCCCTTACCCAGCTGCTGTGACTTTGCTTTCTCCTGCCCCAGGTTTCTTCTTTGGTTTGCTATTTCAACCCCCCTGGCTTCCTTCATTCTGTCTTCAGGTAACTTTCCATTGCTCCCTTCAGGGAGTTAAGTTAAAACTGGTTTTCTGGGGAAGCAGCTCCCCCATTGTCCAGGTATTCTCCCCTGAATAGCTTCACTGAGTCCTAAGCATCACACCATTGTATCTGCCTGGTGCGTTGATGCTACAGGACCCATCAGCAATGGTGGATCCATAGACATGTAGGCATTTATGACACAGCAATTTTTTTAATACGACTCCACAATATCAACCAGAATTAACCAGTTGTACAGACAAAGCCCCAGTTCATCACAGAAGCCAGTCCATAAGGATAGAATTCTGTATTCCGCTGGGTGCTTTAAAGAATGCTACAGATAGAGGCTCAGGGCCTGATTCTCAGTCCTCTTTACACCACATTGGTAATGTAAAGGGACTGTTTAGTTATTTTAAGGTCCTTTTAAACTGCCAGAGTGATGTAAAAGGGCCTTAGTGTAAATGCCCTCTAGCCCTCATTCTCCATTAAATATAAATTTTTTTACAATAATTTCTATAGAATTCTATTTGTTTTCTCAAAACCCCATTGAATTCATCCATTACAAGTCCAGCTGAATGTATTGGGAGGCTGAGTCCTCAGTGTTCGAGTCATAAGTCAGCTACGATTCAGCGTTGACGTGGCTGGTTTCTTTAGCTCTAACCATTCCCTGGTAAACCATGGAACTCCAGGCTGTGTGGAATTTTTATCCCTGATTAGCAGTGGCTTCACGTTGTGGCTGTCCTGTGATCAGTCTGTGCCCTGGGCAATGTTTCTTCAGCTGTCAACAAGAAAATAACTCCTTTGTGAATAAATAGTAATAATGATAATTACGTGTATCTGGCATCTAGCCATCAGCTAATGCCTCAGGTGCCTGGCATAATATAAAAGGCAAATAAAAAGCTCTGTAAAATATAGCGCATGTCAAAGGTGTAAGAGTGTCAGGCCTAGAGATCAAAGCCTCTTTTTTTAACCACAGAACAGCTATGGTAGGCATTTCTCCACGCTTTCTCCGCTGCCGCGTGCCTCAAACCTGGTGAGGTTGGTCTAATGGCTGGTCTACACTGTGGAAGCGTATCATGCTAAGTCAAGTTTGTTCCCCCTCCTACAATCCTAAAGCACCTCACATCTGCACAGAGAAGTGCTCCAAACAGTTTGCAGGGGGAACAGTAGCAGATGATGCTTCATCAGGGCTAAAGACCATTTGGACGTTGTTTCAGAATCATTTTTAATGAGAATCTGGGTACAGACTAGCTGAAACAATTCAGATAGTCATCCCACAGTTAACCAGTGGCCTTTCAAAGTGTCCCAGAACATGCTGCTTCTAGGAGCGGAGCAATAGACGGCCAGAGGACATGGCAATTGAAATGGTTTAGAACAGTGCTAGTATGGACAACGTACAAGGGCTCTTAACTCCACTCAGCAGGGCTAGCATAGATACTTCTACTTCAACCACTGATTCAGCTAGTTCAGTTTATATAAGCCAGTTAGGCTGACAGATGGTAATAGCTTCCCCTCTCTACTAACACGGGCTGGGTTCAAACTGGTGACCTAGCTGTTGGAGGATGTTTCCCCATTACTACAATCCTTTAAGCCATGCGCCCTCTGTTAGGAAAGGTTTCCACTCGCAGACAATATTGCTTGTGGGTAAAAATAATCAAGTAGGCTTGATTAGCTAACACAGGAGGAGTTCTCCTATACTCCAGTGGTAATGGTATTTTTGCGCATAACCCTTTACTTTTAACGAGAGCGAGTACATTGCTTCTAAGAGTCCCCCAGAGTGTTGTGTCGCATGTAGAGGTGCCATTCGGGTTGCATCCAGGAGGTAATCAGCCCACATCATCTTTGGACTCAGTACAACTTTGTTATCTTAGGTTCGTTCCTGCTGCTAAGAGACTCGAGCTGTTTGACCTGCAGGTTGATTTCTAAAGCCAGAGCTTCCATGTGCTCGACCATTCCTCCCATTGTTAGTAGCAGCATGAGTCATAATTTTTTAGCTCTAGGCAGTAATATATAGAACCTAGTGGTATCAGCGACTTACCCTACCTGTCTTTGGGCCCATCTGCTTTCCTCTGTTTGTCTTCTAACTCACAAGGAAGTGACCAGATCTCATGTCCTCACAGTACTGCTTTTCTGGGTGTGGTTTGTTACCATAAAACACCAAAGGCCTCCCAAGCCCTCTTCCGTAAGCTCAGTTAGTCCTTTGCAGTTTATAATGGTCTTGAGAGGCCATACAACCCTCCGTCCTGGCTCAAAACCCTTTCCAGTGCTTTATCATGGCTTCTCCTCCCTTATATTCCTCTCTCCAGGCTCACAGTCATCTGTAGTCCTGCTAGCTAGGCCTACTCACCCAAAAGGCTCCTGACAGGTCTCTTTCCCAGGCCTTCTACTTGACTGCTCTAGAAAGTATCCACCTACCCTTTTCCCAGCAACCTTCCTGTCTGAATGCACCCTGCCCTTATATCCCCAGCAGGCTTGGTTCTGAGTCCCATGCTCCCATCACCCCTGGACTCACTCCCTTCACCTGGGGATTGGGGCTAAGCCTGGCACAGCTGAACTCCCTTAAGGACCCAGCTTGCCCCGTGACAGTATCCAAGTCTTGATCTAGCACAGCATTGGGACAGTGTTCTTCTTCTCTTGCTGAGAGTGGAAATGTGAACATCATGCTTTAGCAAAGGATACCAATGGAAGCCAGCAGGGAGCTAGATGCTGACAGCATTTTAATCTATGTACGGTGGGCTTGATTTTCAGTGTTGTTGAGCCCCTGCAGCTCCCATTGCCTGCCATGGGAGTCACAGATGCTTACCATCTCGGAAAGCCAGGCCTTGTGTGTATTGGAGATAGGCCACAATGAAAACCCTGGATATAAAGCACCTAATCCGGAGCCAAACTTTGCAAATAGTCCCTATCTCTATAACAACCCCTATTTTTATAAGGGACCAAACCTACAGCTAGGATTGAATGCCCCTGGACTTTAGGGAGTTTGAAATTCAGATCTGGACTTTGAGTCTGGGGCCATCTTTCAGTTTCCAGCTCAAGTCAGGCAAAATACTACAGTGTGTGTTAAGGCAGGAGTGACAGTTTGTATCCAGAGTATTTTAATGGACAGATCTAAGTGAACAACCTAGAAAAATACCGATAAATATGTGTATTCTAAACTTTATTTCTAGTGGCCTACATTTTCAAAAGCGACTACTGAGTCTGGCTGCCTCCATTTTTGGGTGCCCAAGCTGAGACATCATAAAGGGACCTGAGGTTCAGAGGCCTAGTGCTCAGTAGATGGTCATTTTGGGTCCCAACTGAGGAACTTCTATAGCAGGACTCTCAAATTGTATTTTGGAGAGCAAAGCTACATGGTATTTGGAAGGATATTGGTATGTGAGGTCCATAAATATCTCTGAAACAATATGCCCTTGTTTGTAACCGTCCCTTGATGAGAAAGAATCTGGTCTATCATTCTTTACATCTTGGCTAAGTTATTGCTAAAGCCTGCTAGCTGGATTGAAAAATGTTGCCAGATTTCAACTCATCCAAAATTCAACAGCATGGAACCTGCCATGTAATCAGGCTGACCCTCCAGTGCTCATGTGGATAGTGGAAGGAACCATTTAGGCCAGATCCTCAGCTGGTGTAAATCAGCCTAACGCCATTGACTTTTGTGGAGGTATGTTAATACACACCATCTGAGTATCTGGCCTTAGATGTCAACTGGGCATGCTCAATTTGTGTGTGTTAATCGTGTTACAATCTTGTTTTCAAAGCCACAGTCCAGCAAATCACATGCACAATTCAACACGGCTTTACACGTTCTGAAGATCTTGCCCATTATTCCTTTCTTTGCAAAGCTACTGTGGCTTTTTTGTGGGGGCCACTCATTCTTTACCTCTGCAAACCCTGCAATGTGCTACTGTAGTGTTAATATTCTTTACTTTCATCTCTCTTCCCTTCCACCTTGACTGTTAGTGTCTCCTGCTTGGATCTTGTACTTATTGTTGAAACTGATATAAATATTTCTTCCCCGTCCCATTTTAAATCTGTCCTAAAATCTATTGCTTTTATTGGTCCTCATTATCTAAGTTCTTATTTATCAGCAGCCTTCCATTATGGATTTACTGGAAAGCCTTGTGTAGAGAGCCATATATAATGAACAGAAAGGCAATATACATGAAAATCTTGGTTGTAAAATACCATAAATGTGTTCATATGTTTTCTTTTTATCAGTGTCCCCAGCTAACATAAATGATGTTGGAAAGCTTTAGAGCCATTGGGAATTTGTAAATATCTGAAAAAAATGAATTCCTATGGCTTTGATGGCATTTGTTAGTCTCTAAGGTGCCACAAGTACTCCTGTTCTTATTACCGGACTGCTTGATGTCATTTTTACAGCTTTATGGAAATAGACTCACATTACATCTTGTTTTAGAGCCAGCCAGTTTACAACCTCTTGCCTTTGAAAGGACTGGGGACAACAACATTAGCAAGATTTTCCATACGTTCCTTATTGCACTTATAGTCAAGCATGCGCTAACGAGCTTGCTTTGATGGGTCAGAGCTCTTGCTTTGTCCCACTTCCAAGGAGACAAAGGATGCCATAGCATTTTGAATGAAATCTAATGTATATTTAAACTGGGTTTCTTTTAAACGCCTGTAAACCAGACATCCTAAAAGGGACATCTAACAATATAATGCCATGGTTAATCTGCTATACTTGAATCTGATTCTGATCTCACTAAAATCAGTGTAAATCAGGAGTAAAGCCACTGAAGACCACTTACTCACACTGGTGTAAAACAGTGATGTCAAAATCTGGGTTTTTTTTTTTTTTTTTTTTTAAAGAAGCTCTGTCTTTCTTCTACCGTTTCCCAAGAGAGCTAATTAATTGTAATTAAACCTATTTTTAAGGGCCCAATTGTGCTTAGCATGCAGTGAATAGCATCACACTCTAGGAGTAGCCCTATTGAAATCAGTGGGACGGGGTGTATAGCGAGGAATGGGCGTAAGGGTTTTTCTGAGTTCTCTTCTATTCTGGTCAGGCTTTTATATTGCCCTCATCACTGTGGCATCTGAGTGCCTTCCAGACATGAACGAAGCGATGCGACTAACGTCTGTTGTATGAGTGAATGCAGTGGGGCTGAAAGATGTGAAGAGACGACACGAGAGAATGAAGTCCTTCAGGGAAAAGATACAGCATGGGCACTGGTGGTGGAGACTTCCCCGTGCTTCCCCGTCAGTGTGCTATGCCCTGAGCTGAATGACCTCGAGGAGTGAGAGATTCGTTCAGTCTTTATGTCTATTCAGTCAGAACTGCTAACAAGGAGGCCAGTTAAGGTCATTTAAGGTGGTTCTGGCCGTATCACTGGTAGACATTTGTCCCTTATGAATTAGTCTGAGGGGAACAACTCTTTCACAGCATTTAGACTGAAATTATTTCTGATTACTACCAACCTGGGATAGCAGGAAACGATTCTCCATAATGGGGCCTGAGTTGCCCAGTGACCATGGATAGATTGGCTGTATTTTCCACTGAATGCATCCGATGAAGTGAGCTGTAGCTCACGAAAGCTTATGCTCAAATAAACTTGTTAGTCTCTAAGGTGCCACAAGTACTCCTTTTCTTTTTGCAAATACAGACTAACACGGCTGCTACTCTGAAACCATGGATAGATAGTTAATTTTGTGTCCAAGAAATTAATAAGGAGCAGCGATCACCTCCAATATTCTGTGCTTTTCTGCTGCAGAACCAGCTGCCAGTTAAGGAACACACCCAATGCCCAAAGCAGTGCTGCTGACTTCATTCATGATGCTAGTAGACTCACAAGAATTATAAATACAGCATGTCTGTGTGAGCTTGTGCTCTATAAAAAATTTAGAAAGTGGAAGCGATTCTTGCCAAATGAAACAAGACAAAAACACTAAGGAAACTGGAAAGAAATATCATTTTTTCACCTCCCAAAAGAGTTTTGAAAATCATGGAGAACAAATGCCCGCTCAGCTGATAACAAACCATCGGAAAGCATCTCATTAAAAGATTTTCACTATTTCCTTTGACTTGTCTTATGTCATTTACATGGTCATTATTCTATACTACATTGGCTGGCAGAAGAGTAAGGGTTATGGTTCTGCAGGAGTATATATGAGGACCATCGGAGAGGAGCTATTGTATGGATTTTCAGAATTGTTCCACTGGAAAGATTTCATACCTGTTAATATACAAAAATGCAAAAGAACATAATGTGAAGTGTCAAGTTAATGAACAAAATAACTAATCACAGACTCACTGGCTACTGATTGTAGCCGGCGGACGTCAGGGGGCACATGCAAACCACACAGGACATTGCTATTCTATTGCCAAGAGGATATTGCAACAAGCTGTAATTCAATCAGGGTGTAGTCCTGCACCACGGGAATCAGTGGGATATTTGCCATTGACTGCTGCGGGAGCAGGGCTGTGCTGGATGCAGCAAGGGATAGCTATAGCTTCAGAAAAACGACCAAGCACCTTGATCAGGAATACGGTAGTTGAGACCATTTGGGCGTGAGTGTGATATACAGACATGGCTTGGTGTAGAGGGGCGGATCGGAGGTGCCCCATTGTGGCGGGAGCCCGCGGGAACTGTTCCGGATGACTTGGCTAGAATTCCTCCGGGAAGCAAAGGCGGCAGCAGAAGCTGTGCTACCCTAGCAGCGCCTTCTCCCCTACATGCCAGGCCAATTCCAATGGCTGGTGGGGACGGCAGACCCTGGGTCCATCTTTGCCCCCCACTTTCAGAGACACCAGCGGCAATAGCCACGTACGGGCATCGTCCTCCCAGCTGGAGTGCGGCTGTCCTCGTACCTTCTCCCCAGTCTTGCCCCAGTGGCACTATAGCTCTTCAGAACTATCTTACTGTATCATCTGCTGTGGCCCACATTGTAAGTAGCATCTTTGTTAATGGAAACTGTACACAAACCTCTCCATCCACCCAGGAGTCGCCTCCCATATCTAACGGCCACATTACCACCCTTATCCAACAGTCCCCAAAACCAATGGTCCCCATAATCTCCCCTCGCCAGTGACAACAATTTGGGCAAGAAATTTACTTTTTAACCCTAATAATAGAGCCTTGCCCGGGCAAAGGGATTATGTAAGAAAAACTGGCTTTCAGACATTGGCAAAGAGAATTTGCCGAGAGGAAACTTCAGGGATCAGATCTTGAATTTCTGATACCAGAACAATGTACATGTTTCTAACAAGACTTTCTGCCCCAAAATATCACCAGTGCTCAACTCTTCAGCCCATTCATGTTGTTTATGGAAAGGGGATTTTGAGTCAATCTAAAAATAATTCTATATTAAACAATGACACTCCTAACATTATTAAGGTGGCAATGTTACACACTCAACACTTAGGAAATGCCAGTATGAAGGCTGCCCGTGCAATCTTAATTCGGCCCCTTGTGTGTATGCATAATCGATACGGTCTTTAACTACATGATCACAAACAATTTTTTTTCACAGATTTTTTTCCAAGAGATGGCTTCTGGCAATGTCGTACTAGCAAAGGCACCATTACTCATAGGAATGCTCTAAGGACAGTCTATTTTGGAAGGAAGTTATCATAAGAATTAACCTAGCCCTGCAGCAAGATTTCCAGTGTCACCCTTGAGGTTGTCGTACTTGGAGACACCAGCCACTTGAATTTAAAACAAACAAACAAACAAACACAAACAAAAAAAACAATGAAAGATTATTGTTCCTTAGCATCAGGATGTAAAGTGCTGGCTGCAAAGAAGCTCCTTCTGCCCACTTGGCAAAGTGTAGCAAGCCCAGGTATGTCATGCTGGGGCAACACATTTTTAGAAGTTATCATGTCCCAAGTAAGTACGATTTGTAAGGCTGGCAGACTTTACATGTGTCATTTTCCGAGATGTATATATATGAAACACAGCGGACAATAATTCCTGAAGGAAGAAGAATTCAGATTCCCTTGACTGCAACAAAAATATTCATCCAACCGTGCTCCCGTTTCAGTCATTTGCAAGGTTCCCATTGTCTGAAGTGGAAATACGATTAGGCCCTTTTGACTACATTCTTAGCCTGTGTGCTGACTGCTTTCCAGGTGGAGTAGACTGCTCTAAAGGGGTAGCTATTCAAAATGGGTTCTTATTAGGGCTGTTAAACGTTTAAAATAAATTACAATTAATTGCGAGATTAAAAAAAAGTTGCAATTAGTTGCAGTTTTAATCGCACTGTTAAACAATAATAGAATACCAATTTAAATATATTATAAATATTTCTGAATGTTTTTCTACCTTTTCAAATATATTGATTTCAATTACAACACAGAATAAAAAGTATATAGTGCTCACTTTATATTATTTTTATTACAAATATTTGCACTGTAAAAAATCTACAAGTTGAAGCACGAAGGGGCACACAAATGTTTAGCATATCTGGCACATAAACACCTTGCAACACCGGCTACCACAGTGCCATGTGAATGCCCATTCTCACTTTCTGGTGACACTGTAAATAAGAAGTGGGCAGAATTATCTCCTGTAAATATAAACAAACTTGTCTTAGCGATTGACCGAATAAGAAGTAGGACTGAGAGGACTTGTAGGCTCTTTGTTGTGTTGTTGAGTGCAGTTATGCGGAAAAAAAATTCTACATTTGTAAGTTGCACATTCACTATAAAGAGATTGCACTACCATACTTGTATGAGATGAATTAAAAAATACTATCTCTTTCGTTTATATTTTTTATGGTGCAAATATTTGTAATATAATATAATAATACAAAGTGAGCTCTGTACACTTTGTGTTCTGTGTTGTAACTGAAATCAATATATTTGAAAAGGTAGAAAAACATCCCAAAATGTTTATAATACATTTAAAGTCGTATTCTATTATTGTTTAATAGTGCGATTAATCACGACTATTTTTTTAATTTGTTTAGTGTTAATCGCTTGAGTTAATTGTGATTAATTGATGCTCCTGGTTCTTATATCACCTTCACCACCAGGGTATCTATGCTGCCCCGGGACAGGGAATCCCCAGCTGGCACAAAGCCAGTATAGCAGGCTCTATGCCGTACTCTCCTCACCCCTCTCTGTTGGGTAGCGGTGGGCCGTGGCAAGGCAGGGCTGGAGCACACAGCCTGTATTTATATGTATTCGTTCCTTAGCTGTATAAACTAACATTAACAAGAGGCGCCTGGCTATCTGAACCCTCTAGCTACTTCAGACACATACTTAAAATCACAACACATCACAGAAAGGAAGAGACCCCCCCAGGGCACATAGCAGCCCTGACGAAGCAGCAGTGTAATAATAAGCCAAATCCCTCATTTGTCTTTAAACACCTCCCAATCCAACAATATTCACTTCCTCCACCACCCTCGGAACAAGAGGTGCCTTTCAGCATACAGATCTGGGCTATTTCAAACTGGGGGAGGGGACAGCACAAGTCAAAGATGTGGGGCCCTCCCAGAGAACATCTTGCCAGCACCCCCTTTTCCAGTGAGGCGTATCCAGCCCAAGCACCTCTGCAGATCTCTCAGGTAGGAAGGATCTGAGCCATCTAGGCTTTATATGTCAAAAGCAACACCTTAAACGCTTCCCCTGGGGTGCTGGGACAATGTTTATGGGGGGGTGGGGTGCTGATGATGGAAACCAGGTATTTGATGTGTGTTATTACTACTATATGTTCATATTGAGCAGTCAATTAGCTAAGCAGATAGTTGCATTCTGCTCTAGCTTTAGCTTCCATGTGGATTTAATGTGTAGCCCCATGTAGAGTGTGCTACAGTCTTCTAGTCTCAAGGTGACAAAGGCATGGATCACAGCGACTGTTCTGCCAGCCTGCTGAGGGAGCAACAGATGGCTTAGATCCACCTCGGCCCCCCTCTCCTTTGCAGCACTGAGGGTTTTAACTATTTCCATTCAATGCACATATCCTGCTCTGAGCCTACAGGTCTCCTTGCCCGTGCTGTAAATTCCCCCCCTGGGTTGTTATCGGGCCAGATCTCAGCTACATCAGGATAGATCCCAAGTACCTCATGTGAAATCTGGATTAATATGGGCGTAACTGAGATCAGAATCTGGCTCGTTCTTTAGGGATTCTGTACTGGAGGATTAGATTTAGGGGAGGCATTTGCCTTGGGCCTGCACTGGGGAGGAAGGACTGTTGTGGTCTCCGTGGGCGTCTGCTGTGAGTGATGCATGGAGCACAGCACCCTGACCCGTGATCTAGCCAGCCTGCCCTGTGGTTGTGGCACGTTAATGGGGCAATGTGGGGGAAGCATGCCCTGTTCTGTAGATAAACAGCCGTTTCCAGCGCTCTCAACCCCAGACCTTGCACTAGAACCAAAGTCACACACCAAGCACATTTCTGAAGTGTTTCACCGCAGTTTGTTTCAAACATCTGGTCACCACATTGACAGTGTTCCTTTCACAGTCAGCAGAGAAGGGCATACTAAAAAGGGGACAGGACACCTTTAAGCAGCAGAAGCTTGGGAGTGCAGCTTTCAGAGGACCACCCTTCAGTTATGTACTGAGTGACAGTCACCAAAAACCAATAGGAGGGAGCCTGATGGGACCCTAAGCATTCTCATTAGTTTAGATCCCAAAGGAGGTGGGCCTTAGTGCACAAAAAGGAAAGTGCAGCCAGCAGTCCCCCTTAAAGGATTTATGCTCTTAGGTGAAAGCTAAGATGGGTTTGAGGAAGGAAGAAAGCTGTTAGCTTCTCTTTAACTCTGTGCAGTTGACAGGAGATTTTGGGGGAACTTTTTAATGTGAGGAAACTTATCAGAAAAGGGGCTGTAGGGAAATAACAGAAGAACTTCAGTAGAGCAATCTCTTAATTGGGGCTGCAGGGGGAACAGTCTCTAATGGACATCTCTCACTACACAGACTAACTTCACTGATTCTAGCAGAACTAGAGCTTCCACAAACACTCGCAGGCTGAGAGAAGAACATGCAAATGAATACAAGGAAAGAAGGCCTTAGTCCTTATCTAACAGATAAACCCCTGGCGATCTCAAGAGCTTTATGAATCCTTTTGGTTAAGGATAAACATTGTTCCTACTGCCAAAAAACCTGAAGCTCCCTAACCATGATCCTGGACTAGGGAGAAAAACACTTGCTTTGAAATTACACTTTAATTTAAAGTGTGTGTGTTAGTTTCCTGAGACCTAACAAACATACTAAGTTAGTTGTATCCTAAAGTCACTTAGATTCTTGAATGTGACTTATGTTAACCAGCTTACTTGACTTTATTCCTCCTTATTCCTGTTTTACAGCACAGAGCAACTCTGCTTGAGCAGTACTTTAAAGAACAACTGAGGCACTATGATTATTCTCTTGCATGTGGCAAATCTACCAGGAGTCTTATTACAGCATAGTAGAAAGCAGCCTAAAGACCTTAATTTAACTATTGTATGTAAAAACTGAAATATTCTCTGGCTGGTTGCACAATCCCCTCTAGTTTTCAACCCCTAAAGGGGGCTGATTGGAAATACAGTGAGAGCTGGTCATAACTTGTCTTGCATCTAAATTCTTCAGCAAACAAGATGGTAAAGGAGATCCAATTTTTTTTTAGTACGTAGAGCACAAGTTTAATATTAAATGATATTTATCTGCTGGGGGAAGGGCCACCTAACTTAAAAGGTTTTTTGTTGCCTACATATACTCATTAGGAAAACACTCCCCTGGGCATCCCCTTTAGAAAGTGAGTTGGAACAGGTTTTGGCACTCATATAAGATAAACAGATCAATTGTGTGTTGGAGAAGAAACATCTATCTACATCTAAGGTTCTCCTGCATCATTGAGAGAGGGTTTAGGGCTACAAACTAGATGTTGATCTTCCCCTTCAAATGTAAGGGGAATGTATTAAAAGACCAAAACAGTTGTCCATATTTATGGACACAGACCCCGCTCCCCCCCAGTCCAGAATTATGGATCGGTGTAAAGGATTTTAAAGCAAAAACCACAGGTTTCTCATGCAGACTGCTTAGGCTTCTGCACTTAGAGGGGCTATAAAATTCAGACTTAAAAGCTAATACTGAGGACCCTGGAGGGAAGTGGGGAAATAGATGCAACTTCTAGAGTTGATTTCTCTCCTGAATTAAGTTTAGCATTCCTCTACCTGTTGCTGATCACCCAGATTGCTGAGGCATATAGATAATTGGTCCTGTTTGCCACAGCTGTATTAAAGCTCTTGTCAGCTCACTGGCTCTTGAGACCAGGTGCAGGCCCTTCCCCACAATGAAGCTCCATGGTAATCAAGTAAAACTGGCAGCTAAAATTCTGAGGCATCTGAAGGGGGAAAGCTGCAAAATCAGTGTGGTGCCTAGGATAGGGGAAATGCACATTTCTCCTCACCAGTATCTTGCTGGCAAAGACTGGCCTGCCCAGAGGGGTGGCTTTATAGATGGAAAGCACGAACCTCTTCCAGTAAGGGGTAGTGTCTGGTTTGAATAGGGAATTAGCGTAGTTCATCATAGCTCTGCCTCCATCTGGGGTTGGATGTGGAAATTTCCACCTACCTACCATGCAACCTCTCTACTTGCCATTGCAACTGTTTCATGTTTAATGCTGTGTGTTAGGATCAGACAGGCTGCAGCCTACTCTAATAGATGTATCAGACCAGTGGTGGTCAGTGTCGCCTATGACCAATGATCAGAAAGGTTGGATTTAATTTATCTGTATACAGAATTGGATAATGCTTCAAGGAGGGTCTTCCTGGGGGGGGGCCAGAAGCAGCATCTATAGGAAGCTACAAGGGGCTCATTAATTAAGTCTCAGGCCCAACAAGAGAGAAGATGTTAATGAGATCCTTGTTCATTGTTATAACATTAAAAAGTTAAATGTGGCTTGGGGTTTCGTGTCAAATTATGGCTGGCTTACAAGGGGAGTAACAACAACCATTAAAACATGTTAACCTCTTACTAATGATACAGAAAGAAGGAAAAACAGAGAACGCATTTGAAATATGAATGTATGAAAGCTTTCATTTTAACTTATTCCCTTTCTCTTAGCTGTATAGTCTCTTAAAGGGGAACTCAATGTCAGACATTTTTAGATGGTATTCCTGGCCTTTGTGGGGGAAAAGGAAAAAAAGGGGTGCTTAGATGGTCTGGAGCTGTTGAAGTCCACGCCGTCATCCTTTCAGACCAATCCAGCTGTGTGCACACAAGGGAAGAAAGAATACAGCTTCTGTCTTTGGAGCTGGCTCTTGCAGCTTCGCTGCTGGAGAAACAGGCCCAGCATACATTCCTGGCAAACTTGTGCCAGCATTGGGTGGCTGGAGGGGTTACTTTCAGCTGCTTCTCTGGTCACAGGCTCACAGCAATGCTGCAAAGGGTGTCTTGGCAGCGAAGCCAGATGCCCCTTAGAGGCAAAAGCAGAGACAGACTTGGGAAACAGGAGAAATAAGGTGGGAGAAAAATGACTCACGAGGGAGCGGTAACAGTTGGGGCCTAAGGCTCACATTCCAGGGGATAGTCAGGATTTAGCTGAAGTCTGTGGAGGAGGCGGTGTCATCAGTTTCCCCTATGGCTACTTTTGCCTTCATAGTCCTGCTCCTGAAAGACATCCTGCCAACACAATGTCCCAGTGGGACCCCCGGGGTTGCAGTCATGATGGTAAAGCTCACTCCGTTCAGTCTCTCATTTCACTGTTTAGATGGGAGCAACAGCAAAGGAGGGGGCAACCTATCCCATTAAAATCCATCAAAATACTTTCATGAGTTCAACTAGAAACTTTTCTTCCCATTCCTGGTGTCTTTCTTCCAGACATGCCAACCTTACAAGGAGCCTCGAGGACCCCTCATCAGTTTCTTTAACTGAAACGTTCCAGTTTGTACCAATCTCAGCTCTTGTTGACTTGTAATAACTGCATGTAACCAGCTGAGATGGAATTACCTTGAATAACTTGGAGTACCAGCTTCTGCACCAAAGGAAGCAATACGCTTGCGTAAAAACACTGATTATCTGTATCACTTAACGCAGACTGTCCCTGCAAAGTGAGAACCAGACCAGGAAAATCTTCTCTGTAGATAAATTCAAATAGTGGTGGAAGTTCTGCCGTAGCTAAGTGGCTGTGCAGATGCAGGCTTCACCCTTGGAAAGCTCTGTGTGTATTTGTATGTATTCTTTCTCCACCAAGTGTCGGAGCTGGCCATGTCTCACTGTGGAAAGGAGAATGAGGAAGTGAGGAAAGGAACTGAGCTGCATGAGTGGAGTCAGAACTTCATTACTAGAACTGAGGGACAGAGGGTGGTTAAAACCCTGTGACACTGGCTGGATTTCCCTACAAAAGTTTAGAAACCTGAGTGTGGATCTCCGCAATTAGCATGTCAAAGTATTCAGTGCCCCCTTTCTAAACTTAGAGGGGGAGAGTCCTTGCTCGAATAACTTCCAGTAACGGGCACTAGCCAAACACAGCATGAACCCTGCTCCGAGGCCCTCTCAGCCTGGAGACTGTAGGGAGAGGTAGGAGGTAGAGGAACCAGATTTCCTATTCACATGTCAGTTTTCTGTACAGCCTGTTTCCAAATTCGCCACATTTCTCCTCTTCTACACCCTTTCACTAGACACCCTGGCCGAGGTGGGGCTTCAGGATGGACTTTGTGAAGAAGGGGTAGGAGACTTGTAGCATCAAAGGATTTTTCCTTTCACATTAACAAGTCAGATATGCGATTCTGCTTTTCCAGTGCCTGTCATGTAGATTTCCCACTTGCCTTTATCTCCAGGCCCTTCTCCCATAGAGGAGAAAACCTGTTCAGAACTACACATGGGTGTTGGACTGAGTCTGTTCTTTTCCTGAGGGTTGTCAAGAAGTAGCTGTTCTCAAACGACAAACGTCATTTTCAGGAACTTCTAAACCAACCTTGCCCTCGCTGGGTGTACGTCTACGGCGCCATTAAACACCTGCGGCTGGCCTGTGCCAGCTGACTCAGGCTTGGGGGGTTTGGGCTGCGGGGCGGTTTCATTGCAGTGCAGACTTCCAAGCTCAAGCAGGACCCTGCAAAGAGGGAGAGTCCTAGAGTTTGTGCTGCACAAGCCTGGAAGTCTGCACTGCAATGAAACCGCCCGACAGCCCAAGCCCCACGAGCCTGAGTCAGCTGGCACAGGCAAGCTGTGGGTTTTTAATTGCAGTGAAGACATACCCAGTGACACAAAGTACAGTAACCCAACTTTCTAGCTCTCATGCCATCTAGCCACTCGTTACAGGTATCAAAAACAAATGCTGAATGCATCATACAAGCTTTGGCTCACAGCTAATACAATATGGATGTTGTTGGACTAGATTTCACCGATTGCTAGTCATGGTGCCCAGCTGCATTTTGAGACTACGTATAACAGATATCAGATGGAGACCAGTTGGGTGATCTATTCTCTGCCAGTACAGGATTGTCTGATACATTATTTATGCTTTCTCCAGTCTATGTACTTCAAATGTATTCAGTGAGAGGATGGTCAGCTGAAATTTCCCCTCAATTCTTATATCTAACTAATACTTCACAATTCTAATATACCTGCCTTTGTAATGAAAGTAAACCAAAAGGTGACCTTAGTGTGTTCTGTGGGCATTCAAACTCCACCTTGGGCCCAAAATGGAAAGAAATGTAGGGGATCCGGAGTCCTGTGCCATGAAACCTTACTCCCTAGTCTACCAACATGCAGCAAGAGTGCTCCAGGGGATCTAAATTGTGTGCATGGATTACAAGGAAGACCTACTATACAGGCTCTGCAGAGCAAACCTAACCTTTTGCATTTTCCCTCTGAAACATCATGATAACATTAGCCATTGACCTTGTATTAAACATCATGAACTGTTGAGCAGGGTCCCTGTCAGCCAATGCCCTGCGCTCCTAGAGATGAGGTCTGCTAGAAACGCTCTACTTCATAAAACATGTTGAAGGTGGGTTTTATGGGCTGTAGACACTAGTTGCACAACAGTAGGGGCAGACATATATATTTTTGTTCTTGCAACTCTTTGCAGAGAAGAGTGCCATGGTACAAATCTCAAATGACTTTAGGCTGGTATGAAACCTTGCAGACTGATAGTGTGTTGAAGACCCTATGCGCTTATCTTCCAGATTCTATAAAAGCTATTTCCATAGTATTTCTGTACAGGATTCCTGGCTTGTCGGTTCTTCCTCTTGGTAGAAATATCAGTTCTTTCTGTAGGTCAAACTTGTTTTTAGTCTGGAAGCAGGCTAAAAACTTGGCTGTCTCCCAGAGAACCATGTAACCGGCTCCACGGAGTTTTACAGCCTCGGCCTGGAACTAGGTGATTCTGGTTAGATTTTGATGAAAGTGAGGAACTTTTTGGCATGTTAAGAATAATGGCTTGTGGCTGAATTTCATGAGTAAGATGTTTTAAGTGGATTTTTGCGGTCTTCATAACACTTGGGAGCTTCATCCTGAGGTAATGTGTCCTGCATCTTCCTCCAGCAATTGCTTAATGAAGTCAGAACCCTTTTTGAAACTGCACGCTACGAAGTGATGCCTGTGAGAACAAGGTTCTCAACCAAGGTCCTAAACTTGGAACAGCGATACAATTAAACTCCAAAAGATGATCTTGCCTAACTAATCATTGCAAGATATGACTTGGCACATCTCTCATGCATACACTTCCAAGGGAGGCTGGTGGTGGTGAATGCCCTCAGTACAACCACCACACTACGAAAAATGTAGCCCTTATTTTTTTTTTTTTTAGGCTTTATGTTCATCATGGTGGCAGCTATTGCACAAGATTTCAGACCTGCACTCTGCTTTGACTTGTGATGTCAAATCCTTGTGCCTAAGTACCTACCAAACATGCCCCACAATGGACAAGTGCCTGCAGCTTTTTATGTACTCCGGTTCAGACGGAGCAGCATGGAAACCTGCCTGAAGGCAGATACTTCACAAATGGTCGTATGCCATGTTGTTGTAGCCGTGTCGGTCCCAGGATATTAGAGACAAGGAGGGTGAGGTAACTTGTGAAAACTGATCCCCCACAGGTGACCTAGTGTTAACTGTGACACACTGAGTGCTTCCCAGACCTGAAGAAGAGCTCTGTGTAAACCCAAAAGCTTGTTTCTCTCTCTCCCCAACAGAAGTTGGTCCAATAAAAGATATCACCTCACCCATCTTGTCTCTAATATTTCACACAGGCATTCTTAGTTTCACTGCTTTTTTGCAAGCAGGCCAAAGCCAATCCACTACCACTTCTTTTCTTTACTGATATCAAAACAGTCCCAAACTCTTTTTGGGGTGTCCTCTATAAACGTGATCAGTCAAATATTAAATCTCCTCATATAAAGGCTGCCAACAACTGTAGCCCAACCCAATCCCTCTTCCTTCCTGACCCAGTGAGTCATGGTACAGGCACTGTTCTTGCAACTGGTCCAACAAACTGTATAGCCCTATCCAAGCTGAAACGGGCTAGAGAAAATATTGTATCCTTTCAACACCCTTTTTTTTTTATACTTCCAACACAGGCTTTGTGCTACCTGATAAACCCACAGGAAGACCCTTTAAGAGGATAAAAGTTACCAACAGAACCATTGACTACTTAATACTGGCATTAGGCTGGCTTGTTCTGCCTCTTTCCTCCTCCCCCTCCCTCTCCCCCCCCCCCCCCCGATTTTTTAGAAAGGGGGCTTTGAAACGGAAACTTGCTCTTTCAAATATAGAGTCCAATTTGCGCTGGGCATAAATTCTGCTTTTTCAAGTAAAATTAACTCCTCTGCACAGCAGCTGAGATGACTCCTTGTTTCTCTGACTGAAGTGACTTCAGTCTGTTAGCTTTGGGAAAATGCTAGATTTGGCTAGCTTTGCCATCTGGTACCCATTCTCTGTGGTCGGACTCAATTCCATTGAGTGCCACATAGCTGATGCTCTTGTCTATTTGTGTGCGCAATATACCTGTGGCTTGGTTTTCATAGAAGGCACAGCGAGAATAGTCTCTACATGAACTGGTAGCATGAGTACCTCTTGGAATACACTGGGAATCTAAAGAGATTCTGGAAGTGTTAAATACCTGGCATCTAAATATTTAGGGAAGTTAACAGCATTTGTTCGTAAAACGAGAGTTTTAAGCCCTGTGCACGGCTACACAGACTGATGCCAGCATTTAATGCCTGGGAAAGAGTTTAGGTACTTTGACAGCATCTGAAGAAGTGGGTTTTTTACCCGCGAAAACTTATGCCCAAATAAATTAGTCTTAAAGGTGCCACCATGTTATACCAATAAAATAAAAACCAGCAGGATCTTATTAAAGGGGAAAAGGCAAAATACCACATTTATTGTGAATACAGAAAGAATCATAGTAAGCACTTATAGCTATAACATTCCATTCAATTTCATATTTATTCTCTCTCTCTCTCACACACACAGAGGTTCTGCAAGGTTGTTATCATAGTTACCAGCCTTAGAGTTGCTCATGCCAAGCCACTGGCCAGGTGGCCTGGACATGAGGAGGGAGCAGGGCCTTGTCAGATGCTCATCTGATGCTCCTGGAAGTTGGTTTGCAGAATCAGACCCCAAAATTCTCACTTTCTAGAGTCCATTTTTATAGGAATTTATTCCTATGCCAGTCTATGGGAATTGCTTCATCGTACTGTTGCTGAATCAATCAGCAGATGGCACATTCCTGATGGCTCCATGCTGCCAGATGTTATCTTGTTCTTTGGTTCTCCCATTCTTGAGGCTGTTGGGTGGATTCCAGTCTGCCCTCCAGGGGGGTCCTCTGGTTATTTCCACTTGACGCCGCCTTCAGCTGATGGACACTGGATTCTTAGGCTGGCTCCTCCCTGATCATTCAGTTATTATCTGCACCAAGCATCCATCCACATACACCCTCTATCTCTGTTTTAATCACAATTGTTAACAAGCCGAGATGAATACAACAAAAGGGTGGGGAGTCTCTGGGTGCTGTTTCTGTTGTTACAGAGCATTGCTTTGAGTCTCTCTCTGTGTGAGTAGTTGTTACAAAGAATTGCTTTGAGAACAGACTCTGTCTTAGAGTGTACTAACGCAATTAGCAGCTTGCAAGTTTCACACATAGAGGGAGAGAAACAGTACCAAAAACCAAGAGACCTCTTAATTATTAATACCCTGGAATTTAAACTATGGGGAATCAAACTCATTTGTGATTTTAATACAGAACTTCCTTAATATGATCCAACAACCAGACTCCTTGTTTTTGACAGATGCTCGTTCTTGCCTACATTTGGAAAGGCTTTCTGATGCTTCTTTGTCATCTTGTACAAGATGGAGGGGGAAAGGGTATGTCACAAGACTTTTACAGCTTCCTAGAAATAGTGTTTGTCATCTGTAGGTCAAATTTGACTCCGATTCATGTTGTACTAGTCTAGAAATGTCAGGATTTGAAAAAGCCCCCCCCCCCCAACTTTCTGCACCAAATCCTCACCAGCATAAATGTAGGAGACAGCAAACCCAACTATCTAGTGAAACTGTCCTCATATTCTAACCAATGTATTGAGTACTTGAATGGTGAACTTAGGATGGGCAAGACCCACATCCTGAGTCCTAGAACACATTGGTCCGTTGGTGGTACAGTGTGGTAAATGGAAGAGACGTCCCAGCTTTCCACAGGGTTTAATCAATATTCAGTGAGTTGCATACTAGGTAAATATACCAGAAAACCTCGCACTCCCTTCAGACTCATTTGGCATTGCTGTTAGTCTGCTCATGAGTCTTTTGCTTGGCAACTGACTTGTATACTAAGCCTTTCTCTTTAGTGATCTCATGGAGGGCCCCCGTGGCCTGCTCCAGGAGCAGCTGCCTTTTCTCTCTTTCTCTCTCTCTCTCTTCACTCTAGTTCTCTCCCACAGATTGTGGAGTCCCACAGTGTTTACCCTGTCCCTTAATTCTTCTCACTGAGGTTGGTGTTGTCTGGGTGCCAGCTAAGGTCAGGGCATGCATTGACATGCAAACATTTATTGCTTCCAACTCTGTCTGAAAACCTGGCCCTTCAGCGTGCGGGCTGCTGCTGCCCGGTGGCTGACCTGTCCCTCTGACTCAAATGTTCACTTTGTGCTGGGGGCGTATATCTGGCAAGACTGGTTTATAAATGCATCTGTTTGGAATTTCGCACCGTGTGCTAATGACATCAGCTCTGCCAGCCAATCCCTGCCTTGATAGGCTTATCTTCCCTTTCTAAAAATCCCACAGGTAGGGACTTACAAGGCCCCCATGAGGTGAATGGGGAGATCAGTACTTGCATCACTTCCACAGTTCTGAAAACTCTGCTAGGTGGGGGGGACGCTTAGTGGGATAGCACAAAGTACCTTTAAAAACCTGGTCCCAGCTCACTTCCCAAACTCTCTCGTATGAATTCCTAGTAAATGTGTCTACCTCACAGAAGTCCTCAGAATGCGATCTATAATTGTCAGCAGTAATGTTGCTTGTAAAGACCCATAGTGTAGACTTAAACTACTTTCGAAGGCTTCTTCGTGTGTGAATGGGGTAGCATGAGAGACGAGGGTTACAATGACTAATGGCTTAGCTAGTTTTGTCACTGACTCTAGCAGACAACTCTCATCCTTTATTTGCCCTGGAAATACAAATGAATCCCAAGGGGTTAGTTATCTTTAGAATACAACAGGTGGCCACAGACTCAGAAGAATGTAATGGATTCACTTTAACTAGCTAGCGAAGTGATCCTGAGGAACACATGTTAATCATAACTAAATTCATACAGGCCCAAATGCCACTTTCTTTCTTTTATAAGGCTTCAACACACCTTTTACAGGTGTGGCTATCTTCCAGCCAGCTGAAATCCTGTTTCTTTTGCAATTTACCAGGCCAGTCTTGGTCCACATTCTGCTTCAGGCAGTAGCCAATACATGATGCTTCAGAGGAAGGTGAAAACCCTCATAATTCACTTGTGCAATGCTGTGTATGGGAGAGAGCTCTTGATACCTGCAGTAGTAGGTTTGGAGCCTCAAATGGGACTTGGCTACCCTCTTCTTACCAGAAGCATAAATGGTAAAGTGAAGACAAATTATCATAATTCTCCGGACATGAAGCTTGAACACTGAGACTTACATTGCTGGCCTATCAGCTCCTGCCTCCAATAGTAGGCTCTACATTGGAGTGCAGAAGTGCCAGACACTCTTTTCCAAGATGGCAGATGCACCTTAAAAAGTAAAAGATCTGGTTATTCAGAAAAAACTCCTTGGCATATCGACTGTGTAGTCCGAGGCGCAAAGTGCCACAATCCTTTCAGCTCTACAGTAAGGAGCTCAGCTTGAATTCCTGGAAAAAAGTGTCCAGAATCTCAACTGCTCTTAAGAACATTTAGTTGCTAGCAAGGGTACTGGAACCTTTGCAGATCTGGAAGGGCCAAGGCCGGAGTGGTGGCAGAATTAAAATACTACTTAAATACCCTGTAGAGTACAACATAAAGAACCAGAGTACAATAATTACCACATAATTTTTAATGTATAATTATAGTATGAACAAACGGGGAAAAAAGACAACTTTTCTAGAATCAGGACTGCATTTTATTTTTGTACTTCATATACACTTGCATTTATCATTTTACGGTGTATACTCCACTACAAATACTGCACTACTTTTATTGAACTGTAACTTGCAATTCTGTAACATTACAATCGAATCATCCTTGTTTACATATAATGCATAGTTTAACAATTGTAACCCTAAATTGTAAATCTCCTTGGAAAAAGGGTGTCAGCAAAATAAAAAATAATAGTGAACAACTTTGAAGGGAGGTAAACGTGTCCCCATAAGAGCGAACATAAAATGATTTTTGTAATGTTTTATAAAAATACATATATATTTTTTGAAAATCTAACAAACACCATCAACAGCCTGTAGCAGATAGATATTGTATTCCTTCTGTTAAGCAAAAACTGTAAACTTAATGTAATTTTATTTTTTAATTCACCGAATCATTTTCATTACCTTTTTCAGATGTTTCTAATATACTGACTGCATCTATCACCAGCAAAACAAATGCATCCGATGAAGTGAGCTGTAGCTCACGAAAGCTTATGCTCAAATAAATTGGTTAGTCTCTAAGGTGCCACAAGTCCTCCTGTTCTTTCGGCAAAACAAAAGTTGTGTAAAACATGTTTGAGATCCATAGAATCCATCAGATGTTTATGAATGTGGACAAAGAGCAGGTGGATTAGACGCTTTTTAGTCATGGATGGTAGGTATGTTTTCATCCATTGGGGGGAGACACAGCTGTGCTCAGAAGTAGCATTACACATTGGGGCTGTAAGATAGATCCTTAAAAGGATATTGACTTGTGAAAACAGCACATCTCGGATCTTTCTGTCAAGATTTCCATTATGGTGCCAGCCAATTTTTGTCATGTTTTTGATGCATGTCATTTGATCGTGAGTTTTCAAGAGATCTGGCAGCATTACAAGCTGTATGAAGTCTATCAAACACAATGTCACCAGAGTATGTATCCACAATCTTTCTTGGTATTTGACTACATGGCTGACCATCGATAGTGGTTGTGAGCATTTTTTTGATGCTCGTAAGAAGCAACAAAGTGGGCCAGTTAATTACAGTGGTGAGCAAGTCTATCCGCTCAAAGAACTGGTCAGATGAGCGTGCAGCATTTCAACAGCAGAATTACGTCTCGGATGTGATATCTAGTGTCTGCAGCACCTGAGCCGCCACTTCCGCTGCTGAGAAAATTTTGAAAGATGCTTTAAGACCAAGAAACGAATCAAAGCACATCCTCAGAACTTGACGTCCAGGTGCTTTCTTTGCTGCTTCTGTGTAACCCCCAGCAGCAATTAGCTCCTCTAAAGAGCTTCGTTATTATACAATACTGATTCAATTGCCTGATGACTTGCTCTCCAGCACGTGGGACAGACAGGCTTCAGTGAATGAAAGTCATCAGATTGGGAGGAGTAGGACACTTGGATCTTCTCAAAAAGGGCAAGTCTTTTTTTTGGTGATGAATCAATAATGTCATGAAGTTCGTACAGCAAGTTCAAAGCACTTCAAATCATGGCACACTTGCTACCAGCTTCCTGCAGAATAAGAGTCAAACTGGTTCATACAGTGAACTGGAACAGATTTTGGATTAATGTCTTTGATTAGTTTAGCTACGCCCAACATCTGGCCCTGGAGGGACTGATGCACCATTGTAAATTTTCCCCTCATGCAATCCATATTCAATCCACAACATACTAATATATCCTGTATTGTCAGGAAGATAGATTCTGAGTCTGTTTTGGGGCAGTTGTGCATTCCAATGAAGTCTTCATGCACAAGGTAATCCTGCGACACCCAACACACTGAAAAAAGATATCTGCACATGTCCACTACTTTTCATGTTTTGTCAACTGTAATGAAGTAAATTTCTGCAGCCTTATTCAGTGAGACAAGATTGTTGAGACACACTCTATACATTTCCTTTAACAGTTCATTGATAATATCATATGATGCGTACTTCCCATTCATCATAAGGGTTATGTAATTATGCGACAGTAGCTTGACTAACTTTTGGAAGTTACTTTCTTCATCAGTGTGCCGTCTGAGAGTGATACCCTGCCTTACAAGACATTGCAAACAGCACAGGTTTCTAGAAGGTATTGCTGTTCTCTTCCTGATCAGCAGTCTTTTGATGAACACTGTCAGGCACTGCGTTTCAAGTAAGCACCGTGTTTTAGCAAACACTCCCTGTGAAAATGCAATTTTTGTTTTCATGCAAATCCAGATTTGCAGGACAAATTTTTCCAGTTACTTATATTGACTTTCACATATCCGTCGTCTCCACACGTAGGGGATGTAACGAGCTCTTTTGCTACTGCAAAACCACAAACTTCACAATAAGGTCTCTTTCCAGTTTTGCAGAAAACCAGTCACACTTGGTTTTTTGTACCACTCAAAATTAAAATGTCTTTTCTCCTGTCCCGTATACTCTAACAGTATCTTTTTTGCATGCCCGCCCCCCGGTTCCAGTGCCGTTGGTTGCTGGCTTTGAGTAGCCATCTGAGTGGCTCCACCACAGAAATCTGCACTGCAGCAGAATCCTTGGCTGACCTGCACCTGGTGGATCATAGCTAGGACTTTTTAGCCCACACAGCACAACTTGGGCAGGCCAATTCATTAGCTGCATTGTGGTGTTTTAGGGCATTACTGGCCCAAATAGCAGACACCCTGCTAAGCTACATAGAGCGGGCTCTGGAGCTAGACTCCTGTCTGAGGGTGAGGCCTCAGAGGCTTGCCTCTCTGCTGTCTTAGTGAAAGATCTCCTAGGTGCCTCACCTACTTTAGCATGGCATACGAACCTGCAGCTATGGAGCTAGTCTGGAAGGACACATTGCGGTACCATCAGCTCCTCTGCCACAAAGCCTGGAGATGGAATTCAGAACACCGCAGGGCCAGTATAAGGAGCATAGGTTGTACACCAGGCTTTAATAAAGGGTTTGCTTTTGAGCCCTGTATGTTTAAAGCATTATTACTAATTATGGCTGGACCACTTGACATTTGGAGGTAGGATTCACTGATGTTTGCTATCTTTAAGACTACTCTTGTCATCTATAGGTTAAAGGCACCTCTTACACTTTCAGCCCAATTTCTTTAGTTGCTAACTGCTAACCTTTTCTCGATCCTCCCCTCATCTCCTGCTGAGTTCTTAGTTGTACAGTTAAATACTATATTTCCAAACTTTCCATATTCAACAAGCTTGTAGCTGTTGGTGCCTAAGCTTGAATGGAGACTTGGCTACAGCTGACAATTCAACTGTGTACTGGTTCCACTTTAAAATCATACTGGATTCTGGTTGCCAACACCACATAACTTGCAGGCCAGTAGTCACGGCAATCTAGGCCCTGCCCTACCCGGTGTCCTGCCTAGACACCTCAGGGGCAATAGTGCATGGTTGGAATTGCAGTGAGAGCATGTGGAGCAGAGAATTAGGCGGTAGAGAGCCCCAGTGCTAGCTTTGGGGTATTCATCACCTTATCTCCTACTGCAAGAGGTAGCCATGTGGCTGATGGAGATCCTAGGAAACATGACCAAGTCTCTAAGACAACGAACCTCAGATTTTCTTTTCTACTGATACCCCTGCTGTAGCCAGCCAAACAGCTGTACTTCCAGATGGTGTCAATGATCCCCCTCAATCAGTATCTAGTCCTCCAGTCTGGAGGGGAGACTCTGGGAAAATGGCTGCTTCTGGGAGAGAAGCAGCAGCCAGTAGGAACAGATGGAGGCTGACTTGGGAGGAAGGTACGGGTGAAGCACACCTATTTCTGTCCTTCACCTGTTCAGAATGATAAGTAGACAGGTTCAGTATTCAAGTCTAGCATGCTATCATCTTCCTTCTGAAGTCTGAAATGGACTTGGGTTTTACCACTAGAATGCAGGAAAGGATGGATGTGTCTAATAACCTGAGCTGTCTTCAACAGCTGTTTGGCATGTACCCACCATGACTGCATTTTACGACTGAAATTACTGTTTTTTCCATAGGCTAGAGTATTTATATAGGACCAGGTGCTCATTGTGTGTTCACCCCTAACTTTCTCAATGGTTAAATGCCTCCTTACTGAATGTGGCTTCTCTTGAGAGTTGGGGAGGGAGGGAAGGACAAGAGAGAAACCACATCCATCTTACAAATTGCCATGCATTCTTACAGCAAACCTGCTAGATTGGGCAGGCTTTATTACATGGACATTGTTCTTGGGATGGGCTTTCGTCCTTCATATAGACTGTAAAATGCCAACAATTATTCAGATAATTACAAGTAGTACCGAACCAGCTGCTCAGGAATATCTGGGCTATATAAACATGCCCTCTAGAGCTTAACATCTAAGAGAAGAGGAGACACAACAATGGGAAGAAATGGGAGCCAGAAGTTAACAGCAACAGTGGGACTGTATGCTGACTTTGGGAACACCTTGATTGCTGTTTAAAAGCTGGCTAATAAAATCCATAATCTTAACATACTGGTTAGACAGAGGGTCAGAAAGAAACTGGGTGTGACAAATTCCTATCTCTTGTAAAACAGATGGAAATAGTTCTATTATGAAATAGACTGCAATCCTCTGACATACCAGATGGGTATGATACAAATAGGTGTAGCCATGAATTGTACATAATCTTCACCTCAGATCTCAACCTGTCCCCTGTCTAAAGAGCCACAAAACAGTTTACTCACAACTGTTACATCAGCTCAGGTTGCTGAATAGAATGGCAGTTCACTGGCTGTCTCTACTTACTTCCTTACTGAACTGGCTTGTTGAAGGAAACCCCAGGAAGCGATTAACATGATCAAGAATGGTCTTGCCCTCAAGCACACTCTTGATGACCAACTCCCCTTGTGAGGGAGACGTTCCCAGGTATCTCCTTGTCCTCAGTTCTGCCGCCGCTTTTGCACCAAAACAGGCCTTTAGGAAACCAGTAGGAAACACCATCACGACTCTCACGAGGCAAGACTTTCCCCCAACAATTCTCCATCCCCCATTGGGTACCAAATGCTTCTGCCACTCACCAGAATGATGAACTTTGCAGCGTGCCCTGAGGCTCAACAATCCTGAACCGTTTTGGACCGTGTGCAGAAGCTGGTTCTACAGCTGACAGCCCATCAGACTCTCTGCCCCAGCCTCTTCTCTTCAGACTGGCTCTAGCTGAAGCAACTCACTGACCAGGGCTTAGGCACTATGCCATGCGGGGAGAGGCAAGTAAGGCTCTTTGTTGAACATGACGCTGTCGAGTGATCTGTTTTTGCCAATCATCACTACCCTTTGGATCGTACCACTGAGGTACACTTGTCAAAGAAAAATCTGGATAAATACAGCTCTATATGCCTAAGCAGATATAAAGGAACATTTTGGATGGTAAACTCCAGTGCCAGTTGAGCACCATGACCTTCTGCCGACACGTCTGCAGGTCTCTTAACTTGCAGTATGGAAAACACCTTGGGAGAGGCAAGTTTCATAGTGATCCCAGTGTAAGCTAATGTAAACATTAGCTGCGTGACTCACGTCCTGTCACGATGGCTTTCAATACATCACTGGTTCTCCCAACCTATACATTTAGGGCTTAAGGGTATTGACAGAAGTTCTAGGCATCACCTGTTTTGAATGACTATAATTATATATGTGGGAGGGTTAAATAGTCCTGTTTACTCACTTATGCAAGATAGAAAAAGGTGCTTAAGCTAATAACACTGTGGCTTAAACTTAACCTTAGACCTTCATTAAACCACTTGCTCTCTATCACTTATTATAATTTTTGGAAAATAAAGGGCAAACCTATCGAAGAGATTGCGTACAATCACTCAGTATCTAACTCCTGGGCAGAGGAATTTGCTTTTCTTCGCCTTACTGAACTGCCAAAATGAATTAGCCCTATTCATTTGAATGTGATGGATGCCCTCTGCTGTCTGAACCAGGAGCAAACACCTGCTTCTAGAGCTACCAGCAAGAGGTTTTTCCTTTAGCTCAAGTGATAGAGGCTGGTGCTACTGGAATAGAAGGGTTCTTGTCTTGGCTCCCTTTGTGAACAGTCTGTCTTTAACGTGGATTCATTAAACTGACTGGTACCTGGATTTAAGGGAGTGGGTATTGAGGGGTGGCTGTACCTGAATTTATGCTACCTCCAATGTCATGACACTTCAGATGCAAAGCTGTCTTCACAGTACTTTGTCATGTATGTACCTTTATCTACTACACATTCTTAGAGGCAAGGGTGAATCTAGTTCCTATTAAACTTCATATACCCCTTTTTTTCCTCAATGGTATACCCTGGTACAGAACATCCAAGCAGCACTATACATAAAAATTTCTAGATCTGATCATCCACTTAAACTACCCATTCTGTATCGCCTAAAAGGGACCTCTCCCAGTGTGCCTAGTCCAGATACTGGAACAGGCGGGCAGCATGAAAGGTCGTCTCCCTCAGCCAAGGGGGAGAAACCACTGAACTCCGGCTACACGGGAATTCTTGGGACAACAAAGAAACAGGAATGGGAATGAGGGTCAAAGGTTAAATCAGGGAACCAGAAGGGAACACCCACCAGACACACCCCCTGCCCCCAAACCTCACCCACTGCTCCTCAAAGGCAGCTAAGGAGTCAGTGGATGCTGCTCAGAGGCACAAATGGGCAAGGGATTGGAAATAGGCCACACGGTTGCAGAACACCCCTTCCTTCCCCCCTACCCCCTGTCCAGCTTCCTCCTCCTGGTGTGATGGTGGTTGTCTCGGCCAGAGCCTGGAAGAGGCGGTCTCATGACTGTGTGGGGCCATGAATGGGGTGTGTGTATGTGTGTGAGGAGAGGGCAGCCAGACCCTCAGTAAGAGGTTCTGGAGGAGGGGCTGCAGCCCGGTGTACTCTACAAAAAAACGTGCACCAGGGTCTCCCTCTTGCTGCAGAAGGGACAGGTGTCGGGATGGTGTGAACTATGCCAGAGACACACCCTTGCTCATGGCTTCATGGAGGAGCTGCCACTTAATACCCCCCAGCAGGCCATGGACCAAGGTGGAATATGAGCTGGCCCACTGGGGCTCCCTGCCTTCTGCAAATCCCCCCCACTTGGATTAGGGGCAGGACATAAGGGCAAGGAAATGGATGATATGGAGCACGAGCAGGTTCAGATGTTCTCTGGTGTCAGTGCGGATGTCACTCAGCCAACTCCAGTGGCATGTCAGGTGGCTTGGGAGGTTTACAGGGTAAGGGAGCGAGGACTAGTTCTGGAGGGCGGCTAGGGGTCAGAAGTGAGCAGGGAGCACCCTCCCATGGGACCTGCTCAAGAGAAGGAAGGGGCAAGGCTGCCCTCACCCCTCCTGAAGCACACAATAGGATGAATAGAGTGGGCAGCCCTATCCTCTAGCCAAGCTCCACAGGGTCCCCCTGGTCCCTCTGGCTGTAATCCTAGAGGTCTCCAATTCTGGTGGCACCAGCCAGGACCATCCTCTGGTGCACTGAGGGGACTCCACTAGCTGTGCACGGAGGTGTGGGTTGGGTAGCCAGAGTTCTGCTAGGAGATCTTCCCCTCACTAACTGCTGCAGACCTAGTAGCTGCCAGGTCCCAAGGAGGTCCTGGTAGAAGACCAGCAGCTCAGAGGTCTCGGGGAGACATCTCAGGTGGAGACAGAAGAGCCTCTGGTCATATCAGAGGGGGAAGAGGAAAGCATGGGCCAGCATGCTCCATACCATGTGACTAGCACACTCAAACAGTCTTTGCAGAGCCTGAAGGTGGAATGTGTGGACCGAGCTGTGATTACAGACCAGGGCTCGTCTGCCCTCTCCCACGAAGCAGCCCAGGACACCCACAGACACCTCGTTCATCCCTGGCCAGAAAATCTCCAAGATCTTATTCTGGCGGCTGGCCAAGATTCCTGGGGGTGAGCACAGGGTGTTGAGCTGGTGCCAGAGCGTGGACAGGACTACATTCTAGAGCACCAGCACCCTCCTCCGAAGACGGATCCACCCTCTCAAATGCATTCTCCTGATTGAGGGACAGGAAGGCCTTATTGCAAATCCTGGGAGGTGGGCAGGCGCAAGCCCACCCACGTCTAAAGGCCCCTCTCCCACTGGACTCAGGGACTAACTGAAAATGGGAGAAACTAAAGAATAATAGGGTCAGGAGTGAAGGTCACCAGTTCAAAACTAGGGATCCAGAGGGGGACACCGAGCTGAAGAACCCTGGACAGTGCCCACTGCTCCTCAAAGCTGTCTAGGGAGCCAGCAGATGCCGCCCAGAGGAACTCTGCCCGGATGCGTGAGACCAGAGAGGAGTGGAAATAGGCCCCACAGTCGCAGAGCACTCCCTCATTCAGCATCCTCCTCCTGGTGTTGTAGATGGCTACTTTCGCCAGGGCCAGTTGCAAGGAGGTCTTGCAACTTGGTGGGGCCACAGACAGGGTATGTGAATATAAACAGGTGTGGGGAAAATGCAGCCAGAACCTCAACAGGAGGTTCTGGAGGAGCTGGAATAGGGGCTGCAACCTGGCACCTTCGAGATAAGCATGCGCCACGTTCTCCCTCACACTGCAAAAGGGGCAGGCGTCGGCACTGGGGGGGAACCGTGCCAAGTACATGCCCATGCTCACAGCTCCATGAAGGAGCTGCCAATAGATATCCCCAGTGGGCTATGGAACCAGGGTGGAATAGAGGCTGCCCACCAGGGCTCTTCACCCTCCACAGGCAGTACATATTCCCCCCATTTGATATCAGGGTAGGACATGAGGGTGAGGATGTGAAACGTGTGGAGCACGAGTGTGTACAGTTTCCTTGGCACAGTTCAGAAGCGAACCAGCTGCAGGGCACGCAGCCAGCTTGGATTGTGGAAGGGAGGGAGCCAGGAGGGCTCACAGGACAGGAGCTCACTGAAAGGGTCTGGAGGGCCTGCGGTGAGCAGACAGCACCCTCTCAAGGAAAACCGGAGAGGTGGGCGACAAGGCTGCCTCCTCGTCCTGGAGTACGCACAGGGGGGTCAGAAGGGTGGAGAGCCCCATGTGCCAACCAAGCGCTCAGGGATCCACCACGTCTCCCCTATCGTAGTCCAGGAGGTTTCTGATTCTGGTGGTTTCTGCCAGGACCAGCCTCCAGAGCACCAAGGGGTACTCCACCACCTGCTCACAAAGGCAGGGGTTGTGTAGCAGCAGCTCCGCAAAGAGGTCCGCCCCCTCGGTGGCCACAACAAACCTGGTGGCTGAGAACAGCTTGCAGGTCTGGAGGAGGCCCTGGTAGAAGACCGGCAACCCAGAGAGGTCTTGCGGAAGGCACCTCGGATGGAGAAGAAGGAGCTGCCAGTCGTATCAGAGCCTTCAGAGGTGGCCGAGGAAGGCATGCACCAATGTGCTCCAAGCCGGACTACCTGCACCATAAAGGAGTCTCTGTAGGGCCTGGAGGTGGAAGACATGGGCCTGGCTGCAGCGGCAGACCAGGCCCTATCCTCCCTCCTCCAGGGGAAGACTCAGGACCCTGCAGAGACCCAGTACAGTCCTGGCCAGAAGAACTCCAGAGCTACCCTCTGGAGCCGGGCCATGATCCCCAGCCAGGGTGTTGAGCTGGTGCCAGAGCATAGACAGGACTACATTATTGAGCACTAGCCTCCCCCGAAGCCTGATCCACCCTCTCAAATGCCTTCTCCTGACTGAGGGACAGGAGGGTGCACAGACCATCCCTACATGCTAGATGGAGACAGTCTTGGAGACTGGACCAAAGATGGTCCGGCATGGGACAGTGGAGGTCTGGTCAGTGTCGATCCTATCCCCCAGCATGGACTTCAGCTGCAGTGAGATGGCCTTTGCTACAACATTACAGGCTGCTGAGGAACGATACTAGGTGCCAGTTCCTTATGTTATGGAAGTCTCCTTTTTGGGCTGCATGGCCAGCCCCAGCCTGCCTGCATGACAGGAGAAGCACCCCACTCCCCAAGGACTTGGCTCAGATGGTGGCGAGGCTGAGGACATCCCTGAATGCGTGGTAGAACTCAGTCAGCCCATTGGTACCTGGAGGCTTGTTGCTCCCATGGAGCAGGTGCTCTAACTGGTCTCCTCACCCACACTGACCATAGGCAGTTCATCCCACAGGACCCTGCAGACATCAGCATCAGTCAGGTCTGGGGAGAAGAGGCTGGCATAGAAGGCCCAGGCCTCTTCCCACATCTCAATCAGATCCAAGAGATGGGTGGTGTTCTCCACCAGGAGACAGGTGATATGCTTTTTGGTACCCCTCTTTCTCCAGGGCATAGAAGACACAGGAACCGCAATCTAGCTCCTTCGGGAGATAGATGTGGGATTGAGCAAAAGTGGCCCCTGCCTGTAAAGCAGTCAGGCAGTCTCCATGAACAGTGCCATTATAAACACCAATACTCAAGGATAATAATCAATGATAGCCTTCATCTGCTGCTTGTAGGGACATGGAGAAACAGCTTTTCCAGACAGCTGAATCTGTTCTCTGGTGGCATGTAGGCCACTATAAGAGGGAGTTAGTCTCCTGACACAGCAGGGAGAGACTAAACTATCCTGTAATTAAGAGGTGCAGAGGGTTGGTGGTCTCAGGGATGAGGTTAGTGACTCAGGTCACAGTGGTGGGGTTACACTTAAACTTTTTACCTTTTTAGGCCATGTCTTGAAGACAAAATTATCTCAACCTAACTTACATCTGCCTATAGCCACCAGTGTTAAATTGCATGTGTGCGCACACACTTGTCGTCTTGTATCGGCAGTGTGCATCCTCGCCAGGAGCACATCTCTCAATTGTATTGTCAGTGTGGGACGGCTCCTGGAGGCCAGTAACAGTCAACATAAGCAACGCAGCGTTGATGCAGCGTCAGCGTAAACTTAATTAGTGACTGTGACTCTATGCCACTGGGGGAGATGGAGTTACTAAAGAGGCACTTATGTTGGTGGGAGCCAAATTTAAGTGAAGAGACTTCCATAGGTAGATTGATGCAAAGTAGCTTACGGCAACTTAACCATATAGCATAGACCAGACTGTAGTCTACCATTCCCCTCCACCTCACTAAGATCTTTATCAGGACTTGTTCCTTAGTCTGTGGCCAAACTTCAGTCTGCACTTGGGCCCAGCGTATCTGCTGTTAGCCTGAGCAAAAGCTTTTTCCAACACGGTGATGGTTCTCCACATCTGGCATTGCCCTCTTGCCTCGCAGTGCGACAGAGTGAAGAGTTGAGAGGATCTGAAACGCTCCCAGGGTGCGTCAAGGATGTGTTCTCTCTAGAGTTAAAAAAAAAAAAAAAACAAAAAAACACCAAGCTGTATGGAAAAAAATACGAGAGGTCATACACAGAAGAGGAACACTCTGAAAATGCAGAAATCTAGCAGGCTGCCTTGAAGAATGGGACAAATTGCATCTTTCAGCTCGCTCCCCAACAGCTATCATAAATCATACTTCAGGCTAGTTCCAGTGGTGCACTATTCTACTTTTTGTACATAATCCATTAAATGTTAGAGATTTTAAAAATAGCTTACATCCAATTTTTGTTTAAAGTAGCAGAACGATACCACTTAACTCTCCTTTCCTATCTCACTTTTTATGGTAACTGTTGAAAAGTCTATAAAAATGTAAATGAACCCATGTCAGGCAGATAAAACGCAACCAGCAGTCTGCAAAAGACTTAAGTAGACCTTTGGGGAGACATACACCATATCAATCAAAATGCATCTCTTTTTGTAATCACCAGTTATCACTTTCTTCAAATACGCTAAGCATGTAAATAACTCAAAAGGAATAAAAAATTGCACTCTATCCTCATATACTGTGTGGACAGTATGTTCCTGTCATTTTCTAGAACTTGGTTTAGGAAGGGCTAGTTTAAAACATCAAAAGCAATTGCATAAGTATCTAAAGGTTTTGCTTTTGCAAACCTACTTAGACTTACAAAGAAGAAACTTGTACTTTGACACTAGTTGATAGAACCCCAAAATACAAGTTCCTTGGAATCTCACGGGAGAGAGCAAAGGTCTAGCCAGGTGACTTTCAGATACTTAGTGAAATGGAGAAATACAATCTCTGAAATGAACTCCCCACTTCTTATGCCTGGTAACTCTTGGGTGAGGGGAAAGGGTGTCAGCATTCGCTGATCCAAAGCTTCACGGAGGGTCCAGTTGCACTTGGTGGGCTCAGCAAACTGAGATTCTTCCCTGCCACCTAATAATACCCTTTCAAGATTTGCTGGAGGGGACTACCTTCCTATTGGATGCTTGCAAAGGCTTTTTTCTGCACCTCCAGTTTACATACTCTTGTTGTCCAGTAGATGGCGCTAGTGTCAAATGTCTGATTTCTTTTCTTGTCCGAGGACAAGTTTCATTTGTTTACAAAATTCTTGTAATGTTGGTGAATGAGAATTCCTTCTTTCTAAGCAGTTGCTCTTCATATTCCAAAGTTATGGAGCTTAGCTACTTGTACCTTTAATATATTGTGCCATACATTTCATATTGCCGGCTTGTAACAACAAGAATATTCTATACCAAATTTAGAACTATAAAGAATATTCTTTAGATGTGTAGTCAAAGCACATACAAAAACTTTGCGCCTATTTCATAGCCTTTGGGGCCTAAATAAACAGACATCTACTTAGAGAAACAAGACAGACTCTCTACCTACGGAAAAATCTAATTTCATAAAGGCAGGCTAGAGTAAATTTTCACCCCAAACTAGAAACTCATGTCACTTTGATTTTTGGGAAATCTGTGAGTTTGAGTTAAACTTTGGTTTTCTTTGGGTCAAACATCAAGTCATTTTTTAACAAGTTTAAACAAAGTTCTGGTCACATCTTTGCAATTTAGGTCTACTCTAAGCTAGAAAAGACTAGTTATGCTTTTGCTGGTATATCTTGTTCCTTGAATGAAATAAACTATACTGGAGGGGGAAGAGGGGGGAAGCACTTTTTTGCTGGTATAACTGCATCTACACTAGGGTTTTGCTGATATAGGAATGGGAGGGGGGGAAATCATCCCATCCCCAAACTGACCCAACAGCAAAAGACTATAGCGTAGATCTGACCATAGTATAATTGTAATTTGACCCAATCTGGCTTCTGTTTCAGATGCTGCTCAGCGTGACTTCCTTGATGGTATAGAACACAGATCCATTATACTCCATTCATCCACTGACATCACACATCTTGTTAGGACTCTCTGGTACGGAAGAGGTCTTATTTCTGATGCCCCCTTTCTCAGTTGAAAATACTAACTTATCCAGGTCCGAATGGAGACTTTTCCATGCTTGGCACATTGATGTGGTCCTCCCAGCAATGAGTGGTTTCAGCTTGTGCATCAGTCTCCCTTCAAAGTCAAAGGGAAACCTCTAAATTGGAGTAGAATACACTGTGCAAATAACTCAATTGTTGACCTGTGATCTTGGACAAATTGCATCATACCCAGATGCCTCCATTTTCCCCCTCTGTAAAGTGGGGATATTAATACTTGCCCTCCTTTTATAAAGTGCTTCCAGATCTACAGATGAAACATGACTACAGATATTTCTGCCTCAGAAATGCATGGTCTTTCTGTCCCTGTTGGCATCTAATCTGAACTACTTGGCATAGAAGATGCCAGCTTGTTCTCTGAGGCAACTTTAATTAAATGTTGTCCCATGGAAAGGGCCTACTGTATAGATGTATGGTCTTCCATTTTGGACACTTTTTCTTGCTGTATTGAGTTAGCATGTTTTACTTTAGGCTTATAAATAGGCACCTATTACTTAAACTTCCAGGCAGGAAACAAATGGCAGTCTGTTCCGAAACAGGCTTCTGGGAAGAGGGGAGAAATTCTCTTGCCCGCAGCTGAAAAGTGGTTTTAAAATAGCTTTAACTGAAGTGCACACAAAATGAACCTACCATTGGGGTTTATGTTGCTCAGCAGATTCAAATGCCATCACACGCTGCTCTCTAGATAATCATGAAAATCTTCAATTTGAAAGGAAAGGGGAAAACCTACAGAGTTAAAGATTCATGAGCATGGATCATCGTCCACTAGGCTGTCGTCAGCCAGCCCTGTCAGATGTTGCTTGTGTGTGTTCAGATTTCTGGGTCATTGGCTGGCTATGAAAGAAAAAACTTCTTGGAGCCAGGAGCAAAATCTGTTCAAGTAGCTCCTGTGAGTCTCTGGAAATGGCTTTTATTTTCCTTCCCTGGGCAGCTCGTCTGAGCAGGAGTGGCCGTATCATTATATGGGGTTTGTAAGGAACCCAAGCACTCGTAAATGCTCTAAACCAGAATTCAGCCTGAGCAAGGTCGGATTTTGTATAAATTCTCATTGGAACCATGTCTGTCGTTCCAGGGGCCAGCTTGTATATTTGTGAATAAAAGGTTGAATTTAAGCCTTTAATTCTAAAGTAAGGTAAACATAATACAGACCCCACCTCTGAAACTTAGGAGCCACATTCCATTATATGTAGAAGAAATCTTACCCTAAACTACACACCAGAAAAGAGCCTCATCAATGCCTTGGACTGAACTGGTGTGTGTTTTTTTTTTTTTGTTCTAACATTCAGGGAATATAAAACCACACCAATTGCTACTTGCAGTGTTACAAACTCAAGGTGTCTGATGTCAGACCCATCTGACTGAGGCCAATAGGCTTCCTGCTATAGCCTTTAAGTCGTCAAGACTTTCATGACCCCAGCTGCTTTGGGGAGAGCTGCAGAGGAGAATCTCTAAGCCAAGGCTGTATTTCTGATTGGTTTGCAGGACAACATTCTCACTGCAGGTGGCACCTCCTCCTGGCCATCCTGGGATTAACTGTCTAGGTGTTGCACCCTCCTCCAGCAGTGTCCCTCCTATCATCTTGCCCTGTGTCCCCCCTCGTTCCAGAAACCTCTTCGTGACTTGGCCCTCCAGCCCCAAAGTCCTTCCGCACAGTCTCAGACAGACATCTCCAGCACTGCCCTTATGGTGCTGCTTCTCCAGTGGTCAGCAGGGGATCCTGGGCCTGCCCACTACTCTGGGTTCCAGTCCAGGGATCCTCAACCCAGCAGTTCTGGGCTTTCCTCTCCCAGCCCTCACTGCTTCTTCCCTGGACAGCTTCCTACAATTTCTGGTCTCCCCACCACCACTTTTCTCTGGGTGTACCAGCTCCAAACCCTCCTCCGAGGAAGTGACTGCAGCCCCTCTCTGTTGCCAGCATCCTGGTTTATATAGACCCTGCTTGTTCGTCCTGGCCCTGGTCCCAGTTTTCCAGTCTTACTCCCTGTGACCTCTAACTTTCTCCCACAGAAGCTTAAATAAGTAAGGTTGCTGTTCAGCCAGCTGTGCCAAAGAGTTTTGCAGGTACACCTGACCTCCCAGTCTCTGCTGGTTCTTAAGCATTTGCCTCAGCAGGGCCCAGATCCATCCCTGCAGGGACAGGGGACTCTGGAGTCCAGCCTGAGAGGTATAAGTGTCCTCTTCCAAAAAAACAAACCAAAAAACCCAACAACAACAAAAACCTTCTACATATTTAGCTCATCAGGTCAACACTCCCTCCCATGGTTGCAGACGATCAGTCCATCTCTTTCGCTACTCTGCAGCACCTCTCTCACTCCAGGAATTGCAGCGTCCTCGTCATGACTCAGCCCTCCAGCAAGGTCACTCGGCGTCCCCCCTTTCCAGGGTATACCAAACTTCCTTCAGCAGTCCTAGCCGGTCTTCCCATTCACTGCCACAGGTGTCCCTCCTTCAGCAGTGGGTAGGGGAAGGCAGGCCTGCCTTTTACTCCAGGTTCCAGTCCAGGGGCTCTCAACCCAGCAGTTGTGGGCTTTACTCTCGATGCTCCTTCCCTGGGCTGCTTCCTACAACTCCTGGTTTCCCTCTTACGCTGCGAGTACCAGCTCCAAACCCTCCTCCCAGGGAGTGACTACAGCCTAAGGTCTCTGCAGCCTCCAAACACTCCTCCCTCTTCCCAGAGAGTGACTGCCCTTTCCCAGCAGCCCAGCCCCTGTCTGCTGCCAGCTTCCTGGCTTTGTAGCCCCTGCCTCTTCCTTCCCAGCTGAGCCTGTTTACAATTGATCCCTGCTCCCTGGCTTTTCCTCCCAGTGCAGGCTGTGGAGTTAATAGGCCTACTTGGCCACCTTAACCCCTTCCTGTCCTGTGTGGGGTAAACACCCATCACAGTGATGTACAGACCTTCAGGGCTATATAATGTCCTCCCTGATGAAGCATCTGACTCCACTTTAAGGTGTCCTCAGAACTACTATAGCTACTTCTGGAAGCACTCTAGAGATCTACTATAGCGGTCACGAGCAAGGGGTGGAAGAGTAGCTCATGCTTGCTGTAAAAGAGTGATATTACATAGGTGCTGGTGGCAGTTAATTCCTCTCTGGGAATGGTTTTCCAACCAGTTATGCACCCACCCTATAGTAGCTCCACCTAGGTTGTATTTCCCTAGTTTATGAGGTCATGTGAGACAGTATCCAAAGCCTGACTAAAGTCAGATATACCACATCTACCACTTCCCTCCTATCCACAAGATGTGTTACCCTGCCAATTAAGCTGGTTTGACATGATTTGTTCTTGACAAATCCATGCTGACTGTTACTTATCCCCTTATCTTCTAGGTATTTGCAAATTGATTGCTTGATTATTTACTGCATTATCTTCCAGGGGACTGAAGTTAAGCTGTAATTCCCTGGGTTGTCCTTATTCCCCTTGTTATAGATTGGCACTATATTTGCTCTCTTCCAGTCCTCTGTAATCTCTCCCATCTTCCATGACTTTTTGAAGATCATTGGTAATAGCTCAGATATCTCCTTAGTCAGCTCCTTGAGTATTCTAGGATGTATTTCAACAGGCCCTGCCGACTTAAGGACATCTAACTTGTCTAATTTTTGACTTGTTCTTTCCCTATTTTAGCCTCTGATCCTACCTGACTTTCACTGGCATTCACTAGATTAAACGTCCAATTGCTGCTAAGCTTTTTGGTAAAACACTTCGGCCACTTCCACATTTTCTGTTCTCTCCCCATTGAGTAACATAATCATTAATAACACCTACTTCAGCCAAAATTTGTCTCGTGCTAAGCAAGCTGCTTCCTCCTAGTGGTGCCCTGCCGCTGATCTGTCACTTTTGAACTTGGATGTATCCAGGGACACAGCGAAGTAGTAGATGTTACTGTGGAGAGCAAGCATATATAGCTGTTCCCTGGGCCCGGTTTGGAGGTGGACAGCAGGAAATGGCCCAGAAGGAACAAAGCTGAGGAGGCTCCTGAAACAGGGTGGCAGGGAGGTGCTGCTGCCTCTCAGGCTTCCCCTGCAGACTGGGTTGGTTTTGCATGACCTCAGCCTCAGTTTCCCTGGAGAAGGCTACACCCCAGCAAAAATCTCTCGAATGTTGTTATTCCGCTCCCCCACCCCTCCCTGGGGGTCTCATTTATTTAATGTCGTGTCCTTGTAAGTCCTGGCTTCCCAAGGCTACAGGTTTGCCCCTTTAACTCAGGGTTTTGCAACAGTTCCTCTGGCAGCTAGCTTCAATACAAGTGTGTCCCTTTAACTCAAGGTTCTGCAATAGCTCCTGGCCGTTAGTTGCAGCAAGTTCTTCCCAACTCCCAGGTGGGCTTGCTGGCTCTTCGTTTCCTTTAGCAATCTCTGCCTGAGCCCCCTCCGACAAGGATCTCTCTTCCCCCACCTTGCAGGTCTCTCCCCAGGAATATCCTGTCCTGTTTCTTCCTCAGCCAGGCCCAGGTGTCTAGCTCCACCCCTTCTGTCTGGGAGGCAGTCACTCAATCACCCCCTACCTGTGAAACATCTCTCTATTTGGGGTTTTTGCCTTCGCTAGCAGGTGATTGGGGTTTGCCCCATCACAAAGGGTCTGACATGAAGCTCCAGAAGGCCAGGAGATATGGGCAAACAGGGAGCACCTTCTCAGAGGGCTTGCTCAAGATAAGGGAGCAGTAGGAGACAGGGCACAGCAGTGGACAGGAAGGATGGGTAGCTCCATCTACTGAACAAGCTCCATGGGATCCGTCTAGGCCCATCAGCCACAGATCAGGATGTCTCAGGCTTGGACAACACCAGCCAGGGCCAAGTTGCTGCACTGAGGGTCACTCCACCCCACCCCCACCCCCCGGACACAAAGATGCACATTGTGCAGCAGGATTTATCGGGAAAAGTTCTCACCTTGGGTGGTCCCAATGGGTGTGGATGTGGAGACCAACCTCCAGGTCCTGAAGTGATCCTGGTAGAAGGCTGGCCACTCAGAGGGATCTCCGGGGTATCTTTCAGATGGACGTAGAAGAGCTGCTGGTCACACTGAAGCCCCTGGAGGAAGATATGCACTAGGAATCTCCATGCCAGACTACAAGCAGTAAAAGAAATCCCTGCCGGGCCTGATGGTGCAATGTGTGACTTGTTGGCACAGACAGGCTGGGCCCTGTCTGCCCTCTCCCAGATGGAGGGTCAGGACATTGGGACCCAGTGCTGCTTTAGCCAGGGAAAAAAGCTTTCTCTAGGTACTAGCCAGGCTGTGGGGGAGACTTAAGGTGTTGAACCAGTGCCAGAGAATGGGCAGGATTGCAAGGTGAGCACCACCTGCCTGTATGAAAGGGAACCCCCTGCTCCTCAGGCACTGTGCCCAGACAATGACAGAGTCTGAGCCCAATATGTCCCAGAATGCACTGTAGGTTTCCACAATCAGCCTGTCTATGCCTGAGAGTTTAACAGTGGCCATCAGGTGGAGGTCTGCACTGTCTGCTGAGAATGCAGCCAGAGTGAGAGGACGTTCCAGGCAGCCCCAATCACCTGCCCTGACTGTCAGGAGTTCATGCCCCAGGACTCTGCAAGCAGCAGCATTGGTTGGATCCAGAGAGAGAAGGCCATTCCTGGCTCTACAGGAAGGGTGCTGTCCTCCATCAGGAGGCAGGTGTTGTCTCTCTGCTTCAGAGCATAGGAAGTGGAAGCTAGCTGTGCTGTTGGACAAAGTGCCCCAGGCCTAGTGCTCATCAAGGGCCCTGAGCGCGCCCCACTTCTTCAGCTCCTTTACATTGAGGGATGGAATTTCAGGGATGGTTGCCGGGCGCCCCTCCAGCTCCATCACCTCCTGCTTCAGCTGGTCCATCACAGCCTCCCTCTGCTGACTGGCCCTAGGGGTGTGTTGTGGAGTTCCTGCTATGACCTCTTCCCCACTTCCCACCATCTCCACACGGAGAGGAAAGGGTAAGTCTGTCCTCCCCAGGCCAGGAAGAAGTCCTCCTGGAAGGACTCCACAAAGCCCACATCCCCTACAGCAGGCCACTGTTGAAATGGCCATGTGCCAGTCCAGGTTGCTCAGATGTTAACATGACCTCTTGTCTGGCGTGAAACCAGGGATGCAGCCGAGCTGGGCCTGGAACCCCTTCAAATACCAGCTCACCCTGTGACATACCCACCCCAAATCATATTCTGCATCTATGAAAGTGACTTCTCCTGCCTCCTTTCTTTGGGAGGTGAGATTGAAGATCTACAAATCCTTCACCTAAGTGAAGCCCCTGATCTAACGAACCATTCTGTTCTACACTAGTACTGGGGAAAGGGTGCAAGGTATCATGTGAACTCATAGGCCTGTGGCTCTAACCTGAGCGTATCAGCAGTGGTAATATCAGGCAAAATGGCCTGCAAGAGGTCAACCTCTCTCTCTCTACTCTAGGTATAGCTTTCTAACCCTGACTTGTGTGATCAGGTCTCATTTTCTAAACCTGACTTTTGTAATCACATTTAAGCTAGATTTTAATATTGGGACTGTTTTGTTAGTTTGGCTCCCCTATGGCTATTACCTGGCAATAAATAACTTTTATGGTTAAGCTGGTTGCTCCCCCCACCACCACACACAGTGTTTTTTGGCTTCCCCATTTGCTCTGCAGCAACGCTCCTCTTACCTAAGCTAACGATCCCTGTAACGCCCAAAAATCCTGTGGGGTTTGCTCAGCAAGTGGGTTATCAACGGAACAATTGTAACGTCAAAGTGGGGATAGGGACGTGCTGAACCTGGGGCGTAGGAGGGTGGCAGCTTGGAAGTGCTGCTTGACCCAGCCTGCTGAGTCCAGGGGCATATAAGGGGTCAGCTTAGGAGTGCTGATTTACTTGGTCCGCTCAGATGCACCCTGTGAATGTGTGTTCATCTGATTCTGGGGCTGGAGGAACCTAGGTCCTGCAGGATGCTCCACTGGGAGGGAACTTGCAGAAGGGAGAAGTAGAGCTCTGTATGAGAACACAAGCGACACAAGCAGGACATTGATAGAATTACAAAACATCCCCCCCTCCAGAAGAGTGACCCTAATAAATGAGCGTACCCCAAAGTAATGGGCAAATCTGGTAACATGCCAATCAGTGCTGCCTGGGACAGTGAAAACTGTGTTTTGAAGGGAGTTTCCAAATGAGCTGAGATTGCCCGATCCCCCTCAGACATTTGCATTGCAACAGCATGGTTCCTTTTCTGTGGAGTTGCTGGTTTTCCCCTTCTTACAGTATTATCAGTCAAGGGCGATCAGTTTTTTGCTGGCTTTTAAATACTACTATGAATTTGCATGGTGGCTGGCATTGTTTTGTTCCCAGGTAGCTTAAGAGTAAGGGGTCAGTTATTCAAACACATCTGGGGTCTCTAGCACAGAATTCCCAGCTTATTTTACAGCAGACAATATTGTACCATTTGGAGGCCCGGATCTTGTAATCTAAGTTTTTTACAAGCACTGCAAATATTCGATGAAAAAGTATTTGATCAGACTGGAAATGGCACGCTACTGACACTTTAACTGCAAGCACATCATCTGGAAATATAAAATTGGTGGAAACAGCAGAGACAAAGGTCAGTCTATCAAAATCAACATAGGTTCCTCTGGAAAGATGTGACAATTGTACGCAAAGGAGTCAGTGACACACGGAAAGTGAAGACACAATTATACCTGCATATGTTGTGGTTGGGGGAAAGGTTAAATCACACCTGAAAGTGAATGGCAAGTCTCTCTTCTGAAGCTACCTATATAGCGTGTTATACCCATGGGTAGTTATACCGAAAACAGACATCGCTGATGCTACACCCACAACAACCTATTATCTCCGCACATATCACTTTTACTTGCACTCAAAATGAAACCACTTTAGAACACAGATGGTGGCCATCGAAACGGCAATTCTTCCAAAACAAATCTCATCCACCAACCCACTACAGCTTAACGTTGCCTCCTGCCGCATTTTCTCAGAGTGGCTGGACTGGCAAGGTCTGTCTCTGCATGTTCGGGCACCCCAGAGTGGTGCAGGGCCAGTCTGGGGAGACTTAGTGAAAGCAGAGCTGCCCACATCTGAATAGTTTCCCAGGGCCGCTTGGGGGACAGGCCAGCCGGCCTTGAAGTTATGCTGTGTTGGAGGTGGGGGGCCCATTTCAAGGATCCCCTGCTGGTGACTGACTACTTACTGGTTTAGAGGAGGGCAGCAGATGGGGCAAGGGGGAGGATAGAGGAAGCTTGTGGATGGTGGGCTTGCAAAGGAAATGGCTAAAGATGATGCCTGGAACTCTGGCCTGCAAGACCAGGACAATCCTTCACACTCACGTGTGCAGACGGGATTCCTGTAGGTAAAGAGGGGGATCCAGCTGAGGTTGGCGGTGGTCAATGCAGGTACGGTGAAAGGAGGGTGTCAGTGGTTTGGGGGAATGGAGTCCGTATCTGGGGGAAGGGGTCACGTGGGGACGTGCTGCATGGATTCTAAAAGCCAATAGCCTTTGCACATGCTTCCTGTCAGTGGTGTGGCCCTCCACCAGACATCTCTCTGTGCACAGCCTCCAGACCCACCTGGGAGTGACATATGCCTATGCAGAAAACAGAGTCCTTCCTCCACCTGCCCCCCTGGGATGGGGAGTGGAGGCTCTCTGGCTGTGCCACCAGTCACCCATACTGTGGACATGACCAGCCCATGCATTGCAGTGCCCCTTTGCATTTGTCCTACTGCTCATGCTCACAGCGTGGCTGGCGAAGCATCCATGGCGTGTCCAACTCCCCTATGCCCATCGCTCTCGCCACTCTCTCAGGAGTTCAGGGACCTGGGACACCAGGCTTCCTCTCCCTCCCCTCTCCCCTGCTCTCTTCTTACAATCCTCTGCAAGTCCACCATTGCCTGCTCCCTCGGTAGCCTCTGCCTCTTGATGTCCTTGATTCCCTGAGGGCAGGCTGTCAAGGGGGAGTGCAGCTGTTGTCAGGAGGAAGGTGACACTAGGGGAAAACCCACCGCTGCTCCGTGTCTGCTTCCAGGTGTTCTTGGTGGAGGGGCTGGAGAGCCCAAGCCAAGTAGTGGCTGTCCTCCATATTTTCTGGGCACTCTGCTGTGATGTAGGGTCGGTTTGGGGAGGCGTGCTGAGACCAGGGAGCCCCGCCTCTTCTGGAAGAGCGGCAGGGCTAGAGGGTGGCATCAGGGTAGTAAGATGGGCCTGGCCCAGGGTTTGGAGCTGGGGAATGGGGATAATGTTGATGGCAGAGATGGGGAGGTCCATGGGGGCAGGGGGTTGTCAAAGAGGCAACTTCTTGGTGCAGAGTTGAGGGAAGATGGGCTGACTTGGGTGGGGAGAGGTATTTCAAAGGGGATGTGAGGAGCAGAAGAACTTTCTGTGGGGGGAGATGATCAGCTTGGCCCGGCTCTGTGGGCGGATGTTGAAGGGGCAGGGAGCCAGGGGTGGGTGTTGGTCTCCAGCAGAGCCAAGTGTAGGGTCCTGAGACTACGCTGGTGTGGGTTGCCCCTTGAGGACAACACAAGCCTCCTGGTTCTGGCTGACCATCAGCAGAAGTGCGTTGGCCGTCTGAGTCACTACCACAATCTGGCTGGACAGTATCAAATTCTTTGCTGAGTTGGCATCTTGCACCCCACCTTGGATAGCACTGCCCGTGCAAGGCTCTGGGGATCTGTACGTCCCAGCACTCCAGCACCTGCTCAAGGTCTCTAGCCTTGAAACCTCTCTAGTTCCCGGCACCCAGCAGGGCGCAGCCTGAAGACCCACACTGGGGTGGCAGTTGGCTATGCAGAAGACTGAGGCCTTCCTCAACCTGCTCTCCTTGGCCTCTCCCCTTCCCAGGGGTTTGTGCGCACAGAGGGTTATGGGAAATGGAATCAGGACGCTGTGTTGGGGCTGGGGTCCATGTCTGGACTAGGGGGCATGTGACAGTGGACGTGCTGTCTGGCTACAGCGATTGCTCGCCCGTAAAGTGCCCGTGTCCAGTTCATGCACTGCAGTGGCCCCTTGCATCTGCCCTGCTGCTCGCACAGTGCAGCCAGTGACGCTTCCTCAGGATATCCAGTTCCTCGACTCCATCACTGGGAATGATGTGAGGGTGGCTCGTACTCACTCATCAGCCTCCACTTCTCTGATGTCCCCCGTTCCCCACCTGAGCCCTCCCAGGCCTGAGCTCCCCCGATAGGCTGTCCCTTGCTGCCACGCTCATTTCTGAGGCATGAGCACACATGAAAGTGTTAATGGCCTTGATCTCTGGCTCAGTGAAGTTGGCCCTGGGCTTCCCACGGCACCCCCTGCATCTGCTCTCTCTCACGCCCGGGCCCAGTACTTGCCGTGACGGTGCTGGGGCACAGGCCCAGGGGGACCCGGGTTTCAGCTTTTAGCCATTGCTCAAACGTGCTGCTGCCCTGTGACCTCATGGAGACATGGGCCTGTGCACACCTGCCCCTCAATCCCTGCCGTAGGCACCTATGTAGCTGCGGCTTGCGTGGGAAGACAGAGGCCTACCTCTGAGGTCAGGGGCACACCTGAGCCCCAGCTTATTGCCTGGGTGCACAGCCACTGGTGGATAGCAGCTTTCCTGGACCCAGGGTGAGGCAGCATGCTAGCCAGGGAGATAGTGGGAGGATTGGATAGTACATGTCCTGGGCCTCTTTGTTGGGCTGCTGCTACTAGTGAAGGATGTGAGGCTACTCTGTGTCTCCCTGTCTGGGGCAGTGGTGTCGGTTCCGTGCCATGCCAGGCCTATGTCTTGGGCGAGGGAAGCATTTTGGGTGGGGGCAGGCGGTGTGAGGTGGTTTCTGGAGTACCAGGTCTTCTAGGGTTAAAAGGACCCACGCGAGCAGGGCAGCCCTGCCTGGGCTCCTGTATTATGAGGCTGTTCCCCTCCATACGTTGACGAGGTCAGGGGAGATCAGACACTTGGGCAACGCTAGAGTGTAGCCCCGTGGGGAATCTGCTGCCATGAGATCCAGGCCATTTCTGATCGTCTCTGGGATATGACTGAGGGTGACTTCTTGGAGATGTTTTGGCCGAGATCTGGCAGGTCACTGAGCCTATGAAAAAGGGATATGGCAGGGGCGTGTGGACATACACTGCAATGTGGTTTTTCTAGATGAATCAGGAACTTGGTTTGGGGGGGAAAGTGAGTCATCATTGAAATGGATTGCAGCTGGGGGGGCATGGAAGTGAGCATACCAATACAAGGTTGCTTCTGGCTGGGGTGACTCCTTTGATACAGAGAATTTAGTGGCAGTTTCCAGATAAAAGGTTTATCTGAGCGTTGCTTTTGAGGTGCCATGCAAAATTCTCAGGTACTACGGCACCTGTCTCATCAGTCCTACAGCAGCACTGGTTAAGACTAAACCAACATTTTTCACTTCGCTGTCCCACGATGGCCTTCTCCAACACTTGCACGTCCTCCCCTTGATAGCTATCCGTAACTTGAAACTAGTGCCTTCATGCCAGTTTAGGTAAGAAGAGGTTTTTATACTTAATATTCATGGAAGCTGCTCAGACACTCTGGTGAGGAGCAGACTAAGACCTAGCTTGAGGCCAAAGGAGAAAAACAAATCTGCACCTGTTTCAGTTTATACTTTTAAAACCAAATCTGATTTGGGCTTCAAGCCACCTCATTCATGCCAGTGCCATATGAGACTTTAGATCGTATGTTCTCCTGGTTTATTCAATGTGTATTGCACCAGCAGTATTTAACTTCCAAAAGGTTTAAATGTTAACGGTGATCGACTCTTCCACAACTAACGCATCAGCAATTTAGTGGGCAATTCCCAACTGTATTATAAACTGGGCTTCTCTGTAAAAGGTTTACTCAGCTTGTACTCGGTGTCAGCGGCTGCTGACCCCAGACGGCTGACATAACATCAGACTGATGTAATATGCAAATAAATAACGGTACTTTTAGGCGCCGGTTATGTTTAGACTGGCTTTCTTTAGGGTATACTTGCGGACAGCTTTGTGGTGAGATTAAGTAGCTGCAGCCCAATTGTTCTGATAAAAGCTCTTTTGCTAATTCTTGACTTTTTTTTTTTTTAATGTCCCCTGCTGAACTCTTGTATTGGCATGTTCTTGGGATACAAATCGTGTCCTGCTTTTCCAAGGTGCTCCGGAGGAATAAGGGTATTTATACCTTTTAGAACCTTTGTAACATGCGTTAAAAATGCTGAATGTAAACTAATCTTTTATATAAAGTTCAGGTTAGTAATTTAAATGCACAAAAGTCAGGAAACTATGGTTAAGTCTGTCATAGCAACTCACCTCCACTGTACACAGCATTTAATTACCTGTTAGACCAGTACGTGTATACCTGGACAAACTATGGTGAGTTATGATTTCCTCCAGGCTCACGCTGATGCAGTTGCTCCCCCTTTTGCCACAATTTAGAGACCGCCGTGCCCCCAAGGGAGTATACCCACTGTGGGAGGACAGGTGGTTGTTTGAAGTGAAAGTTTCATTTCTAAATCTGGACTCCTACTACAGTAAGTTCAGTTAGTTTGGGGTTTGAAAACAGAAATGAAATGTAAGAGTTTCCTCTGAACTTTTTACCCAGCCTTTACTTAGACAACCTGGGGGAACCATAGCTTTTCCTATCTTTTGATATGTACACATGTAAGAGTCCAGATGTCGGGGGGTGAGGAGCTACTGCTATGCCTTATCCAGTGGGAGGGGAGTTACGCCAGTCCATCCCTCAGTGACCCAGTGAACTGGGAGAGCTAAGCTGGGGTACAGCTCTGTCTCATAACTGCACTGTGGAGTGAGGATGAGTGAGGCTGGCAGTCCAAGCCCCATGGCTGGCTGTTGCAGATCTGGCTGCGTGTGAAGGTTCTGGTGGATCGGTAGCTGGGTGGGGTGAGGACACTGGGATTCTTCTGGTTCACTTTAGGAACTTGTTGTTTTCAGGATCTTCCATTGGCAGGCGATTCTCCTGTCCTTTCCCATTACCCCATCTTCTACGGCTGTCACCAGTGACAATCTCCTGTTTCTTCTCTCATCATAGGATACTGCCCCCTTCCATTCTGATAGAACCACTGGCTCCACGAGACACTTGAGTACATCCAGTATAGGGTGACCATATTTCCCTATACTGAAAACAGGACACCCAGTAAGAGATGGTCACCACTTACCTACAGTATGCAGAAAAGATAGGGCACCTTCACAGATTTTTTATACACATGTTCATTTATTTTATAGTTTCATATATTTTACTTACAATTCAGTAGTTACTGGCATTGTTCCTTGTCTTGCTGCTGTTCTCCACAGCATGAAGCAGCTTGATACCAGCTGGATTTCTCTGGCGATGCTATTTTTCTGAGGGTTTGCTCGTCTTCCAGCAACTCGTCGTAGAATGCAGTGCAGTTCAGAGAAAAGTTAACTCACGCACACACAAGACAGCCTGCAGGGTGGAGACATTCAAGCGTAATTTTTCAGGAGGGCACACATTCATCATTAAAAAGACACATTCAACGGGCACTGTAGTAGCAGGCAGATGCAGCACAAATTCCCCAGCCTTGGCTAGATCTACGTATTGTACTGCATTACTGACCATCTCGTGAAAAATCTTCCGCCACCGGATGGGTGTTCTCTAACGGCTCCAGTTGGAAAGACAACTGGAGACTATGGACTTTGCACTGGACCACTCCTTGAAGAGACGATTCTCATCCAACATATTCAAGGTGGGAATTCTGGTGCGGCATGCAGTGAGGCTGTTTACTCAACCCTTGAAGAGTGGTAGCATTTTTGTGACGTTTGTTATCAGGATTCAACTATTGAGATAGTAGATTAGAGAGCATAGTTGTTTGGAGATCTAAGCACAATTGTGAAATAGACTCCCAGTCCAGCATCGTGCAGAAATTTTCCTCCGCAGAGCCCACTCCAACTTTTCAGTGCACTCAAAGGCAGGTCTCCCGTGCTCTACGGAGGATGGGGACGATGGAGAAATATGCTCCACATGTCTCGTATACAACTTCATTGTTGTTTGATGTTGAAGTGTCTTTTAAAAAAAAAAAAAACTTGAACTGTTTTTGGAGGTCTTCATCAAAATTACAGAGATGTTTGAGACTTTTTACAGCAATAAATGACCACAAACTATTGATTCTTCTAATTACACAAATACGCACAAGCCCCCCAAAATAGCCAAAAGCATCATGTGATGATTCTTGTATCTTTCATCACTTCCCTGGAGATTTGAGCTATGAGTTAATGAACTGAGTGAATGCTAGCATGAAGGGTAGAGGTTACGGTGTTGAGGTAAGTCTCCACTTAATTGAGCCAAATAGTTTTTTAAAAAAGTATATCCTGGATGGTCTGAATAATAAAAATGGTTTTATTACAAGTAGAATAGTCTATTCTGAATAGCATACTAGTCATCAAATGGACAAATGCCCCGTTTTGCCAAAAGTCATGACATCCAGAACAGAGCTTCAAATGGGGACTGTACCAGCCAAAAGAAGACGTATGGGACTCCGATCCAGGATGCCTCCTAGCTAGACTGTGTAAACTATCCTCTCTGCACTTGGGGATGTTACAGAGACTGACTTCCCCCAGGGATTGCCTTTGTAGGTCTGGGAAGTCTTTGAGCTAGGGACAGAGGAGCTGGGACTAGTATGATTGCTTTGCATGGAGGCCTCCATTCACTCCTTCCTCAGCACTCCTGGAATGACAACATGTACAGACGTCATGGCATGGTGGGGAATGTGACGAACCATCCCATCTGTCCGGCACCTGTTTTAAAGCTGCATCAGGGAGCAGGGGAGTGGGGCGTGTCCTACCGGTAGCCTGGGGTTTTAGGTGTTGTGGGAGGACTCCAGAGGGAAGGGAGGACACGTCTGTCTTCCTCCGATGCAGCATTGGATTAGAGAGGGAGATGTCCCGGTGAAGTGTAAGGGTGTAGCAGTCAGACGGTGATGGACTGTACAGCGACTGTTTCAGACAGCCGCCTGTAGGGGCTGACCAGTCTTGCGTTACTTTCCAAGCCTGCCTTGCTTGGGGAAAATGTCCAGTAAGGTGGCGCAGTGCTTATCCTGGCTTTCTGAAACCCCCATATATAGGTGCTTAAACAGTCCCCATGCAGCAACTGGGAGGGTATACGCCTCCTCAGTCCTAGAAATTCCACTAGGCAGCGAGCTGCTTAGACAGTTTGGCCTTGCAGCGCTGGCAGGGCAGCTGCTAAGCACCTTTAACAATCTGGCTCTTAATCTCGCTGCCTTGGTTCCACACCTGTAAAATAGGGGTTGTAACGGGGAGGAGAAATCTATTACAATTTGAGGTGCTCTGATATGGTCGGGACAGGAGCTATGTAAGTACCTACACTACTGATCCAGCTTGTTTTCACGCAGCTCTGAGGTTCCCCGTGAACATCAGCCCTAGTTCTTCCAAACACATCAGCTGCACCCTAATGGCCATGAAACACCTGTGAATAAAATGCTAACTAACTTCCTCTTCGCTTATTGTACCTGCCCTTGTGGAATTTGCCAAGTGAGAGGGGAATGATTCTCATCCAGTTTGACTCAGACTGAGTTTGAAAGCCAGGTGTGTGTGGCTTAACATCTGATGTGGATTCAAAAGGAGTATCTCTTTGTCCCTGTCTATGAAGCAGCTGGTGCACCACAAACCACAGCAATGACAATTCACTAACAGGTCAAAACACGTCTCTTAGCAAACAATGCAGTAGAAAAATACTGTAATTTTCAGTGATGACCAAAGGAACACTGGGTAAGAGGGAAGGGGCAAACTACACAATAGTGTATGAAAAACAGGGAAAAGGGGAACTGAAGCTCCTTAAAATTCACTTGCATGTACAGCATGCATTGTACGCTGCAAAGTTGGACAAGCTTAGTAGTTTTGAAATGGCTCAGCGGCTTCTTCTGAATTCAGTGCCCTGTACCTAATGCATCACTTAGGTTAACTTACAGCAAGACATACACATTTTAACTCCTTGTGGTACTAGACTGATTTGAATCCTTAACCAGCATTGTGATCAGGCAGCAATTCTACTTTGCGTGCTGGCATACCTACATGGAGCGACGCAGGCGTCTCATGGGCTTGGTCTCAGGGCAGGAGGGCTTTAGGCGGTGAAGCTGGGCCACACCTAGTGTTTACCGTGGAGCTTGAGTGTGCAGAGATGCGTTGTTGTTGCCACTTCTGCTCTCTGACGTTGACTGCTGATGGCTATTTAGGGAGCGAATGCCATCTACCCCTGCTCCGCGATGATGCTGGCTAGCCGATCCTTTGGCGTGGGCTCAGGCGTATAAGGCACATCTGCCTTAGGTCTGATCTGCACTTAAAAGTTAGGTCAACATTGCTAGAGCATTCAGGGGTGTGAAAAGATTCCCACCCCTGAGCCCCCGTAGCGATGCTGACCTAACCCTCGGTGTAGGTCGATGGAAGAATATTTCCATTGCCCTAGCTCGGGGAGGTGGATTACCTACCGCAACGGGAAACCCCCTCCTATCACTGTAGGAAGCATCTACGCTATGGTGCCACAGTGGCACAGCTACGGTGCTGGATCTGTGCTGCTGAAGCCCCCAGCGTGTAGACAAGGCCTTATGATGATCTCTGCCTCCTCTATGGAAAAGCTGCTTTTCTTCCCTTGCCCCTCACAGTGCTCACTTGCCATTTTCTTTTTCACTTGTCTGCAATTGCTGCACAGCCTCCTGGCTATTCACTGGCCTATTTGCTCCTTTCTCCCACTAAACTAATTAGCAAGCCTGGGATATTCTTACACTGCATTGCTGAGGCCTACACAGGAGCTCATGAAACTCTGGGCCAGAGTCTCTGACTTTCAGCCATGTTTTGCTCTCCTGGTTCCCATTAATTCAGCACCTGTGACCAGGCTGGTGCCAGACATGCAGGCTGCTTCAACCCCCGCCCCCCATGCCTGATGCCATGTACGATGGAGTAATGAGGCAGGGGCAGAGATGTTCCCATCATTAAAACTGTTGATGCTGCAAGCATTTACTGACCAACCCCCTTCACACCCCTTAAACATCAATCCTGCAATGAGCATCAGCATCAACAGGGGCTCCACGTGGGCCTGTGAGGTTTTGTCACTTTTAATCAGTGGCTTGTCTACCACTTGTTCAATGACCCATGGATAGTGTCATTCTTAGGCTGAATGAACTATATCGCTTCTCTGGACGTTGTCATCCGCATGTGAAATCTCCCTTTCTCCGTTTCAGGCCTGGCGCCTTGGAACGCTGCTAATTCTTTTTGGAAAAAAAGTTGCACTGTTGCTAACGAAGAGGTGCTGAGGTCAACGAATGCGGGCATCTTTTGGATTCACCGGGGAACTCGCTGTGTGGTTTGAGAGCGAGGCCGTTGTAAGGTCAGGCTGTGACCCCAGGCGCCCACACTGTAGGGAGGGACAGGCAGAGACAGACGCAAAAGGGAGAGCTTACAGACCATAAATTTCTGCACTACGCTGGACTGGGAGTCTATTTCACAATTGTGCTTAGATCTCCAAACAACTATGCTCTCTAAACTACTATCTCCACAGCTGAACCCTGATAACAAAAGTCACAAAAATGCTACCACTCTTCAGAGGGTTTAGTAGCCTTGTTGTTCTATAATAGAGATCCCTCAGTTAATCCTCAATAGCAATAGCTCTGGGTCAGGCTGATACCCTTACTCCAGATCCATTCTCCAGTTCACTCCACCAGCAGTATCTTAACTCTTTGACTTATGGCATTATAATTCAGTTCCTAGGAAGCATGAGGCTAGCCTGAGAAAATAATTCCGAACAAATAATTGGTTAGGAAAACTTCTGGTCTTCCACCGATTCACATTAACAGATGATTTTATTCTCCTAGTTATCTGAAAATATTCACAAGCTTTTGAGCAAATCACTTTTGATCAGGAGCTCATTTCACAAGCAGCTTGCTTCATGAACTTGGAATTCAAAATCTGAGCTGTTGTGACTGTCCCTGGACTGACTTGCATTAACTCTTACAAGCAGGTTCTTGGCGTGAGCCCTCATCATTACGATACTTCCAAATCCACTTTCTGAGAAGGATGCATTTAAAGCTGCCTGTTGTGAGGAGCATTTTTGCTGGCGAACTTGTTTGCTAAAACTTTCATGGGAAATGAACAAAGAGGGTGCCTGAAATTCACAGAAAACTGTGCATTATGCAGCTTAGGTCTAGCCTCAGAAACCTATGGGACCTGTCACTTGCTGATCCTTCAATGCATGCCATCAGGCGGATGCCGTTCTAGTAAAGTGTCTCTGTTTGGAACGGGTGAGACCCTATCCCATCCTTCTCCTGACCCACTGGCAGGACACAGGCCAGTTCCAGACCTTGGGTTGAAATAGAAGCCATGAACCATGGACTCTGCCATCCTCCCTTCCCTTGGCTCAGAGGCCACACAATATCCTCCCTGTGGAGCCCCGTTGAAATCAGCCTCGATTGTGCAATCAGGCTTTGTCTATAGGCTGCCAGGGCTGAATAGTTCTTGTCTAGCCAAGTGGAAAATTCAGCCCCGAAACAAGCCATCCTGTCAGTTACTCGACTCAGATGCCACTTTTGGCCAGCTCCAAGTCTGAGCTGTTGACACATCCACAGATGCAGTGAGTGGGTAGGAGGAGGCGCACAACCTTCAATAGCAAACTTTGACGCCTTGCCTCTCATGACAGATTTAGCGGCTGCTGAAGGTATGCAAAATATTATCAAGATTAATAACTTGTGGACTCATCTGTCCCATCAACGGTGGTTTCTATTGAATAGATCAGAACCGTGCTTCTGATTTACTGGCATCCAGGAAGCGGTTAGCGTGGTGAGGCTCTTATCTGAGAATATACTTAAAGAAGTGTCAAGCATTCCGGGTTTAGTTACTGAAAGCTTGTGCTGGGTAACCTGTTCCTTCCCCAGAAAACCCCACACACACTTTTCCCTTTTCAGAATCCTGTTGTATATTGATACAACGTGTTAATCATAGAGACGCAAATTTTTTCAGTGTGCTTTATGTTGACAAAAGTGAAAAACAGGCCACTTTAGCCTGTTTTTTTTATTTATCTCTGCAAGTTCTTCACACACTGATGCACCCTTGTCCCTCAGCCTTTATCAGGACCCCGATCTATTAGCTGTCTTCTCTAGTCTCTGGGCCAACTTTTCAAGAGCTTGGGGCTACATTTTCAACAGAGCTCAGCATCCAATATACTGAGCTCTCTTGAAAATCTGACCACATCACTTAAGTACCTAAATGAGAGTGGAGTTCTATTGAAAATCTGGCCCTAAATGTCGCAGACTTTGGATACATCTGAATTGAAACTAGCAAACTAGACCCACTCTGGCTAGGATTTAGAATTGTAACCATACGGGAGTTGACCCTCACCTCTTGAAATGGAAAGAGGGTTGGTTTAGAGGTTCAGTTCTTGGTACACAATTCCAAAAAAACATTTTAGAATCTAGCTCTTTCTTACATGCTCCCACCTCTCAATTTGAAAGTGAGGCTTAACCGCTGAGCATCTGTGAATATGGGCAAATGTCGTCAGTACTGGAAAAACCATGGTGCTGGCAATCTTATACCAACACCCATCACCATAATATTTGAGCATCTTCCACATAAAACAAATTAACAATAGCAAAGTCCCTAGCTCTTCTCCCTTTTGGGGTGGGGGGGCTAAGGTTATGCTTTTGCTTAGGGTGGGGTATGGAGGCAAAAAGGAGTGCTAGGGTGTCTCTCGTTATTAGGAAAGGTTTTGCAGCATTTTCTAAAGCTCAGATTCAGTTATGAATCAAGGTGTCCACACAGCATTAGGACCTACACCATTCTAAGCACTCACCTACTGGCTGGGGTCAGAAGGTCTTTTGCTGGGACCTGTGGCAGAAAAGCTCATTCAGCTCCATTATATATTATAGTTGTTGTGGTAAGGTTGCACCGTGATGGATGGTGGTGGGCTGTGGATGGGGAGAAGTGGGGATGTGCCAGGCCATAAGGTGGGATTGGTGATATGAGTGATGGAGAGGGGACTTCCCCTTGGACAAAGCAGTTACCGAGGCTGGACTGGGACCCTGGGAATCTGCCCACAAGGATAATGAATTTCATCCAACTGTCGCACTGCCATCATGTTCATCACAGGTTTGGTGCCTGTTGGTGTATGAATGGGTACCCGGCCTGTGCCATCAACCTCTCCCAGTACCGATGGGCAGCGTGAGGCACAGTAGACCTCCAGCACATTCCTCCTTTGGGTGGCTGGGCTGGTAAGGAACTGGATGTAGTCCATGTTGTTGTCTTTTATGATGGCCCCCCAGGAACTGGTCTAAGACCCTGGAGGCAGTGGCCTGACTGATGCTGGTGGTCTGGGGGGTGATCCTCTGGAAAGAGCTGGCGGTCAATGTGGCCAGCACTGATCCATACCGCACTGGTATAGTGTGGCTCCTGTGGGCTCTGGCACAGAGGTCCTCCTGAGTGATGAAGCATGGGTTGTGGATGGCATCCTAGTTGAACCTGTAGATGTTAGACCCTGCCTGTACCAGGCATGTCCTCACCCCAACAGCCACACAGGCAGAGACTACACCCTGAGATCTGCTCTTTGGGAGTGAGCTACTGCTGTCCAGCATCTGCTCTGCTGGATCCTTCATCAAAGAGGTGTCCAGATCTGGGTCTGCTCGACAGGTGCACACAGGAGGGAATGGTTTTGCTTATCCAGATGGATAATGAAGCCAGTGCGGGCTGGCAAAGGATGCTCGTTCTTGGGCCCCCGATTGGCTCCCCAAGAACAGGGCTGTGTGACAGTGTGCTGGGCAGGGACTCCTGAGTCAGCCCTCTGTCACGCTAACTCCAATACAGGGAGGTAAACTGGAGCTGGCTAGACACACCTGTACCTGATTAGCAAAGGGGAAACAGCTGCCAGCCCAATTAGCCTGGGGCTATATACAGGCCCAGAGGAAGGAAGCAGGGGGGAAGCCAGAGAAGGGAAGGAGGGGGTAGCTCTTCCCTTCTGGATGCAGAGGCTAAGGAGTTCTCAAGGCTGAGAACCCCAAGCTGCATGGAGAAGGTGGTGGGATCGCACCCAGTAAATAAACTGCACCAGTGACTGCTGAAACTGAGGGTCTCTAAGTGGTTTTTGGAGCGGAGCAGAGACAGGAGCAAAGGGGACCCTGCTACACCTGGCTATAGGATGAAACTTGCTCAAGAAGTCTTGGTTGAAATAACTGTCGCCCCCTATGGCAGCTGACTCTTTCCGAACATACTGCTGCCTTGGAAACCGCCCCACGGTGGGCCCTGCTCCTGGCATCCCCTGGAAGAGGATACAGGTGCGTCAGAGGTTCAGCCGTAGTGTGCCATCAGCTGGAGTTTGCCCTCTTGCTTTCTCTGTTTCTTGCCTACATAATGGTGCAGCATGCAGATCCACTCTGAGATTCCCCAGGAAACTGAGGCATGGGGGTGGGCCTGTGGCTCCCCCTGGGGCCTTCCACTGCTGGTCGTCCGCCTGCAACAATAGGAGCTGCTGCACCACAAAGACATTGATTCATATTTACTGTAGCCTGCTCTCCAGCCTCTCCCTCCCCAGGGTCAAGCCCACTGGTACCCCACCTCCCAGCCCTGACTATCTGTGGTTCCCCTTCCCCACCTTTTCGGGCTATCTCAGCTGTCCCTGACCTCCACTCTGCCCCACTAACCCACTCCCCATCCCTGACCAGCCAACCTACCACTTCTCTCTCTATCTAGTCTGCCCGCTGTCTCCCTGACAGGGTCTGTCTCTTGCTCCTGCTCACCCTGTTTCCTGGCTGTCTTTTGTGCAGGTGCCTAAATGATTTAGAGGCTGAAGTGCCTCTGTGAATCTATCCCTTAGTCTTAAGCCCTCTCTCTGACAGCAATTGTCTTACACGTTGTTTGGCCAACTCGAGCTGATCAAGATAATCCCATGAGGCAGCTGGAGGGAGAGTGAATCTAGCATCTGAAGGTGACAAAGGGAGGCTGCCAGGTAGCTGTTAGTTAGGCATGAGAGAGGCAGTACTGTAGCATCTGTAGGAAATGGAGAGCTGATAAGTAGCCAAACTGTGAAAACAAGTTTTCATGTGTGTATTTGCTGGTATACAGGAAATCCACCAATGATTGAAAATACAACCGTGTGTGTTACCCTCTGTGCCATTCAGACTTTCATTATGATAACCTCCTACTCCTGCTGCCAGCTAACAGTTACTCCTTCAGGTGGTAGAGGTCTGTGTTTCAGTTCAGGAAGGTGCCCGGTTCAAAACCCATTAACCTCCTGTGGTGAGGAGTTAGCGATATTATGTTTCTGGAACATTGCCTCATTTTGACAAAATATCCTCTATTTCTGCAACATGATGCGCTAAGTGGAAGGATGGCCAATGTAGAACTTAGTGGAATTATGGGTTTGCCACCTTCTTCCTTCCCTAGCAGAGGAGATCTCTGATAACAGTTTTAATTATCAGGGACTCCCATAGGGTGACCAGATGTCTCGATTTTATAGGGACTGTCCCGATATTCAGGGCTTTTTCTTATATAGGCGCCTATTACCCCCCCACCCCTTGTCTCAATTTTTCACATTTGCTATCTGGTCACCCTAGCCTCACACCTGATAGCTTTCAAGAAGTGCAGATACAAATCTAAATTAACATCACCAGAAGGCATGTGAAATCCACCAGTAGCTGGGGGAAGGATGCTTAAAGGCAACTGAGGAAGGCAAGCCTCATAGAAGTTGGGCACCTAACTCCTCTAGGTACTTTTGAAAATCCCATGCTGCAATACCTATGTTGCTTTACATTTATGAGCAGGAGGCTGAATTTTTTTAAAATTTTTTTTAGAGCAAACATAACTCAAACAAATAAAAAAAACAAACCCTGAGAACATAAACTTTTCCAGCTGTGGCGCAGAGGGTTCAGTGTGGTTTAAAGAGCAAATGGTACCTCGGTAAATGATACATGTAGACATGTTCCACTCTGTGTATGGGGCGTGTGGTGGCGACTGAAACCAAGATGACATTTGTAGCAGGGGCCTTTCTTATTGCAGTCATTATCAAACTCCAGTTCGCTTGCCACTGAAACTGAAGTACAAAGTTCTTGTCCACCGCATTCATGTCAGCGAGGAAATTGAGTGTGCACCATCAGCTCAGCTCCCTGCCCGCGCAGAGACCACTAAAGCGGCTGTGTGAGGAACTATGCAGAGGTTGGAAGGCCTGGGAGTTTCCTCTGAACCACTGGCAGAACACAAAACAGCTCCACAATCTGTATTCCAGACCCTGGGCTGAAATCGGAGCCATGACCGATTCCTCTTCCTTCCCCTGTACACCTCAAAACTGCTGTCTGTCTGTCTGGGCAGAAGGAAGGGGGACAGAGGATTAAACCTGTTTCAGCCTTACCTCAAAATGTCCTGGTTATGCTGATCACACACACACACTCTGTCTGTCTCTGTCTGTCTGTCTGAATTTCATCGGAAGGTGTGACGCTGTATGGCGTATGGGAGACATTTTATGACATTGTTGATCCCAATATTATAAAAGCGCAATCACTCTTTCCAGATATACAGTGTAAGGTATCAGTGGAAAATTTATAATTTGCTAAATATGATCTTGTTTATATGTTTGTATCACCTTTCTATGATGACTCATAGATATGTAGGATATATCTGTATTTCCAAACTTTGCTACAAACTGAAGCTCTGAACAAAGGACTGAATGACCCATCCAAGCTGTGGATGAGTTCCAAAAGGACTTTCAAACCAGCAAACTCATCTAAACTGCTAAGAACCTGATATATGGACTTTGAGGTCTCTGTATGTATTTGATTGCTTTTTCATTTAACAACTCTCTCTTGTTCTTTTTCTTTTTTTTCTTCTTTATAATAAACCTTTAATTTTAGACACTAAAGGATTGGCTGGCAGTGTGGTATTTTGGGTAAGATCCAAATCTATGCTGTCCCGGTAACATGGCTGACCCTTTGGGGTCAGAAGAACACTTTGTATATGTGAGCAGTGTTTAAAATAACTTCTCCCTGCACTGGACCTAGGTGCGGATTGGGAGCCAGAGAGCTGGAATGCAATAAAGGGGGCGGTGTGATTTCTTTTTGCTTCTTGATAACGAGGTTGGGGGATCAGAAGCACAGTTTGTGACCTGGTTCGGGAGTTTAACTTCAGTATTACTCGCCAGTCTTGGGAGTATCTGCTCTCCCTTGCAGCCTGCCCTGACCTTGGCATTTCCAGTGAGGGCTGCCCTACGTACCACCGGGTCACAGAGGGGAATTAACTTTAGTGAGCACTACCTGCTGTGGTTCCCTAATACAGGGTGAAAGGTTAAACTATCCATGAAAGGTAGAATCATAGAATATCAGGGTTGGAAGGGACCTCAGGAGGTCATCTAGTCCAACCCCCTGCTCAAAGCAGGACCAATCCCCAACTAAATCATCCCAGCCAGGGCTTTGTCAAGCCTGACCTTAAAAATATCTAAGGAAGGAGATTCCACCACCTCCCTAGGTAACGCATTCCAGTGTTTCACCACCCTCCTAGTGAAAAAGTTTTTCCTAATATCCAACCTACAGTGAAGCTAGGATGGAAAGGCGGGAAGAGGCCAGACAGAAGCATGGCTGGCCCAAGAATGATATTGGAGAGGAAAGCTAATATTTTGGGCCCATCAGAGTAACAGACACATGGGTGAAAAGATGCATAAAGACCAATATCTAGCAATCACTTTTAACAGTCATTCGAAGTCCTTCATAGCAAAGGTCTAAAGGATAGAAGTGTTGAATTCCAGGGTATGTGCTTAAACACAAGGAAACCCTGTGTCTAGTGTTTTCTCATATGCTGATACGCTGTATCTCTTCAATCTATCCTAGAGCAAGCATATACGAGGGTTGGTATCTTGCGCCCCATTCAGTGCTCACAGTAACTTATTTATTGAGCCTTCCAGTGGGAGGCACAGTTGCTTGCTCATTTTTTTAAATGTTCCAAACTCTTCTCTCAGGGAATCAATTTTTAAGAGGTGGATTATTCACTAACTTTAAATCCTTCCAAGGAAAGGACATATCTATTTCTAATTTTGGTCTTACGAGACCGGTGTGCTACTTCTCCAGGTAAAAGGACTGTGGAGGAAAAAGCACTGGACCTTCTGTCTCCCACACCTGTGAGCCAAACCGGTCTTTGTCACTGACTTGCTGTATGGCATTGGGCAAGCCACTTCGGTCTGTTTACCTTTCTGTAAAATGGGTGGAATACTTAGACTCCTCTCCTTCACAGCAGTGTTGTGAGGCTTAGTTAAACTCTGGACAGTGCTTTGAACACTTTACATGCTAACTATCTCCTCCTGATCACACACAACAGGCTCGTCATTGAAAACACTACTGTATCTCCTGCAGCTAAACAGCTAAACTGTTCTAACACTTACCAATATTAAATACTCCTTTTAAGTTCAGATTCTAAGAAGATGTTAAGAGCCTTAAGTGACATGGTGAGGATACAGCTTTCTGTTATGCTGATGTCAGACTTTTTCTGCTTGCAGTGCAAATCGAGGAAGAGAAATTTTGATGCACACACAAGGGTCACGGTTTTTAGAGATAGCAGTTTTGCAGCCAGGGGGGACATTCCAAAGAAAGTCTTATCACAACACAAAGGAAGCAGATGGCTTTGTTGAGATTTTCTTAAGCCAACGTACTGTGTTTATATAAATAAGAATGGGGGAGAAATGAGCAAGTGCTGTTTCAGTTTACCACACTTACTCCCTATTTTTAAACCAAGAAAGCTGACTGCTGGTGGGGCTTTTCCAAATGTAGCCTCCCCTCAGGCCATTGCTCAAGGTTTGACTAGTCGCTGGGGGGTTAATGTTCACTGACTATGCTCATTAAAGGCAGACAGAGTTAGGCCCTCATTGAAGAGAAGAATCTTCAGGCTCTGAACCCTGCGTGAATCCAAATACTGAGACTGCTCAGAGGATGAAAAGGCTAACTCCCATCCCTCCCTGCACACAGGCTTTGGGGGAACCAATGCAGGGGGGTGAGGAGACCAAATTCAATTCCCTCCCAAATTGGGGGCAGCTTCACACGCACACCCATGTCCTCTACTTCAACCCTACGTCACAGTTGCTTTATAAAAAAGGCTGACAATTTAAGAATGAGCCCTATGTGGTTCTATACAAATTACTCCGAAACCCTATGGAATTTCATAGTGCATGAGAGCCTTGTGAGAGGTTCTTTTGCCCCAGCCTGTGGCAGGGATATAATTGTTAAATTCTATAGGGTGCTATATAAGCACCAACCGTGAGGCTCTTGTTCAAACTATTAAATTCTGAAGGAACTGGGAAATTGCTCAGGTAAATCCTCATCAAATTCTTTTTTGTGCTGTCATGTACAGTGGGGTAAAACTGTTAAGCTTGTCTGAGGCCCCAACTTTTAGCATGCAAAACCAATGGGTGAGCACTCACGTTCTCTGGCAAGAGAGGGGTGGGAATTGTGGGAGATGACAGTGCTTTGTGGTTTTATTTAAATGGTGAATTAATTTAAAAAAAAAAAACAAACCCATTTACATGACTTGAAACCACTCTGTTCTGCACATCATTCTACAATCATCTCATCAGTGTAACCCCCCTTTTTCATTCCTGTCCCTGTCTACTCACTTACTGCATCTCGTCTTTAAATTTAAATTGTTCAGGGCAGGGACCGTACGATGAGGCCCCATGCTTCATCTGCGGACTTTGGGCAGTACCATGATATACATGATGATTCTGCAGAAGCACCATTCAGAACCGCAAGGCAGGCTTGTAGTCTGAACCCAGATCCTTCTGCTTCAAATCTTGAGCTGTGGGCAAATCTGTTAGCATGATGGGGCCTATGACACAAGTGCACTGTTCTGAATCCATTCAGCAGAATGTAGTGAATCACATAGAAATTAACCAATTAAGTGCAGTGATTTTAGTACAGTGATGTGATAACTTGCAGGAATCAGAGGCCTCCTCACGTGGTCCAACCACACCAGCCATTAACAGTCATCAAACATTTTAATAAGACTATTAGTCTGAAAATTCTCTGAGCAAGTGTTTGTGTTTTGTTCTGATTTTTGTCTCCATTTGAGTCCATCAATAGCTGGCCATTTAGCTGGGGCTGCCTTGAGTCTGCGTTCATCTTCTCAGACTTATGTCTGTGTAGATCTCAGTTAAATGGTGGACACTTAAATAATTCCCTGATGCTGAGTAAAAGTGGTGAGCAGTGACACACAGTTGTGAAAGGACAACTTTCTCTAGTGAAATGTACAGTGGGTTTGAATTTAAGTCCTCTGAGCTAAGATCACATTTTTAAAAGACCTATCAAAATGCTAACAAATATTGTATTTCAATATTTAATTAAATATTTTTGGGAAACCCATTTTCCTATTTATTTTAGACAATAACATAAATTCTTCATTATCTAAAGTTTGGGTTCATTTTAAGGATACTAATACAGCATAGTCATAATCTGATCAATGCTGACCTAGTCTTTTCATGAGTCAGACTAATCTGCTCCATCTTGTGAATATTTCTTTGTTATTCACTTTCATCACAACCAAGAAACCAAACACTTACTTATGCATTTGGGAATCTATACATCTACTGTGCACCATGTAGTGTTGTCACTTCCAGACCTGCAACCTCTTCTTTACTCCAAAACACATGAGCCACTGATTCCAGTGTGGGTGTTCCCAGTCTGATGAGGGAGATGATGACAATTCAGAACACTGTTTTGGGGTTACCCAGCTGTGAAATATGCTAACTGTAATCCAATCCTGTAGTTCTTGTGTAGACAGACCTCCAAATGGTAGGAGAGGGAAGTCCATCTGTGTAAGGATGACAAGAATCTGTTAGTTTCCAAACTTGGCCAACTGAGAGCTCTGTGATAGTTGATCAACAGTGTTGTAAGGATTTGTTAAAATCCAGTTTTGCTTTCTACTGTTATATATCACTCGCACAGCTCTGCTTTGCTGTTCATTGAGACCACTTTGCCATTAGCTCCCGATAGGCATGTAGCATGAAACAATGTAGTAGTGACAGCATGATATACAGGTTGAAATCAGTATTAAAGCTTCCCCCTCTTTACCCCAAATTGTAGGGAATGAAAGACAGCTCTCAACATTTGCACAGTTAAAGCTGATTTTCTGGGATATTAGACAAGCAAGAAGGACGTAAAATAAAACAGACTATTTCAGGTTCTTCCAATAGTGGGTGAAGGGTCTACATCTGACTGCTATTAAAGATGGGCAAACACGAGAAACCCACCCACGTGGCAGAGACGAGAAGTTAATTATGTGTGCTCCTGCAGTAGAGAGATCATCCCTTATTTAGTGCAAATTTTAAAGGTTCAAGGGAAACACTGAGGGATTCAGCAGGACCTATTCAAAACTGGACACGGCTGGCAAGGCATTTGTGCTTTTTCAACGCACCATTTTTAAGGCTTCAGTTGGCCAGCAAGGGATGCAGTGACAGTGGTAAGGAGTATTCTAATCAGTGTCCTCAGAAACCTGCAGAGTTGGGCTCCTTTCCTGGAAACCTTGATATTTTTCTAGTTGATGGTCATGATGTTGTTAGCAGATCCCTCCTCACAAAGTAGGGTGTGAAATGAACACTGTGCCACCACTAACACATACAATGATGCATCCTTGGAATTAGGAGGGTTACAAGCCATGTAGTTCCATATATAATATTTCCGTGTGTGTAAAATCACATACTTTGTAATATATTTCCCAATGAGTGTTTTCCTTTCTCATCATTTTACCATAAATCCACAGGCTTCTGTTCAAAAACCAGCCTATTTCATTGGCATCCACAAGTCATTAGCACCTGGGTCTGCCTCCTGTAAGAAGTTCCTGGGAAGTTAGATTCCTGGAGTATTTAAGCCCTAGCAGGCTCTGAAATGAGTTGATAGCTTGTGATGTGCACACCTCTACACAAGGAACTAGACTGAGCCCACCATCAGTTGGCATAAATTGGCCGCTATGATGAGTTCGAGCGTTTGACCCCATCCTGCCAAGTCCGCCACTTTTCCTGGCACCCTGCTGGCTGGCTTAAGGTTCTTTGGTCAAGCTGTTGCTATGCTTCCTGCACATTGAAATAGCACGAGTTGCCCCCCACCATCCCAACCAGATCATGAACCTGGCTTAAAATTAACATTCTGCAATGTATCTCTGGGGATTTTTTAATGGCCTCCTGGTTTGAGAGTTGAGGGGTCACTTTTCAAACTTTTCTCCAAGAAATCATGAGGGGCTAGAAACTTTTTAAAGAAAAGTAAGCTGACAAAAGATGGCCCAGTGGTTAGGGGAGGAGCCTACTACCAGTGAGATGGGGGTTCAAATCCCTGCTGTGCCTGAGTGATATTGGACATGCCACTCGGTCTCTCTCCATCTCCATTCTGTATCACTGCAATGGGGACAATAGCATGTCCCTCCGTCATGGGGGTATTGTGAGGGCAAAACCATTAAGGACAGAGGCACTCAGATACTACAGCAAGGGACTCACACAAGTAACTTTATGAATCTAATCTAAGGCCAGAAGGAACCATCAGCTCATTTAGTCTGACCTCCTATGTCACAGGTCACTAAATACCGCCAAACGCAACCACCAGAATTAGACCAAAGTATTACAGCCCTCAGGGGACTGTGTTACAGGCAGAGAAGAGGAAGGACTGACATGCATCAATGCCCCAGGCAGTGGCAGGAAACCGATTTAGTGGGATACCCAAACAAGTGACCCATGCCCCACACGGCAATGGAAGGCAAAAAAATCCCCAGGCCTCTGCGAATCTGACCTGGGGAAAGATTCCTTCCTGATCCCAAATGCGATGATCAGTTAGACCCTGAGCAAGTGAGAAAGACCTACCAAGCCAGCAGACTGAATTCTCAGTTACCACCTGACAGCACTAGCCCACCCTATACATAGTCCCACCTCCAGCTGTAGCTATCCTTTGATGCATCAGAGGACAAACCCACGAACGCATTGGAGTGGGGGCAGTTGAGAAGAAGTTTTCCTTATAGATGACTGTCTGAAGCCCTGAAGGATGAGATTTTAGGAACATAAGGTGAACTAGGAGGGACACCTTGGCTGCCGAGTCCTGCCCTTCACCACGTGACTCCAGGAGGTGGGGCTTTGAGAAGGATCCCAAATAGGAGACGCATACAACTGAATATTAATGTTAGTCACATTCTAGAGGTTACTGAATAGATTTTAGGGCTAAAAGAGACCATTAGATCAAGTCTGACCTCCTGAATCCCACAGCCATTAAGTTTCACCCAATTATCCCTGTACAGACTCAATAACTTATGTGCCCTTCCTTCCAGGAGGGCATCCAGTCTGAACCTGAAGACATCAGGAGGTGGAGAAACCACCACTTCCCTTGGCAGTGTGTTCCAATGGTTCATCATCCTCACGGTTACTTTTTTTGCCTCATTGCTCATTTGAATGTGTCTAGCTTCAGCTCCCAGCCTTTGGTGGTGGTTACATTTCTCTGCGAGATTCTCGAGCCCTTCAGTACCCAGTATTCTCGCCTCACGAAGGGACCTACCAAGCCACCTCTCAGTTCGTACAGTGTACCAGGTAAACAGCTGGAGCTCTTTAAATCTCTTTGCAGGGTGTTTTCTCCCACCCTCCGTTTATTTTTGTGGCTCGTTTCTGCACCCTCTATTTTTTTCAACCTCTTTCTAAACCATGGCACCCAAACTGGTTGCGCCATTCCAACATCTGCCGCCAGCATTGTGTACGGAGGTGAAATCGCCTTCCCGCTCACCGGTCCCCTGATTCGACATCCATGGCTTACATCAGCTTCCTGCCACAGCATTACACGGGGAGCTCCCGTTCAGCTGCTTGGCCACTTTGACCCCTAACACCACGTTCCAACGTACAGTCTCCCGGTCAGTAGGTCTGGCCTGCCCTGATTGTTCCTAGGTGCATAACTTTTACATTTGGCTATATTTATACGCACTTTGTGTGAGCCCAAGTCACTAAGCAAGCCAGATCACTCTGACTACCCTCATTGTTATACACCATGCCACCAGTCTGTCATCCGCAAATTTTATCAGCAGTGACTTTATATTTACTTCCAGATCATAGATAATGGTGAATAGCAGCAGGACGAACCCTGCAGAATCCTGCTAGAAACACCACCATTTAGGGATGATTCCCCATTAACTGTGAGATAGGCCAATTAGCCATTTTTTAATCCATTGAATGTGTGCTTCACCAGTTCTACATAGTGCGAATTGTAATGTCTGAGTCTGACTAGAAGGACTTCAGGACAGGAGATGTCTGTCAGCATTTTGCTTGGTACTGTAAAATACAGAGAAGTAGACCAGATATTTATTGTAGGGTTATAAAATACTTAAGCATGTGGAGACACTATTACATAAAACCAATAAAGATTATTAGGTGTAAACACTGGGGTGAAATATTACCAAGAATATCTCATGTAAGGAAAGTCATTTGGGTTTTCTTCCATTATGCAATGTTTTCCCCTACTGTTTAGCTGATTCTAAAATCAGCAAAATGTATATTCATTCCTTCTGCTGATTTGTATCAACAATATTGCAAATTCAGCAATTAGTCTCAGGGGAATGCCTGGGTAGCAGCCCGTGAAAAACGATGATGCCATTTCTCGGCTTTGATTTCTAAAAATAGAATCCTGCTGATCTTGCCACACTGTGAACCTCCCAAATAAATAGGAACCTTTTCTCCACCAAAAGCCTCAGACAAACTTTGAGATTGAACTTGCTGCTGAGAGGTCAACTGACAACTCTAGCCAGAATGAGATCCCACACTGCTCTTCTGCTGGTCTCTCTGCTGGTGATCTGTCACTCGGTTTATGCAGGTAAGTACTTTCATTTCTTGACGGGGCAGGAGGAGTTACAGTCACTCCTCTTGAAAGAGTAAGGTAATCATTAAAAATGGTTTTCTCTCATCAGATTTGCAGTGTGTGGTCCAGCAGACCAGGCACTGCTCAAGGAGTCTGGAGACCTGGGTTCTGTTCCCAGCTCTGACACCTATTGTGTGACCTTGGGCAAGTCACTTCACCTCCCTGTGCTTCTCTGCCTCAAAAACTTACAAGCCACATAAACAACAAGAGAGGGGGAAGAGACTGTCTGTTATGCGTATGTACAGCACCTAGCGCAATGGGAACCTGCTCTCCGTTGAGACCTCTAGGCACTAGTGTAACGCTAATTAAAAGATGCACCTAAAGATGCAGAAAGGCACCTAGTGGATTTTTCAAAAGCACCAAATTCCCATTGAAATTAATATTATCATTAAATACTTTTAAAAATCTGGCCCTTACTCATGTTGCATAGTACCTTACTCCTCCAATTACCTCATTTGTTTTAATAAGGCTACAACAGATGCTAACCCTCTGTGCCTCAATTTCCCATGTGTAAAATAGGGATAATACCACCTACCTTACGGGAGTACTGCAAGGACTAATGCATTAGTCAGTACAGTGCATTGAGACCCTCCGATGGAAGGGGCTTTAGAAATACAAGGGATAATAATTATTTCCATTAGTTGTGGCTAAAACTCCATTAATAACGTACTAGACAGCAAGGATTTCTCTGTCTCACTAGCTAACTGTAAGATATCTACTCTATTGCTATCCCTGAATTATATCTAATTCGATGAATTTTTGCTTCACAGCTATCCTAGAAACCAACGGTTCCTATAAGAGCTGCAGATGCACAAAGCAGACTTCAGACTTTATAGCGCCAAGAAGATATGAAAGTATTGAGATCATTCCTTTTGGGGGTGCCTGCCGAACCACAGAAATTATGTAAGTGGCATAAATTGCTTTTAACTTTTAACTAGCCTCGATGCACCAAGACTCTACTTCAGTTATGAAGAGGGCAGCAATTACACTTACAATTAGATACACTGATGCAGTATAGACCTTTACATTTCAGCTTCCATCTAACAACCTAGCTATATACTGGGTCGCTTTTTGTATTTATATGAACAATATACAAAGAATAGGTTTTAATACCCAAAGTCACAGGATTGACTTACCACTCAGGGGAAAATCAAGTATAAAGTCGTCTTGGCTTAACTACATCCTTGAACTTTTTTTTTTTTTCCCCAGCTGGGCGAACGGGTTCCGGCGTAGTAAGGACAGATTCAAATCAAACACGTGTTAAATGCTGAAATTTTTTAATTTTGTTGTTTTTAACTTCATGTGCTTCTGCACTTCCTGTTCTTTGGCCCAGACTGGAAGTGGAAGAACCAAAATACCACAAGGAATTACACTTGTGCTATTCTTAGCCTATACGGATCCAGGAAGTACTGGAAATTTCCCCAAACAGCTTGAGGTCACTTGATTTCTAGCCCACTTCTGAGACCATAGAACTATGGGTACACTTTAGAGTGGAGATGAGAATGAGTGACTAGGATTTGGTTTGGAAAGAGCTTCTTGATCAGGTGTTGGTTTTGTCAGACTAATAACAGGGAGCCAGGTCCCATTTTCTCTGAGACAAAGTTTGAGACTGAGGACTAGAGAAAGTATTTGTTTGGTCCCTTCTGTTTTCTAGAGAAACACCTACAGCTTTGTGTGCTGCTCCTGTGTGACCAAAGCATCCAACACTTTTAAAATGTGCTCCTAGCTAGTTATTTCAAAGGAGTGGGATTTATTTTATTTGTAGAAATACATGTGCTAGAACTTGCATCAGTCCAGTGATCTCCCTCCTTCAATCACACAAATGATCTTGATTGCCCAGTTATGTGTTATGTTTAAAAATCCCTACTTTTGGGCCCTGATAAGGCATGTGTGAATTTATACATGTGTAACTGCAAGTTGTCTCATAGACTTTGCAGAGTCGGGGCTTTAAAAGAGGTGTCTACTGATCACATGTGCTACGAGTTAAATCTGAAATTTTGTTTTGCTTTGAACAATTGAAAACTTGTACTCGTCCTCGTGTGATGCAGAAATACTTCTATTTGCCCATTCCTCCACATTCTCAGTATTTTGAAGTCTGCTCCATAAGTTGGCTGTTTGAGGGATGGCTATTGCTGCTAATAATGATTTGAAGAAAGCACAGTATTTAATGAAAGCTTAAACTCTGCTTGTTTTTCAGACTCAAACTAAAAACAGGGCAGAAACTGTGCGTGCATCCCAAGGCCCCCTGGATGCAGAAATTTCTGACTAAGTTACATAACCAGTAAGTCTCATTTATATTATTTGCCTGTAATAGGACCCATTCCTACAACCGTTACTCATGCGTAGTCTGACATCAATGGTACTATGTGCATGAGTAAGAACTACTCATGCAGTTAGTTTGCCGAACTGCCCTCTGAGTTGTAGCAGATCAGACTAAAGAGACCTTATCTTGAAGCCTGACTGTATGAAGCTGCCTCATTTAAGTTAATGCTCTGTTATACAACAGTTTGAGTGCACAAGCTCTAGTTATGGTTATATTTGAATTTTTATTCTAACCCTCTGTCTTACCATGCTCATACTTCTCTGAAAAATGCCCCTTCCTGCCTGCAGTCCATTGCTTGGTCTCAGCCAGGAAAGAAATTATCCTGGAAAGTTTGAGCAAGATTCATCTGGTCATTTTTAATTAATAGAACAGCAAAAATAATATCCCCACTTAAACTTCAAGAAATTTATTTGCCCAACTCTACAAATCAAGCTTTCTGGTTGGCTATTCTCTCTGGATATTTCCATGTCCCTATCAGTGTGATATCTGAGTGCTCAGGAACATCAAATTAATTTAACTTTACTACATCCTGTAAAGTAAGGAAGTACTAGTTTCGCAGCTGTAACCAGGTTAGAACATTGACTCATGAAAGCCCTTTATCTCATTGTGTGTGACCTTTGTTAAATTGCATAAGCAAGTATATAGTAGAACCAGGATTTGGAGTCCCAGGTGAGTGCTCTAACCACAAAACCATCTGTCTACACTGAGGACTACACTCATTCTTTTATTATTAGAAAAATTAATTAAAATGGTAACTTTGGGGAAGTCAGAACAACCGCTTGTAAACTGCATATTAATACTTAATTGGCTTTGCAACCAGTTAGGTTTTTAAGCTCAAAGCTAATAGCTGTGAATTTTTCCTTTAAAAAAAATTGACTTATGAACTTTTTTCCAGTGGGAGCAGATTTAAGCCAATGCTGAAGGCTTTTGAAAACCCAACCCTTAATGATCTAACATTTAACAGGGATATTTCCCTTCCTGATTTTTGAGCATTTACTTTTGGATCTTTAAAATGTTATGGCTTTTGTTCAATATAAAATCTAGAAGATGTACAACATGGTTAAGATAAAGGATACTGTGAGTATAATTCTCAGTTCCTGACTCTTGAGTATTAAAATACAAAGCATTACACCAGTAACGTAAACTCTCACATTTAATGACGAAAATTGTCAGGCAAAGTCTGCTGAAACAATGTTATCTAATCGATTGGGCCATTTTAGGACAAAGTTGATCGTTAGTGATAAAGCTGAACAAAGTCCAGTCAGGAAAGGGACTGTCTATTTTCAAATGAGAGATGTTACTCTTTTTTCCCTTAGCCCTTGTACAATTATCTAGCTCTAACTGCAGCTTGTCCCATTTCTTGTTTATATCCAATCAATGGATAGCCATGGATGAAAAGCTCTGTGTGCATGATAATTATCACAATTACTTGGTTTGTGTTTTCACATAATTAAGACAGGTCCTAAATAAAGTTTGAGACCATCTTTATTCCCCCATCTGGAAAACAAGGCACAGAGATTAAGCGATTTTTCACAAGGTCAAGTAGTATAGCTGTAACAGCCCACGCATTTTCTCTGCATTTACTTTTCTTGTTTTCCCCTTACAGAAAGGAACAAACAGCTTCCTCACTCAAAGAATAGAAGATTAAACAACTTTAGGAGGCAAAAGGATGGAGGGCACAAACCTGATTGTTTCCTAATTTTGCTTTTGCTTCCTCTTACCTTTGTCTTGCTCAGCCCACAGAATTATTCTTTCTAAACAAACAGCAACTGTTGCTAGCGACTGCTTCCCTCTCGAGCTGGTTTTCCATTAGTCAGATTTCTTGTTCAGTGTTTCAATGTGCTGCCTCATGCATCATGAGTCATGGAAGAGTAATATCAAATCAAACCAACTACAAGAATACCACTTCGGTTTCTTGAAATAAATGGACTAACGTTTACCAAGTATTATGGCTTCTGCCATAAGAATGTGTAGTGAGCCATTTTGTAATGATCATGCCTTTGATTCCTCAGTGTCCTTTTTCCGTGATACATCTTCAAAACTTCCCAAACATTAATCCCTGCCTTGTTCTTTGCTTGCTAGTAAATTTTAAATATCTTAAAGGGCCCTTTCCACCATTGTTGGAATAAATGTGAAGCACTTTCAGTGCAAAGTATTTTTTGAACAGATTGTAATCTTTTAACTTTTTATCATGTACTCTTCGTGTGTGTGCTATGAAGCAAGTGCAATTCAATTAAAGCTCATGGTTTACAATAATTGCATCATCCTTTTAATCTAGTTCTGATGAGTCGCTGGAGTTTTGGCAAAGTCCTCTGCAATTCGTACAGCGCCTTGCACAATGAGGTCCTGGTCCATGGCTGAGGGTGCTAGGTGCTATTCCAGTACAAATAATAAATAACCACAGGGTGGTGAAAATGTGACTTTTAAAGTGAACTATGCACCTAAAGCAGCACATAGTGAAATTCCAGGGTCGATCAGGCCAGTAGCAAGAGTCCTGCCTCTCCAAAATAAATTGGTACCATATACATCATGTGTGGCTGACAGCGAGGATGCATGGATTCTTAATTGCACAGCTTGCTTGTTCTAAGCCAGGGGTGGGCAAACTACAGCCCTTGGGCGCCGACTTCCCCACTGCCTGGTGGCTGCTCGACCCCCCCCCCCGCCCCGACCCCGCCTCTTCCTGCCCCTGCACCGCCCTTACCCCACCCCCATTCCACCCCTTCCCCCAAGTTCCCGCCCCTGCCCTGCCTCTTCTCCACCTCCTGTCCTGAGCGTGCCGCATCCCTGCTCCTCCCTCTCCCTCCCAGAAAGTCCTAAGCACCTCCAAACAGCTGTTAGGCAGCAGGGGGCGGGAAGTGCTGGGAAGGAGGAGCAGGGACACTGCACTTACGGGGCCGGATCTGGCTCATCAGGGCTTTGGATCTGGCCCGTGGGATTGCCAGCCCCACGCTGCCGGCACTGTGGCCCCTGTGAAGAGGCAGAGGGCTCCATGCGCAGCCCTTACCCCACAGCTCCCATTGGCCAGGAATGGGGAACCGTGGCCAATGGGAGCTTCGGGGGAGGTACCGGCCTCCCCCAGGGGCCTCAGGGACATGATGCTGGCCGCTTCTGGGAGCAGCGCGGGGCCAGGACAGGCAGGGAGTCTGCCTTAGCCTCGCTGTGCACCGCTACCATCCCGGAGCCGTTCCTGGTAAGCAGCGAGCCCCTGCTGCACCCCTTCCTGCACCCCAACCCCTTGCCCTGAGCCCCTTCCTGCACATCGCACTCCCTCCCACACCCTGGCCCTCCATTCATGGCCCTGCATACAATTTCCCCACCCAGATGTGGCCCTGCAGCCAAAAAGTTTGCCCACCCCTGTTCTAAGCTTTCTGTTATATTTTGGATAAGAGCCTGAAAAAGCTAATTTGCTGAAACTGATGTACAAGCTTGTATTACACTAATCCAATTCTATGAGATGTTTCTTTCTTGACATGACTTTTCTGGGAAGCTATTGCTCTGTTAAAGGACTGAGGATACTGTACAAAAAGTCTTGTTTATCTTATTTACTTAAGCCTAATAATGGAAATGTAAAATGTCGGTATTTCACTGCTGATATTTTGGCAGAAACAGGCAATAGCTTAAAAGTTAATATTCACCTACCCTGGGACATTGATTAGCATTGGGGAAGGGACTGGGCCATATAGTATTTCCACCCATGATGCTAATCTGATCCATCTCTTAACTCCCATTCCACTTTCCGTTGTCTCTTCAATTGATAGCATGAAGCAATTTAGCCAATCCGTGCATTATAAAAGAGGGGCATCCTTTCCATTTGAGAACTGATGGATTAAAACTGAATCCCTGTATGGCTTTTCTATCTCAGTCAGACACTGCCACCCATTGGTCAGTTTTCACCTTATTAGGGAACCAGAACAAGGAAAGGTGCCAGCAGGTGACCCCAGGGCTCGTGGCATCTGCCAGCTCAGCAGAACACAGGAACTGCAGACTGAAATCATAGGTGGAGTTTGCGGGGGTGGGCATAGGAGGGCGTTCCCCCCTCCCCACCCCCCACCCCCCCCCGCAAACTGCAAGCCTCAGGCAGGCAGCCTGAGCGTGCAATGTAATGAGTTCTGCAGAGGAGACTGGAGGCTGCTCCCAGCTTGCGCCCCTGAGACAGGGAGTCAGAATTTTGTTTATAAACAGAGTGATTAGTGTCGATTAAGATAAGAAAGGGCTGTTAGGATAAGCTTGGTGAACTGCCAAAAGTAAGTAGCCTAAAATAACAAAGTTACTAATAGCTTTCTTTGAGAAGATGACTGATTTTTAGGCAAAGGAAATGCAGTAGATCTCATCTACCTGGCTGCCAGTGAGGCAGCTGATACAGTTCCAAATGAGAAATTATTAGTTAAAGGGGAGAAGATGGGGATTAATATGAGAACTGAAAAGTGGATAAGGAATTAGTTAAAGGGGAGACTACAACCTGTCATACTGGAGGGAGGTTACTAGTGGAGTTCCTCAGGGATCAGTCTTGGGGGGCCAACCTTATTTACCATTTTTATTACTGACCTTGGCACAAAAAGTGTGAGTGCGCTAATAAAATTTGCAGATGCCACAAAGTTGGGAGGTATTGCCAATACCAAAGAGGGCCGGAATATAATACAAGAAGATCTGGATGACCTTGTAAACTGGAGTAATAGAAATGGGATGAGATTTAATAGTGCAAAGTGCAAGGTCATGCATTTAGGGACTAACAGCAAGAAGTCTTGCTATAAGCTAAAAGAAAAGGAGTACTTGTGGCACCTTAGAGACTAACCAATAAATTGGTTAGTCTCTAAGGTGCCACAAGTACTCCTTTTCTTTTTGCGAATACAGACTAACACGGCTGCTACTCTGAAACTTGCTATAAGCTGGGAATTTATCATCTGGAAGCGACAGGAGGAGGAGGAGAAAGACCTGGGTGTATTGAGTGATCACAGGATGCCTATGAGCCATCAATGTGATGCGCTCGTGAAAAAGGCTAATGCAGTCCTGGGAGGTATCAGGCGAGGTATTTCCAGTAGAGACAGGCAAGCGTAGTACCATTATACAAGGCACTAGTGAGACCTTGTCTGGAGTATTGTGTGCAATTCTGGACTCCCATGTTTAAGAAAGATGAATTCAAACTGGAACATGTGCAGAGACGGGCTACTAGGTTTTCCATTCCTCAGATCATCCTATCTTCTGAGACGATACTCAAAGAATGTGGCTTGTTTAGTCTAACGAATAGAAGGCTGAGGAGAGAGAGATGATTGCTCTCTATAAATACATCAGAGTGCTAAATACCAGGGAGGGAGAGGAGTTACTTAAATTAAACATCAATGTAGGCCCCAGAACGAATATATATAAACGGGCCATCAGCAAGTTTAGGCTTGAAATTAGATGAATGTTTCTAAACCATTGGAGGAGTGAAATTCTGGAACAGCCTCCCAAGGGGAGCAGTGGGGGCAAAAAACCTAACTGGCTTCAAGACAGAGCTTGATAAGTTTATGGAGGGGCCGGTAGGACAGGACTGCCTACAATGGTGTGTGGACCATCGGCAACTGCCTGCAGCAAATATCTCAAATGGCTGGAGTTGGGACACTAGATAGGGAGTTACTACAGAGAATTCTTTCCTAGGTATCTGCCTGATGGGTCTTGCCCACATGCTCAGGGTCTAACTGGTCTTTATAGTTGGGTTCAGAAAGGAATTTTCCCCCAGGTCAGATTGGCAGAGACCATGGGGGTTTTAAACTAGTGTAAATGGTGGATTCTCTGTAACCTGAAGTCTTTAACCCATGATTTGAGGACGTCAGTAACTCAGCCAGAGGCTAGGGGTCGATTATAGGAGCGGGTGGAGGAGGTTCTGTGGCCTGCAAGGTGCAGGAGGTCAGACTAGATGATCACGCTGGTCCCTTCTGACTTCAGTAAGCGTATCTGAGTAAGAATAGACATTACAATTTTAAACCTAACCAGTGTCCCATAAGTGACTTGCTACAAGATGTCAGCCCATGTTAGTATTAGAGCTGAGGGGGTCTAATCTTTATTTAATTTTCTTTGTTGAGATAAGAATTCGATACCATCCTCCTGTCAGAGATTTGTAAGTTATCTGCAAAAACACTAGAGTTTGCAGTTGCCTAAGTAGCCCCCGGAATCACGGTGAAAGTTGTGCCCCTCCCCCACACCCCAAAATGTGAAATGGCCCCCTTGTGAGCAGGCATGGAATTGTTCCCCCACCCCAACACACACACACACACAGAGCCCCATAGGCCTGACTGGAGCAGCCCCACCTAGGGTGACCAGATGTCCCGATTTTATAGGGACAGTCCTGATATTCGGGGCTTTTTCTTATATAGGTGCCTATTACCCCCCACCCCCATTTTTCACACTTGTTATCTGGTCACCCGAGCCCCACCCCAAATGTAAAAGTCAAACTACGCCTATGACTAAACTCCCCCTCAGACAAGCACCAGCGGGCACTTCATCTGTCCATTAGGGGAGGCAGAAAGATCGTTATGGAAGGGCAGGGGCAAACAAGCAGTCAGTGGCTCTGACTGGTATGCCAGAGTTACATGTTCCTGCCATAAAGAGCAGGGAAATTAATGATTACTGAAGTGCATCACAATAAAACTGCCATATGCCCACAGAAGTCTTGTGTGTGAATAAGGGGTCTTTCTCTGCACGTCACTCCAAATGGTGCGGCAGAGGGATGAAGTCCACAACACAAATTAGTTCCATAACATGGAGCACGCACAGCGCTAACGGGAAGTGCAGTGACATGTTTAATGGGTGCCATTATTGGATTGACAGGGCTTCTGTTTTTCAGGGTATAGTTTTAAGCAACTTGTGAGTTTTATGTAGGTGTCCAAAAATCAGGATTTTGCTCTTTGTGTATACTGTCCTGAGTAAGCTCTATTCCAGACATTACAGTGTATAGCACAGTCATGAGTAATCTCTGTAGTGCTCCCTATTGCACTGTAACATAGCACTGTTTCAAACAGCACTACGTTAACCCACACGAGGCAATCTGTAGTGCGCACCAGCAGGGTCTACACAGACCAATTAATTATATTAGTGCACATTACACACCACGGACACTCCCCGTAGTCCACATTACTGCTCTGTGTAGACAAGCCCTTAGCTGCAAGTCACCATTTCTGGGGTTTATTGAACAAACACTGATTTCATTTTTTTAATTGGAGGTGTTTTATCGGCTAAAACTAAAACTCCAAAGCCCAATGTATTGATGATGTCACCCCTTCTGAGAAAAGGCCCTTAGGCTTTAACTGGGAAGAAATCAACAGGCTTCTATAGAAGCTGTTAAACGTGGTGGTTGTGTATGTTCTCGTTAGCAGACACCGCTACCCCGGGGCGGGGAGAGGAGCTGCTCCAAAGGATGACCGGGGCGGATGATTTCTCAAAGCTGCCCGTGCCCTTCATGGGCCGTGACCTGCCTGCCGTTTGGCTGCTGTCACCGAAGCTGCCCCACGTCCCCCCTTGCACCCAAATAGTCACTGGCTTGCCCCAGGCTGCACTGAGCTGGCTTCACGGCGCTGCCAGCAGCTGCCATAAGCCCGCTCTCTTTTCCTACTCCCCCTAGGTATCGGCCTCATCACCCAAAGTTGTGGCCAGATCACCTGAACCCCTACAACACTTTCTCTGTTGCCAACAGGAGCAGCACCTGCATCCTAACGACAGTGCTCAGACATTCTGAACATTGTATGTCCCATCTGAAACCCTGCCTTGCAACAGGGCCAGTAATCAGCCTGTTAGACCTCCTCTTCTGGGCCACGGCCAGGCCCTCCCCTCAGCCAGCAACCCCTGCCCCACGGCCATCTCAGCCGCTCTCATTGGGCCCTGGACAGTAACAAACACATCATCCTCAGATGTATCTTCCCTTCCCTTCTGCATCAGCATCGCTCACATGCGTCTGTCCCCTTGTATCTTTCTAGCCTGCTTCCTGTTGGGTAGCTGCAGGGCCCACAAAGTGGCGTGAAACGGCAAACAGCCTGCTCCCAAAGCCTCTAGCACTGCCCAGAGAGTTGATGAAATGGGATTTTTAAAAAAACACTGATTGTTCCCCCATTATACCTGTTACATGCCCCACCCCATGATCATCTCTCATGCACCATCAAAAGGTCAACTCCCACCTTTGGTCTATTACTCCAGCTTCCATCACCCACCTGTTCAGTTATCCAACAAGCACTGGCGTGCTCTCTTAAGCTGTCCCTCATGGTTGGAAGAAGCTCCCCGTAAACTTCTGCAAAGCTACCTCATTACCCTCCTTCAAATCTGCCCCTCCCTAAAACTCTCCTTTGATGGGGTGCCTTCAAAAAGCCACTGGGGTGTTGAGACCACACAGTCTGTTATGCTGACCAATATTGTCTCATGGTTTCCCTGTTCTCCCTCATCCGTCTGTATTCATTTATGGTGTCTTGTTTTATACTTCTATTGTCAACTCTTTGGGGGCAGGGCCTGGCTTTTTGTTCTGTGTTTGTACAGTGCCTGGCACAATGAAGTCCTTGTCCCCGATGGATTCCTAGGTACTATGGTAATACAAATAATTGATGATGATAATAATAATAATCTAACTGCGTAGACTGTCGGTCCTTCATCAATTGAGACTGAGCCAATCACAACACGTCTTCCAATCTTCTCTCGCTCTGGCCATCCTTCGCCATGCTTGTCCATATCGCCTTGTTAGGAAATCATCCCACCTCTTTGAAGGCTGACTGTGTGGCCATTTCTGTTCTCACGGATACCACTCAGATATAGCTACGGTCCATCTAACATTAATAGAAACCCCCCCGAGATATTCATATGTGTGTCAAGAATAGAAGAAGGATAAGCATCCAAAGACATTTTAAAAAGACACGGGATCGGATTCCTCATCTTCAGAGTCAACTAGAAACACTAAGGAGTGTTTTCTACAACTAGTTTGAAAAATCCTAAGCTATTGAGGAAGATCATTTCTCCTCCAACCTATGCAGAAGAGAAGCAGGGTGGGAAGTCTAGATACAACTAATTGCTCCAGCACCGATCAAGACACTGAGTTTGCTTTCCCTGAATACTCTAGGGCACAATGTATCAATTTTGCAGTGTCTATTGTGGAGTATTCACTCAAAATCCATTGTTTACGCACTTTCATAATTGCAAGTTTTTCCACTGGAATAGCTGAACAGAAATCAGGGAACAGAAACGCACCCTGTGGCTCATCTGTCTGATAATCACGCATGAAATCTGAGCTGTTTTGATCAACAGCTGAAGGTGTGCTCACAGTGAAATAACTAATGTCCTTGGCAAACTAGTCTCAGCTCCTCAGCCAAATATCTCCAGCAACAAACACTCAGGGACTTGTTCACAGGCAATACGCAAACAGAAAACAAGGGCTACATAAAGTGAATACAAAATAATTTGTCCAATTCTGAGTCTCTGCACTTAGCAGCAAACATTTGTATGGAAGTACAAGCATTCCAGTCCCACACCCATTCAATTGTTAACAACACTTCGGTGCTGCGTCCTCTTTAGGGAAAGTAATGGGAGCATGAGCACTTTGGACTACCTCCAGAGAACATCAATGCTGTTAAATAATGCAGTGCCTCAATCCAGAGTAGAGAACTGAAGCTCCGGCTAGATATGATTTAGACCAGTAGGGTATGTATCTGCCTATATAGTGAAATACTGTGGTTAAGCAGTGTCATTGCAAAGTCAGCTGAAGGCAGTGGCCTGCTGCTCCAGACCATTGTCTGGCTGGGATCTTTACGCTCGCACTGAGGAGGAGCACCTCACCGCAGTACTGGTGTGTGGAAAAGATTGTGAAGTCATGTATGGATTAGAATCTTGTAAACCTTTCTCTGACCATTTAAAAAATAGCGAGGCCTTCGTGCACTGAGGGACACCTTTACCATCTCACAGGCACATGATTAATGATGTTCTACCTGAAGAGAGTCCACATATCTGACAAGGCCTTTGTAGGTTTCAGAGTAACAGCCGTGTTAGTCTGTATTCGCAAAAAGAAAAGGAGTACTTGTGGCACCTTAGAGACTAACCAATTTATTTGAGCATAAGCTTTCGTGAGCTACACCTCACTTCATCGGATGCATACTGTGGAAAATACAGAAGATTTGTTTCTGCTCATGATCACTATAAGATAAGCTATTACGAACAGGAGAGTGGGGTGGGGGGAGAGAAAACCTTTTGTAGTGATAAACACCCATTTTTTCATGATTTGTGTGTATAAAAACAAACATCTTCTGTATTTTCCACAGTATGCATCCGATGAAGTGAGCTGTAGCTCACGAAAGCTTACGCTCAAATTGGTTAGTCTCTAAGGTGCCACAAGTACTCCTTTTCTTTTTGCGAAGGCCTTTGTCGTTGCCAATATCTTGTCTAGACACCCTTTGCATGGGACTGATGTGGGAGCAATGCCAATTTTAAGGCTTGATGAATTCTTGCGTCAGCCTAAGTGACTAATGCTGTTACAATAAATTAGGCCCGTACCAAAAACTGGAATTCCAGACAACATTCTTACTCATAGAATCATAGAATTATAGAATATCAGGGTTGGAAGGGACCTCAGGAGGTCATCTAGTCCAACCCCCTGCTCAAAGCAGGACCGATCCCCAATTAAATCATCCCAGCCAGAGCTTTGTCAAGCCTGACCTGAAAAACTTCTAAGGAAGGAGATTCCACCACCTCCCTAGGTAACGCACTCCAGTGTTTCACCACCCTCCTAGTGAAAAAGTTTTTCCTAATATCCAACCTAAACCTCCCCCACTGCAATGTGAGACCATTACTCCTTGTTCTGTCATCAGCTACCACTGAGAACAGTCTAGATCCATCCTCTTTGGAACCCCCTTTCAGGTAGTTGAAAGCAGCTATCAAATCCCCCCTCATTCTTCTCTTCCGTAGCCCTCTTCCCTCAGCCTCTCCTCATAACTCATGTGTTCCAGTCCCCTAATCATTTTTGTTGCCCTCTGCTGGACTCTTTCCAATTTTTCCACATCCTTCTTGTAGTGTGGGGCCCAAAACTGGACACAGTACTCCAGATGAGGCCTCACCAGTGTCGAATAGAGGGGAACGATCACGTCCCTTGATCTGCTGGCAATGCCCCTACTTATACATCCAAAAATGCCATTGGCCTTCTTGGCAACAAGGGCATACTGTTGACTCATATCCAGCTTCTCGTCCACTGTAACCCCTAGGTCCTTTTCCGCAGAACTGCTGCCTAGCCATTCGGTCCCTAGTCTGTAGCGGTGCATTGGATTCTTCCGTCCTAAGTGCAGGACTCTGCAATTTTCCTTGTTGAACCTCATGCATGGCTGGGCAGAAGTGTTAGGCAAGCGCACTTAGTAGCATTTGAGCATTTCTTCCTGGAGAGAAGCAACTGTAGCCAGCAGAAATTTGGCAAAATACCCATCAGATTACCTAACTGTCCTATTCTCCAGAAGTGATATGCCATTAAAATCTCATAGGGCTATTTTCTTGTTGATTAAAATATAGTAATGACTAAAGACTTGAACACCTTCCCCTACTGCTAGCACACATAAATACCTGTTGCCAGCTATTATTTTTGTCAAGAAACCAAGCTTACTCAGCATGAAGTTAGTTGTATACAGAAAGAAACACTTCACAGAAATCAAACTACTCACTCATTATATTTCCCTTTTTTGATGTACGAGAGGTCATGCTAGAGGAAACGTATAGGAGCACTACCTCAGGACGTGACAGACTGGGGTTCAAGCCCCAATTCCAATGACTACACAAAGTGGAACACTCCAAGAGAGGAGTTTGAGAGAGACCCACCCCAGAATACCCCATAGCTCAATGCATTCACCTAGGGAGGTGGGAGATCTGGAGCCACATTAGGCAGAGAGGAGATTTGAACCCAGGTCTCCCACATCCTGGGTGAGAACTCTAACCATTAGGATAAAGGTTCGACATGGGAGCAGTGCCACCCCCACAGGCTGCTTTGGGTAATGCCCAATCTGGTGGGCCTCACAGGTGAAATAGGTGGGGGAATACGAGGGAGTTCGGTGCTGAAATACATTTAGAAATTTGGCCCTAGGTGTCAGGACTTAAGCGGCTTTGTGCATGCCCACTGGAAGAAAGGTAGGCACCAGGGGAAATGTAGGTACCTAGGTGGGGTGGTGGCAGCTGAGCAGGAATTTTGATGATCTAATTTTAGGTTTGGGCACCTAATGTGGCAGGTTGAGCCAGAGCCACAAAGGAATTTAGGCACCTGACAGTTTAGTCCGGGATGTCAGAAAATTTAACCCATCCCATTAACAGCTTCAGCCACCCCCCTACAAACAGTGAAAGAGCCTTGCAAGCAGTGCCCTGATGTAGCTATACTTCCATGGCAAACAGCCCCCCCCCCCCCCCCCGTTCCCCACAGCCTTTCCTCTCCAAATGTCCTTTCTGTCCTCAGGGCCCTGCATTGCCTTGGCTCGCTGCGATTTAGCCAGTGCAGTTTCCTGAAGGCTTCTATCTCCGTGTGGTCCAGCATAGGTATTTATCTCATAGCCACCACCTCCCTGTGTTATCCCTGCCAAATGAGGTCACTGCTTTCCTATAGTTGCCAGGCCTACGTTTTGCCCTTCGTACTCCACTGATCTTTGTCGGTAACACGCATCACCATGCACTTCTCCTGTCTTCCCAGCACAAGCATATTTGCTAATAGGATTGCTGCCCCCCCCCCCACCAACTGCAATAAACTCCCTAGAAGTTAGAGATACAGTTACTTCCTTTGTTGCTTTGTTCAGACTTTGGCTGGCAAGCAGTTATTCTTCCTCCTGTTTCCTCTTTAAAGAGAAGTTTTCTGTGCAGTGCTGGGCATCACGCAGCACAGCTGTTGTTTTGGCTTTTCCCCTCCCCCGCAGCACAGAGATTTCTGGTTTGAGAAAAACCAAGGTACGTTCCACTGCTTCACCAAAGGGGTTTGTCCAGCGCCCAGGCACAGGGGAGAGAACAAAGTCCCAGCGCGTCCGAGTGCCTGAAAAGGCCAGTCTGCTTTTGCTGCAACAGCAGATCATAGAACGGACTTCACAGAGATGGCCGTGATCTGAGACGTTGGATGTCAAATAAATCAGCATTCCAGCATGGGCCTGGGCACATGGGCATCAAACGCCAAACCAGAGTTAGCCAATATATATGTGTTAGGCGTAGTACACAACACATTAATAGTTATGTGCATGGTATTAATATAATATTGATATTCTATGGGTGTTGGGAATTTATGTTAACTGAATGTTCCCACTACTCTTCCCACTAGTCTGTTCACCCACATCAGGTATCCCACAACACTTTGAAGTCCGTTCTGGAATTAGAAAATAGGAAACTTGTCAAAGCAAGGCTGTATGAATACTTTGTTAGGTTGGATCATATTAAAGAAGCTCTGTATTAAAATCACAAATGAGTTTGATTCCCCATAGTTTAAATTCCAGGGTATTACTAATTAAGAGGTCTCTTGGTTTTTGGTCTCTTATTTTTACTGTTCCTCTCCCTCTCTGTGTGAAACTTGAAAGCTTCCAATTGTGTTAGTACATCCTAAGACAGAGTCTGTTCTCAAAGCAATACTTCGTAACAACAACTACTCACACAGAGAGAGACTCAAAGCGATACTTTGTAACAACAGAAACAGCACCCAGAGACTCCCCACCCTTTTTTTGTATTCATCTTGCTTTGTTAACAATTGTGATTAAAATAGAGATGGAGGATATATGTGGATGGATGCTTGGTGTGGATAATAACTGAATGATCAGGGAGGTGTCAGCCTAAGAATCCAGTGTCCATCGGCTGAAGAAGGCATCAAGTGGAAACAACCAAAGGACCCCCGGAGGTCGACTGGAATCCACCCAACAGCCTCAAGGATGGGAGAACCGAAGAACAAGATAACATCTGGCAGCACGGAGCAGTCAGGAATGTGCCATCTGCTGATTAATTCAGCAACAGCACAATGAAGCAATTGCCATAGACTGGCATAGGAATAAATTTCCTATAAAAATGGACTCTAGAAAGTGAGAACTTTGGGGTCTGACTCTGCAAACCAACTTCCAGAAGCATCAGATGAGCATCTGATAAGGCCCTGCTCCCTCCTCGTGTTCAGGCCACCTGGCCAGTGGCTTGGCACGAGCAACTCTAAGGCTGGTAACTATTATGATATCCTTGCAAAACCTCTGTGTGTGTGTGTGTGTATGAATGAATGTGTGAATAAATATGAAATTGAAAGGAATGTTATACCTATAACTAACTGCTTACTATGATTCTTTTTGTATTCACAATAAATGTGGCATTTTGCCTTATTCCCTTTAATAAGATCCTGCTGGTTTTTATTTTATTGGTATAACAACTTTGTACCAAGTACAGTCAGAGGAGTACTTTCATGGCTCATTGTTAGGGGGCTTATTCCTTCACCCACTTACTTCCCTGGTCCTTCTTGCATGAACAGAGAGCAACAATACCCGAAGTCCAAGGGTGCAAACAATTCGATGTTTATTGGGGTGAACTTCCAGCAAGCATGATTCCAGTTTCCTTCCTTAGTGTCCCCCTTCCCAGCTCTGACACCACAGAGCCTTACACCTGTGTCCTGGTTCCCATTCCTGCCCTTAGCCAAACACGATTCCAATTTCCTTACCCCCATTCCCTGTTCCCATTTCCCCCCGCTACACCCACTTCCTGATTGACTGCAAACTATATTGTAAAACTTGCTTTGCTATACCTTAGCCAATCATTTTCCTGAAATTTAACTAACCAATCCTAACATATTGTAACATGATTATGTAACCAATTATATCCCACCACCTTAATTAGTTTACACCCAGCAAAATTAATTATACAGCAGACAGGAACAATCATAGAACCAGACAGAGATTATACAGACAAAAAATAGCAAAGTGGGAACTATAATGACAAAACAATACAGAAGTGAGGATTTCACATCCCAGCTATTGATAACTGAGTTCTTGCCAGACAGGATGCTATCAAACTAAGTTTCCTTTTACATTTTCTAGGCACTTCCCTTTCTCTGGAGGTGATAGGCATTATCAGGACAGGATTGTATTCCTAACAGCCCAAAAGCACCTTATTTCAATGTGACTAGTTTGGAATGTGAGGATGTGACCGGTTGCTTCCCAGCTTATGGCTGCCTCTGCTGCTTAGCCAAAGGCCTTAGCCTAAGAACAGGGCCTCAGACTGTCACAGTAAGAGAAGGACCTTACACTGGCAGACAGTGATTTTGATTCTTTCTTTTATACATCTATAACTAACCAAGTGATAAGAATACACCTAAATTCTTAGAGTATAGGCCTTTACAGACAGGCCTGAATATCTATATCCTAACACTCATCACCACTTGGAATGTAGTATTCAAAGCAAGATACAGGAAAGTATAGAGCAGTACCATCACAGCCCAGAACCGGGAATGCTAGTATCCAAAACTAAGATAAGGAAGGTACAGAGTAACAAGTTAAGGAACTGGTATAAACTGGTGGGTTGGATTTTAGTGATGTATAAAAAGTTTCAGAACTTGTAAAATCATACTATAAGTATTGCTAGTTGAAATGGGTAGCTTTGAATGACACCTTCCGTGTAAGGTGAACACACTGAGAATTTGCTTCCCAAAGGAGGGTGTGTATGTGTCCTTTTCATAGCGTACTGCTTTGTCTTTAGACAATCACTTCGGCTGAGTTCAGTTATTTGGTCTCTTGAACGTTGTTAAGAATGAACTGGGAGCATTCAAACAAATAGCTACACCTTTGAGTCAATTCTCGGGAGTTGCCAAAAGGGATCTGTTCACTCTTTATCTTTCCAGCAATCTATGAGGCATTCTCATCAAGCTGGTTTTAATGACCTGAATATTTGTACTATAGAGAGACCCATTGTATGGTACAACGTGGGAAATTTTCCTCAGCCACATGATGGTGATAGGGCAGCTATTGTGAAGTTAAGTGGGGTGTGGGGAAAAAAACCCTTTTGGTCACTGATTTAAGAAGCACGAAACAAAATAGTGAAAGAATGTCACCATAAGGCCATGTAATATGCTGCAGCCAAAACTACTTCCTTGAAGCCCCATGTGGGTTTCACACCGTTTGATGGAGATGGGAGGTATGTAGAGCTCATTCTCATACCTCCCATGAGGAGGAGGAGAAGGAGATGGCACATTTAACTCTGCCACAAGGGTGCTGGAGAGGGGTTATCATAGAATAGAATAATAGAATATTAGGGTTGGAAGAGACCTCAGGAGGTCGTCTAGTCCAATCCCCTGCTCGAAGCAGGACCAACACCCACTAAGTCATCCCAGCCAGGGTTTTGTCAAGCTGGGCCTTAAAAACCTCCAAGGATGGAGATTCTACCACCTCCCTAGGGATCCCATTCCAGTACTTCACCACCCTCCAAGTGAAATAGTGTTTCCTAATATCCAACCTAGACCTCCCCCACTGCAACTTGAGACCATTACTCCTTGTTCTGTCATCTGCCACCACTGAGAACAGCTGAGCTCCATCCTCTTTGGAACCCCCCTTCAGGTAGTTGAAGGCCGCTATCAAATCCCCCCTCACTCCTCTCCTCTCCTCTGCAGACTAAACAATCCCAGTTCCCTTAAGCCTCTCCTCGTGCCCCAGCCCCCTAATTATTTTCATTGCCCTCTGCTGGACTCTCTCCAATTTGTCCACATCCTTTCTGTAGTGGGGGGCCCAAAACTGGATGCAATACACCGGATATGGCCTCACCAGTGCCGAATAGAGGGGAATAATCACTTCCCTCGATCTGCTGGCAATGCTTCTGCTAATGCAGCCTAATATGCTGTTGGCCTTCTTGACACACTGCTGACTCATATCCAGCTTCTTGTCCACTGTAATCCCCAGTCATCTGTCCAAATTTCCACTTCCTGTAAGCTTCCTTAAGCTTACCAAAGATTTCTCTGTTAAGCCAAGCTGGTAAGCTGCCTTATTTTCTATTCTTTCTGCACATTGGGATGGTTTGTTCCTGCGCCCTCAATAAGGCTTCTTTAAAATACAGCCAGCTCTCCTGGACTCTTTTCCCCCTCATATTAGCCTCCAGGGGATCCTGCCCATTAGTTCTCTAAAGGAGTCTAAGTCTGCTTTTCTGAAGTCCAGGGTCAATATTTTGCTTCTTCCTTTCTTCCTTTTGTCAGGATCCTGAACTTGACCATCTCATGGTCACTGCTGCCTAGGTTGCCACCCACTTCTACTTCCCCTACCAATTCTTCCCTGTTTGTGAGCAGCAGGTCAAGAGGAGCATGACCCCTAGTTGGTTCCTCCAGCACTTGTACCAGGAAGTTGTCCCCAACACTCTCCAGAAACTTCCTGGATTGTCTGTGCATTGCTGTATTGCTCTCCCAGCAGATGCCAGGGTGATTGAAGTCCCCCATGAGAAACAGGGCCTGTGATCTGGAAACTTCAGTTAGTTGTCCGAAGAAAGCCTCGTCTACCTCCTCCTTCTGATCCAGTGGTCTATAGCACACGCCCACCAGGACATCACCCTTGTTGCTCTCGCCTCTAAAGTTAACCCAAAGACTCTCAACAGGCTTTTCTCCAGTTTCATATTGGAGCTCTGAACAATCATACCGCTCTCTTACATACAGTGCAATTTCCTCCCATACCTGTCCTTCCTGAACAGTTTATACCCATCCATGACAGTGCTTCAGTCCGGTGAACTGCCCCACCAAGTTTCTGTTGTTCCAATCACATCATAGTTCCTTGATTGTGCCAGGACTTCCAATTCTTCCTGCTTGTTTCCCAGGCTTCTCGCGTTCATGTACACGCACCTAAGATAACTAGTTATGGAAGGTGACATGGTTGCAGGTCATCTTCAGGCTCCTTTTCTTAATGTAGGAGTAAGCTGAGACTCTTGAGAAGACCCGCTGTGTATTGTTAGGTTTGGGTGATGCAAGTTTCTATGCAGAGCTGGATGGAGAGCTTTTGCTCTGCCTTAGGCTTGGTTTAGTCCATTCTTGAGGCAGGGTGGGTTTTTGACAACCAGGCATTGGTATTGGGTTGAGTTTCCTGGGGAAAGGGATTGACCTGGCTGCTGTTTGACCCTCTCATTTCGGGACTGATGTACATGTGTACATAAAGCAAGCTATGCCTAGAATGCACCCAGCCTCCGCGTCCCAATTCCTCTGGACTGGGAAGCCAACCTGCAAGGCCCAGCGCATCTACCACTTCTTGCCCACTGGTGTCAAAAGAAGGGGCAACTGTACCCGTGCTTGCAATGAGTATGGAATGCTGACTGAAACGTTTTTCCCCAAAGGGAGCTAGCCATATATTTCCCACCTTAAGGTTTGGTGTGGGCTTGCTGTGCTTCACTTTTTTGCGTGGCTGTGTTTCCTGGCTTCAGCTGAACGCAAAAGCAGAAGTAACAAAATACACTTAGACAATCTGTTGAGGGTGGGAGTGTGGGGCGGGGGATGTATGTGTCAGCAGAAATCAGCTGTTGCTGGAAATCTCAGAAAGAAATCTTGATCACAGGCTGTGAATGACGGCAATAAGCCTCCAGATTTGTAGACGTTAATCCCAACCCGGACTCCAAAGCTCTTGAGGCTCACTGGCTGTGGCCAGCAAGCTGCTGCCAGCAAGCTGCCAGCAACTATCAAGATTGCCAGGTCAGGTGCCACAGTGTAGTTGTTACAGGTATGGGAAGGAAGAGGCAAGGGAAGTGGGGAAAACAACATCCCTGAATGAAGACACCTGACTCCTGCCGGAACCAGCTCTGATCATGAAATTTGTAAAGAGGGAGATGGAAATTGCTAATTAGATGGTTGGGGCAGCCACATATGGGGAACCCCAAAACATCACAAAGCCAACTTTAAAAAAAAAAAAGGGACACTCAAGGCCTTCAGCCTATAAATTTCAAAGGCAAAAGTCCAGCAAACATCGGTGTCATAGGTATCCCTTCCTGGCTGTTTGCACAGCTCAGGATTCTGCAGGCTACGGTAAAGTCCTTGTTCTGTAGCTAAATGGAGGAATATTCCAAATCAGGAGAAGGAATTGCATGTGAATTGACTGCTTGAGGCAACATCAAGACAGAAACGCCCACATTTCTCACTTCTCTAGGATTGCATCTAGGTATAATTTGGTGGGTACAAATTAGAGGCCTCATCTGACCTTCTTCAAAAACTTTGAGATTTGTTGTTGCCGCATTAGTGCCTGCAAATGTATCTCACAGAAGAAAGGATGGGGTGAATGTCCAAGAAAGGAGCAGGGAAGATACAGAAAGAGCCAAAAAGTGTATATGCTGCAGATATTCCCCTCTCCAAAGAGTTTTGAAGTCTTGGGAAAGCTGTTGCTATTAGCATTAAGGCAGCTCGTGGGCTGTGTAAAATTAGCACTCACACAAGAGCTGTGCATAGTCCAAGGTTAATGGGACATATGCCCAGGTCATGTTTTCACCTGGGTGATTAGCAGCAGTGCAGACGGAGGTTCTCTTGCCTTAGGCTATTTTGGGAAAACTCAGGGAACTTTTCCCAGCATGAGCATAGGATGAATGGAAGTACTTAATTTTTAAAAATTAGTGCTTTTCCTCGTAACAGAAAAATGATCATAAACTTCCAAACATTTTGCTGCCCCCCCCTTCCAACCAACACCCCTTTTTACAACATAAATTTTAAAGTACTCCTTTTCTTTTAAAAAACAAAAACACTATTTCTGATTTCAGTGCCCAGCAGCTTGCTCCCTTCTGCTCACCCTGACTCTCAACCTGTTCCACTGTCAAAGGCAGATGTGCTCCAAGGTAGAGTCACAAGAGCCTCCAGCTCCAAATTCTGATTACTGTTTGCGTAAAACACATAGGACAGCTGCACAGAGCTAGTCCATGTACAGTGGCACCCCTTTGCCCAGTCATGTGATGTTCAGAAGGCTGCAGCACTGGGAAGCACCTACCAGGGCTGGGCAGTTCAACTTCTGTGTGAACTTGAGGGAGTTGCCAGCCCAAATGTCTTGCCTGGAAGAGGGGCTGGCAACAACTGTGAGATCCACGTAGGGCTGAGAGCCACACATTCCCTCCCTGGATTTTCTGATCACAAGGAAACCTTAAAGGAAGGAAGTAGAGATAATTGACAGCTGGTGCACCTCTGAGGGCTTACAATATTGCTCAGACTGGTACTGCTGCAATAGGCAAGTGTGGACTCACACAACTTGGTCATGGTTATCCTTCCACAAGACATCCTTCTCAGCAATGCTAACACTTGACAGCTATTAGGGGACACTAAGTAGTAAACAAAGACATGTGCCTTGAGCCCCCGCTGAAATAAACTTAAGTAAAATAGCCCTGAGCTCCCATTAGCTTCTTTAGTTATTGATCTGTATCCAGGGTATCTTTCCAAGTGGTGTTTCAGGGTGAGGTAATACTAAACACGATACAGGGATCAGGAATTACATTTACAATACTTGTAGCTGTTCCAATTTCTTCAGCCTTGCCTTAAATGAGAAGGTAAACTAGCCCCCCGCAAATTGCACCCATTAGGTCTTTTCATATGATTTTAAAATCTCTATTTCCCATTGACACAAGACTATAACTAGTAATAAGTCAAAGACCTTCAGATTCTGATTATGGAGAGCAGCTGGGAACATAAAAGGAGAGGTTAAATGAGATAAACTGACACCATTTAAGTCCTTAAGGGACAGACTTTCAAAGCAAAGCATATGCAATTATATGCATCAGTTAGGAATGCAGTACTTATAAGTACTTCGTGGGTATTTGGCCAAATTGAGTATATAACTAGCTGTGTAAATACCTTGATCAAAATTGGCACTCATGCTTTAACTATGTATTTGCAACTGTTGGGTCAGCTTCACTTTGAAAATCTGGTGCTAAAACGTAAGTAGACAGAATAAGTAAGCGGACAGGGTTCAAAAAAGAACTAGATACATTCATGGAGGATAGGTCCATCAATGGCTATTAGCCAGGATGGGAAGGGATGGTGTCCCTAGCCTCTGTTTGCCAGAAGCTGGGAATGGGCAACAGAGGATAGATCACTTGATGATTACCCTGTTCTGTTCATTCCCTGGCATTGGTCACTGTCAGAAGACAGGACACTGGGCTAGATGGACCTTTGGTCTGACTCAGTATGACCGCTCTTATGTTCTTATTGTTTTCTCTTCCTGTTTAAAATCAATGGGGAAAACGAAAAGGGGAATTTATTTTACATACTTAATATAGACATTGCTCATTTGCATAATTGTGCCACTTTCCCCTTTCATCTGCTCTTTAGTGCAACCTTTAAAAAGATGAGAGAGTAAAAGGGATTTGTAAATAGGTTATTGTATTATAGAATGAAAAAAATTCCCATTACTTCTCCTATGTATCAGTAAGCAAGCAAGCATGTGTTTAGCATCCAGAAGGTGGAACTCCCCTGCTGGGTTGCAGTACAAACAGGTCACTTTCTGTAGTGCAATATTTAACCTGGAAAGAAAGGGGCATCTTTTTGCTTAAAAAGAAAAGGATCAGTTCTAACAAACCCCAGCATATTCTTTACAAAAAGTCATAATACTGCCTCTCCCACGCAAAGTTCATGAAGTACCTTAAAAATATCAACTAGTTGAGCTTCTCAGCCCAGCTGTAAGATAAAAATTGTCCCTATTTTACAGTATAAGTGCCTAGGGATTAGGAAACCTAGGTTCTAACTCCCACAGGTTTGCGTGTTAACAGTTAGATGATATTTTCTCTCTCCTCTTAGGGCTAAAGAGATTCAATGAGCAATCAATACATTGGTCATTCACCTCTGGAGTCCTGGATTCAAATCCTGCCTTTGGTCAAAAATGAAGATGAGTTTGCTGCACACAGTCTAGTCCTTATGGATTTGTCTACATCATGTAACCATGGAGAGTCTCATAGCAACCAAGGACCCCAATGCTACTCCCATTGAATTTAATACATGCTTTACCACTGAATTCAAAAGGGAACAGAGTTGGACAGTGCTGCAGCCAGGATCACGTGTGGGTAGCTCACAGGGCATCTGACCCTAGCCCATTTATTCCATCAAAATTAATACAAACAGCACTGCTTGGAAAATCTGAAGCAGCTTTACATAAGATTAAATAATAAAAATCAATAATATAGGGGCTACTGCGCTGGTTGTATGGTTTCTATTTAATGCAATGAACCCTTCTCCATTTTTAGCTGCCTCTTTATTTTCAATATGCCAATACATTTTGCACTGACAGCACAGAACTGCACCATAAAAATTTCATGGAGCAAAGCTGGAGATGTTACAGCCATGTAGGACACAACTGGGACTTTTACAACTGGAGAAGTTGTTGGAGGCAGCTTGAGATAAGCACGTTAGCTAGATGTTTCTGCCAAAATCAGGCCAATAGTCAGTAGAAAAACCACTTGCCTCAAAAGTAATAGTTTCCACTGAGAAACTACACAAGCAAATAATGATAGAGAAATATTAAGTATAAAATAAGGTTTTGAATTTGAGTTTACGCAATAAGTCGGGCTTCCTGCTGAGCCACGGCCTGGCTTGTTGCCAATCAGCAGATGATCATCTGCCCTTGTTCAGGGCGTGATGATTAAAATTAAAATGTTTGCTTATTAAAATAATGTCTCTCTTTAAAAAAAAAAAAAAAAAAAAAGAAAGGAATGGGTCAAAGGAAGTCACAGCTTTCTGAGATTTACTCAGAACAAAGCTCTGACAAAATCCAGGACTTATGAACAAATGCTAAGTGAGTAAGTGCAATAACAGACATAGAGACATCATACCTAACAACAATTGCCAAGACCCTGGTAACTACTGCTGAGTAGTCGTATCCCCATTTTACAGCTTGGGTTGGCTGCTCGAAGGATAGGCCCTGTTGTTACTGGTTATTTCTGAATCTGTCCATCAGAATTTTAAGCAGCAAACCCTGTTTTTCCAGATCCAAGCTCCGTGGCTGGCTATTCACAGCCTATCCTCATGCTCTTGCATCTGTAGGCCATCCCGCCTCAGTCTCCCCTGTAACCCACAAGTGAGTTCTTCTCATGCTTTCTTCCTCCACAGCTTGTCAACGGGCTCCAGTGCTGACCCCTCTTGTTCCGCTTCCACGGAGTACAATGGTGGAAGCACCAAGACGGAACTTCCCTGGTACAGGACTTTTCTGCATCTGTAGGAGGCCAGCAGATGGCACAGAGGAAGAGAAATAGAGTGCAGCTGGAATGCACAGAGTTACCTTCTAGTCTATCATATCACAGCTCTGCAGCCACCACGTGCCCAGACATAAGACACAGAACTTCTGTGGTTCAGCTACCTTGAAGCACCCTTAACGCCTTTCTGCATGTGAATAGTCCCAGGACTGAGGCCTAATTCTCTTCTGTCTTATCTGGTTCACTGCACCACGCTAGCTCCCTCACAGTAAAAAATACACCTAATTCCTGTGTCAAAGTCGGGCTGGGCAGCTGCAGGAGGGTTGGGAAAACAGGTGTGTTCGCCCTAGAATGCTCAAGGCCCTTTTTCCTACAAGCTGGGAAGGGGTTACTTCAGGTCAATTAGGGACAGCTGAGTCCAATTAAGGGCTGCCTGAAACCTGTTAAAACCTCTCTCCTGGTGGGAGGGGTGGACACAAACTGCTGCAAGGCTGGAGGCAGCTGGGAGATAGGCTTCTCCAATGTGAGAGACTTGCACTCCTCCCCATAGGGGAGACACCCAAACCCAGCACCTGTTTAGGGGAAGGACTGACACCCCAGGGCCAGCGACAGGACAACACCTGCCCCAGTGAGGGGCCAGGGAAAGGTATTCCCTTTTTTTGGTGTGTTATAGACTTTGTTTGGCAGAGAAGCACTCCTCAGGCCTGCCCCAAGGCCTACGGGGAAGGTTCTGAGAAACAAACCCCGAAGAGGGAAGACAGACACGCTCCAGAGTGAGGCTGATTTACCCCAGGCCCTGTCCCTGCCAGAGGAGGGAGCGCTAGGTCTAACAAGGCAGAAGGGGTGCCATGCCACATTCCCAATTCCAAATTTGCATATGCTTTTGTGGTACTATAACCCCTCATGCCCAGAACATTTACCTCTTAAGAGGAAGGAATCAGAGAAGGCCAAGGAAGAAACTTTTTTTTTTTTTTAAAGGGGGAAGAATTTGTTTCCGTATACTACAGGACTCTGAACAGAAAATTCCATTGTAAAGGCTAATCTCCTGCAAGTTCCCCTTTTTGGGTGGATATAAAAAGGAGTCATTCAAGCTGCATTCAGTGACCTTGTCTAAGAGAGGCCAAGATGAAGAACCTGGCAGTAGTCCTGGCAATAGCCCTGATGGTAACTGACCTCCCTACACTGACTGGTGAGTAACTTTTCCCCTTAGAACTTCACTCTCTTGTACAATTTGCTTTTAAAAGGATGTAGTGTTCACCATGAACCTGTCAATAAGCCCTATAAGCTATGACTCTCCTTTTGGCTTGGGCGCTATTCCTACCCCTCGATTAGTAAGACCCTGATTCAGAACGTTGAACTGTGTAGGCAGATTCTCATACGCATGCACAGATCCAGAGAGTTCTACCTGTCATGCCACGGACAGCTCCATTTCAGTGTGTGGGGGTATGCAGGACTGGAGCCTATACTTGTATTCCTTTTTACGTTACATTGTGTTATAGTGGAATATACAAACCAGTAAATAGAACTATCTACACACACACTATTTATAGTGCTTTATAGTCCAAACCCATGTACAGTACTCCCTGTTTTGCTTTTCTCCTTATAACATCCAAATCAAACATCTTTGAAAATATGAATGCAACACTGCAAATGAGGCTGAGCATGCTGTATCTTTTAATTCACCAGTTTTAAATGTTAGTTACAATGAAACTGTTAGATTATGATTTCTTTAAATGGCTGAGAAATAAGCTATTACCAGCAGGAGAGTGGGGTGGGAGGAGGTATTGTTTCATGGTGTCTGTGTATATAATGTCTTCTGCAATTTCCACAGTATGCATCCGATGAAGTGAGCTGTAGCTCACGAAAGCTCATGCTCAAATAAATTGGTTAGTCTCTAAGGTGCCACAAGTCCTCCTTTTCTTTTTGCGAATACAGACTAACACGGCTGTTACTCTGAAACCTGAGAAATTAAGCTGTGCTGAATAGAATGAATATTCCTGTCCTTAAGTATCTTTTTGTAACTTAAGGTTTTGCCTAGAGGGATTCTCTGTGCTTTGAATCTAATTACCTTGTAAGGTATTTACCATCCTGATTTTACAGAGGTGATTCTTTTTTACTTTTTACTTCTATTAAAATCCTTCTTTTCAGAAACTGAATGCTTTTTCATTGTTCTTAAGATCCAAGGGTTTGTGGTCACCTATACAAATTGGTGAGCATTTTTTTACCAAACCTTCCCCAGGAAGTGGGGTGCAGGGGTTGGGAGGATTTTGGGGGGAAAGACATTTCCAAACAACACTTTTTCCTAATAAACCCAGATAAACGTTGGGTGGTGGCAGTGGAAGTCCAAGGGCAAAGGGTAAAATAGTTTGTACCTTGGGGAAGTTTTAACCTAAGCTGGTAAAAGTAAGCTTAGGAGGTTTTCATGCAGGTCCCCACATCTGTACCCGAGAGCCCAGAGTGGGGAAGGAACGTAACGCATCCGATGAAGTGAGCTGTAGCTCATGAAAGCTTATGCTCAAATAAATTGGTTAGTTTCTAAGGTGCCACCAGTACTCCTTTTCTTTTTGCAAATACAGACTAAGACGGCTGCTACTCTGAAAAATGAAACTATAGTTTGATGTAACTTGGCAAAAGGCTTGTGATTTCTCATATGGGGAGTAAATTAATATTTATCTCTCGTGCCTCTTATAGTAATTCTTCCTCTCTACAACTCTAGGCAGGGAGAGATTATTGGTTCATTTTGGTTCACCAGTACTGCCACATGTTTTTTACCCTCTTGACTAGGTAAAACGAGATTAAGAATGTTCCACCCAGCCCCTTTAAAATTCCACAATTCTGTTTCTGATCAAATTTGTCTTAACCATTTTTTGCTAGTGACTTTGAATAAGAAACTTAATATGACCATTTATTAATTACATGCAGCAGTCTGGAAGTCAGCTGGCAACTCAAATCACTTTACTGGTGAAACAGATGTCAAAACATTCAGTTTTAATATCTACTGTGTAGCATCACCACAGAAACTGTGGCCCTTGATGTTTGGTTTTCTTACCTGGAACTGTAAAGTAAGAGTTGGGGGTTGATACCTGCTACTACTAAAGCCAATTGGAGTTTTGCCATTGAGTCCTATGTGAGCAGGATTGGACCTTTAATGATATTGGAAAAATTAACCTACTGCATGCTAAGCAGGGGTACCTAATTAGTCAAAGAAAATATCAAGGCATCAGTAAAATTGACCCTGATCCTGCAAAAACTTACACATGCCTATCTTTATGCACTGTGAGTCGTAGACTTCATTGAAGTCAATGACACTGCTAACAGTATGTTAAGTTAAGCATGTGCATATACCTTTGCAGGATTGGCACTGTTGACAATACTTTAAATCCCCAAACGCTGACTCCCCCTGCCCCCCTTCTCCTTTCTTGACGTTGTCTTTTACACTCTGTCACTTCACTGCAGTAACATTGCAAAAGGAATTATTACTGTAACAATTATTCTTTTATTATACTTTTTAAGGTACCAATCACTTATTTTGTACATAATGGTAGAACTAACGGACTGTGTAAAACATTGGGTAAATTTTCAAAAGTGACTTAAGTACTTGAGAGACTAGTTCCCATTGAGTTTCATCTCCTAATTGCCTAATTCGTTAAAAATGGGCCTTAGCTTCTGAAATAAAAACCCTTACTACTGAAAATTAAAATGAACATTTAAAGTAATATTACATGGAAGGTTATGATGTCTTGGTTAAACTTAACACAATTAACTCAAACGTGGAAAAGTCTATTAGAACAAAACCAATGATTTTTTGGCTGAACCAAAAGGCAAACATTTTCATTATAAAAAGAATCCAACTCCCTAGAACAGAAGGAAAAAGTTAGAGCCTGTTTATTTTGGGGAGAGCAGGATAGTGGGTAAAATTTTCAAGAGTCCCTTTTTCAGAAGCAGCTTAAGAACTTAGAAGACTAATTTCCACTTAAATAGGTCTGGTCTATACTTAAAATTTAGATCAACCTAGCTACGAAAAACTCACACTCCTGAATGCCATAGTTATGGCAATCTAACCCCCAATGAGATGCGGCTAGGGCAATGGAAAAATGTTTCTGTTGCCCTTTCTACTGCCGTTCACAGAGATGGATTACCTACGTTGATGGAAAACCCTGTCTGTCGACGTAGGAAGCATTGATGCGATGGCATGATACCAGCATAATTGCAGCACTGCAGCTGCAGGGTAGATGCCTTTAGGCTCCACATTTCAGCATCTATCTCCAATTTTAACGTTCTTCCAAACTAGTTACCTCCAAAGATATCTCACTTCTATAATTACAGTACAGTGTAATAGATGGGCTTGAAGGAAACCTTCACTGCTTCTTCCACCTTTTAACGTCTTTGTCCCCAGTCCTGTAAGTTACTCCCTGCAGGCAGACTCCTGTACCCATGTGGAGTCACTCACAGGATTGGGGCATTTGTTAGTTTACATCTGAACTGAACAGGTCTGATCCTGAAACTGATTGCACGTGGGTTGGCTACTGGGCCTCTGTGAAACCCCGCTGATGTCCATGGAGCTCCATGAGCCCCAGCAGTCCTTCCACACAGCCCTGTAATGGGCATAGAATAAATGTATTATTCCATGGGCATAGAATAAATGTATTATTAATTACTTGTATTGTGGTAGAGTCTAGAAGTCAGGGCACCAATGTGCTAGGCACTGTACAAGCAAAGAGCTAGATTATGAACTTTTCAGGGCAGGGACTAAGTTTAAGACTGTAAACAACAGATAAATACAAACAAACCAACCTGCAGCATAAGGAAATGATGAAAAGACATTAGTGAGCATGATGAATGGTGTTCATAGCATATGAGTTGCCTAACCATTGTAAAGTGTTCTGCAGGTATCACAAAAGAGAGAGTTTGAAGGAGGGCAACAACATACCCTTAATTCCCATTCCGCTTTCCCTCACACGGCTATGGCTCATAGTCAAAAAGACAGTGATGTAAATTCAACAGTTATTTTCATTAGTGTTTATTCGTTTTGAGGCTAGGTTATCTTTGATATGCTCTCTGTAGTAGCTTAGAATGGGTTTGGGCCTTGGCAATTTTTGGCTAACAGAGACAAATAGATCGTTTTGTTCAACGCTTCCTGTTGCAGGTCTACCAATGGAAAGCCTTCTACTCAACCGGAGATGCAGATGCCGCAAGCAAACCTCAGAGGTTATCAGTGCTTGGAAGATTAGTTTTATTGAGGTGATTCCTCAGGGGATTCAGTGTAGAAGAAAGGAGATTATGTAAGTGGGAACTCCAATGACCCTCAATTTATGCAATTTCTTTTGTCATTCATTTACTGAGTAGTTTGCGTGATCAGTTTTCTATCCAGGGGTTGTTTATACATGTCCTGGCTCAGCTCTTGAGATCCTACCAGACCTCTTGCAGATTAACTAACAGATTCCACTGAATCTGAGACCTCCATGCAAGAAGAGGCAAGAATTGCCCCTAGCAAGGATGCGAAATGCCTCTATTCACTTTAATGGGGTGTGACCTCTGAATCCTCACTGGCCTCGTCTAAACTAAGGAAAGGTGCATTTTAAAATGTGTTAGGTCTTGTTTCTGTGACATCTGCCATCTTGGCCAATGTACCAGATACTGAACTGGGGACCTCCAGAGGTAAACACATGAGTCTCTACAGCATGAGCTAAAATGCCAGATTTTGTAGCTAGGGGCCATAATGAACTCGCACTGACCACTGGATTACATCTACAGACACAAGTTGCACTGGTTTCACTAAAATAGTGTAAGCCTGATTTAGTTGAATCCAGTGCAAGTCTGTGTGTACTTTTACAAGACACACTTATAATCGATTTAAAACTGGTTATACCAGTATGACTCAGCTGTAAATGTACTGAGGTAAGTTAAACTGACGAGCCATATTTACATCCAGTTATCCACAGAGCGGTTTGCACCAGTTTAAAATCACACTAGGGTTGCCACCTTTGAAATGCAAAAAACCCAGCACCTATCCGCCCCCATAAGGCAAGCCTGCCACAACCACAAAGCAACTCCACAACCCACCCCCAACCTCTTCTCACCCTTGTGTGACTCTCGTTCTCTCTCACACACACATGCCGTGCACTCGCATGTTGGTGGGCAAACAGCTGTTGTAGTTCAATAGTTTTGATCTGTTATCTCAAAGTGCGGAAGTGGGAACACTGCAGAATCTTTAGCTGGCCACAGAAACTCTTATCAATCGATATCCCAGTGCATTGTGGTGATGATGTAGATCTTTAGACTCATGTAAAAAAAAAAAACAAAAACAAACCCGGGAGATGAATTTATTTTTCTGGCAACTGTCAAATTCATTTAAAAAACAGCCCCAATCCTGTGAGTTACTCCATGTGGGTACAGGAGTCAAATAACCAACCTCTGCCCTGTGTTCAGGGGACCTGGGGCCCGGCTCCGTAGCTCAGGGGGTGAGGTAACCCTAAATTGCATCGTTAGTTAAACTGGCACAGTGTGGGCCTGGTACACCCTCGAGAGTTGTAACAGATACAGCTATTTCAGTTAAGGGGTGTGATTTATATTTTTTTTTTAACTGAAATAGTTTTACCAGTACAAGCCCTCGTATGCGTCAGCCATAGCAGTATAAAGGTGCCTCAGACCAGTATGGGCTATTCCCCTTCCTTGTACAGGAATAGCTAGACCCGTATAAAGCACCTCTACACCAGTATAACCCACCTGGGTAGGCTGTACTTTACCTCTGACTATACAAGTAAAGTTGCACAACTTCATAGACAAGGCCTCGGTGTGTTAGGTCAGGCTTTAGCTACCAAGTTTCAATTAAGTGCTCTTTCACATTTAGCAGTGAGAGCGGACAAGTTTTAACACCTTTAAAAAGAGAGGAGAGCCCAGGGTTGAAGATGGCCAGCTCACTTCCCCCCTCCCTTTTTTTTTTTTTTCTTAAGAGAACTTAATTAGAACAGGTTAGCTGCCACACAAGGAACCCACAGATGCTTTTTCCTAGTCTAGACAAAGTCGGTGTCTCAGGGCTTGCCGGCACAAGAAATGTTGCCAGTTATATCTGAGGAGTTAAACTTCTATAGCTATACTGGGATAACTCCCCGCACAGACACTTTTAATCCAGAATAAGAGTAGCTTTCTCCAGTTTAGTTTGAACTCCTTCCAAAAGTGACATAAACTAAACCAGAAAAAGCTGCTCCTATTCCAATTAGTGTCCATGCAGGGAGTTATATCATTAAAACTTTTAATGTTTTAAATTCACATTTTAGCTTAATGGTATAAATTTCCTGTGTAGACAAGCCCTGGTGCAAACCCCTCGGTGGACACTATGTTAACTTGATGTAAACATGGCTCTTGTCAGTTTAATATAGGCCATATTTGCACTCAGGAGTAGCCCTGACTGAGCACGCAGGATACCTGCCCCTCTGCTCCCCCCTAAGTGTTTGTGGCCCCATTGGAACTCAATTAGTTGCCAGTTAATTCAAGTTAGCTAGCACCTTTGTAAACTCTAATTTAGACACTGCACAAATTTTTGTGGTTTACTGTAGGGCTCTGTCTGGGGTACATCACAGCTGTGTGTGTCCTGGAACAAACATTTTGCAGAGAGTATCTAAACTGGCATTTACAGAGGAGTTGGCTAAAATGAGTTAATTGCCAATTGTTACTTGAGTTACAACACAGCCATAAACTCCTCTTGCTACATACCCTAAGTGTAAACAAAGATATTCAGAGATTTGCACCAATTTTGCTAGTCAGGATTTAACCTTGCTTAAAATAAGGTAAACCCTGCTTCGCTGAAAGCCCCTGGCACGTGTTTGTCAACACTTCACTGCGGAGCGAGCTGGGGTGAATAGCAACTGAGTCAGCCATGAGCAGGTGTAAGCAGCCACACTGCGAAATCACACCAAAATCTACTACGTCCTCACTGGGCCTGTGCTCCCCAGTGTGTTGCACAGACCTCTGGGGGCATATCCCGTGGTTCCTTGTGCTGCAGTAAGAACTGTGTTCTTTGAGCTGCTCTAGGAATCTTTCCTAATGAATTGTGGGAGAACTTGTCTGTCCTTCTGGGCACCGAGAGCGAAATGTGAGAACTCTGAGTGAAATTAAGGACTATCCGTGCTTGAGTGGTTTAGCCTGCACCTTGGCTGCAATGTCGGTGTGTTACTGGCATGAGTGAAGGCAACACCTGAGATTTAACCCACACCCCCAGCCATGCCAGCTAGCCCAGGTTTAGAGCACCACCATCAAACCTGGGTCAGAGCTTTTTGTGTGGGCAGCAGGAGGGTTGGGGCAGCACACTTGTAAGAACCCAAGTTAACTCTGACATGCCCTGAAGGGTCAGCACCGGTGCACTGCACTGAATGCTGAAATTGCCAGTTCCACACACCCAAACCCAGCTCCCACTTCAACACTGCAGAATTACTCGTTTGCAGTGGTGGATTAGCCACTGGCCAATGGGACCCGTGCCCGGGGGCCCCGACCAATTGGGTGGTCCTGGAAAATTGCATGCCCCCACACCCCGATCTGCTCCGCTGGTGCTCCTGTGCCGGGGAGCGGGGGAAGCCCCTGTGCCCCGATCCCACTCCCCAGCAGCAGTGCCGGGCAGGCAGGACAAGTCCCCGTTCCCTGGCAGGAGTACCAGGTAGGGTGGGGGGTGGAGGGACTGCAGGCTAAAAGGGTGGGGAGGGGGCCCCCACTTGCTTTGGTCCAGGGCCCCACAAAACTGTAATCTGCCTCGGCTCTTCTCGCTAGGTGACCGCCTGGAAGATGTCCCAAGATTGATATTATGAGACGCTAAAATGACCCCATTATTTTTCAGACTTACCCTGAAGAATAAACAGAGAGCCTGCGTGTATCCCAATGCACCATGGATCCAGATATTGCTTCATAAGCTGATGCAGAGGTACTGTATATGCAGTAGCTAATCGCCACCTGCCAGTGGGCACCTTGAGAAAGAGGTGCAAGACTACACCGCAAAATAGTTTTGTTTTTCTGGCTCACCAGTTCATACTGAAAAACAGCCAGGGCTCTACAGGAGAGAGGGTGAGGAGTCTAATCATACGCAAGTCGCTTTTGCTGCCACTCAACATTCAGAAGAATCTAGCAATGTGTTATATTCTGCCACTTCAAATTCCCTTCCCCTGCAGAGACCAGCCCCTAGTGCTATTCTGCACCATTAACCCGCTGCTACGTTCTACCCTTGGGGGAGCAGTATTTCGGGGGGTGGGGGAGTTGGAGGAGAAATAGCGTTATGCAAACGCTCGGCATCGCCCAAGAGATGATTCATTTCAGAGAAACTTGGAAATGGGGGCGTAAGACGTTTCGTTCCCGAACATCTAGGCATCAGAAACAGGTGCCTGGATAATTAACCTACATTCCCCCCTATCACCACCGGCATTCAAACATCACAGGCCCCACAGTGGTAGGAACAGAGCATGAACAGCCCCCCCGTTCAGAGACACTGTGAATTGCCATTTGCAATTTGCCGTAACTGACGCCTGGTTTGGATACTTTTAAGTAACTAAAAACAGTTGCTACCTTATTTTCAAAAAAACAAAAAACTTTTTTTTCCCCCCTCTCGAACCAGTAACAGCATCAGTGCAGTGCAAGTCCTGGACTGACTTTTCCCAGCAAAGGGAACCGAACAGAAGCCGGCTGACTGAGGGACTGAAATTCCTTTCCTGGAGGGCAACGGTTCACTGATTTCCCAACTACTATTACAACTTGCTATACTATTTTTTACTCTACTACGCATGTTTAAGGGCTGCAGTTTGAAACTCTATAGTTACTTGTGATTGCCCTCGTCAACCTCAGGGGAAAGAGTGCGGATTTGCGCCGATTTTGATCGGAACAGTAAGCATGAACGCTGCCTTGTGAATGCTTAATGTTGCTATTGAGACACATACTGTGAAGAGCTTAGCTCCAAATATGTTGCGGGGAGGATTTGAGTGGACCCTCCCTATTCCTGCGTAAGTTAACTATTGAATAATTAGTAAAGTGTACTACTCTACCCTACAGCATAGGGTAAAACTCCTCTTCTTCAGCTGTCAGTAAAAGCGCATCGCTTCCCTCCTGCTAGCTCGCACGCTGCTACTTGGCACCTCCTTTCAAGCTCTATGTAACTCTGTCCCCTGACCGCCTCTAATTATAGACCCTCAACTCCACCAGTGCTTCCACCCATTTGTCAACGTCTTGAACAACTGCCTCTGTGTCGTCTTCCACACGGCCCCGTAGGCATGGTATGACTTCTGAGCGTCCATCTGCCAGGCCGTAAGGATAAGGCCTGGGTCTGCAGCCACGTAAAAAGAGCAGCAGCCATTAGCTGAGAAGGAGGAAGTCGCATCCTCACAGTCCATCTAAATTACATTTAAAAAAAAAAAGGTAATATCAGGTTGTTGAGGAGACCGTGTCCAATGGCCCCCATTATCAACAGATAAAGAAACAGATCTTAAGGTGGTTAAAGAAAACTTAGTTTGATGGCCTTATCAATAGCAGTGGTGGTGAAATCCTCTTTTCTTTCTTGTTTTGTCATTGTGGTCCTCACTTCCCTATTGTTTGTCTGTATGATCTCTGTCCCGTTCTTTAATTGTTTGTCTGTTACATCATTAATTTTGCTAGGTGTAAATTAATCAAGGTGGTGGGGTAGGATTGGTTAGAAAATTTTGTTAGGATTGTTTAGAAAAATTTTAGTTACATAAGTGGTTAAGGTATAGCTAAGCAGGGCTCAAGTTTCACTGTATAAACTGGGTCCAAAAGGAAGTTCTTTGGGAACAAACTCCAGGACACAGCCCCAAGAACAGAGCTGCCAGACCTCAACACTGCCTGTGACACCATGCAGAAACTGGAGTCCCCACATGGACCTGATCCTGACTGGCCCTCAAGTTCATCTGCCTGGCTGGGAGTGGTGAGCACTACATGTGTAGTGTGTGCATTCTGTTTTCGGTGCTTGCTCATAAATAGAGGATAAGGCTTTTTCACTGGTAAAAGGTCCTGCAAACCCACAGAAAATTACACCCTGAACCCTAGGAATTGGGTGAGGGTGGGTACTTCAATTGACAGGGTTATGCCCGAGCCCTAGGAATGGGGTAAGGGTGGGTGCCCTAGAGTGTGCGAGTAACAGAATTTTGTGCAGGTAACAGGCCCTAGCCTCTCTGCTTTTCAGTCCCTCTTAACTCATTTCTGCCATGCTGTCTATAGTGAATGTTGTAGATTTGTACCGAAACACCCCCCCCCCATCCCCACCCCAAACCCTTCCCTAATCTCTGTCAACCTGCCTCTTCTTAGGACAGGGGCTATACCTTCTTGTAGCTCTAGAAAGAGCCTAAGGTATTGAGGCTACTACTGCAAACAATGGAGTATTGAGAGTCTTATTCAAGCGGTCACCCTGACCCACTTGAGTGTTAATAAAACTCAAGGTAGACTAGCATTTCCACTACAGAACCCATTTTTCCAGATGACATGATTTGACTGTGTAAAAATTCTATGTGTAACAAACCCCACTTCCACAGCCCTCATGTATGTTTCTGGTCTTTTCTGGCTCACACATAGATTAGTTACCTAAGTACAGGACGCAGCAGAGTAGAGGAGAGAAACTGAGGAGGCACCTCCTCTGATCTTTGATCCTTGTCTGTGGTCCAGGAACTTTAGTTTCACCTGTGGGGTTAGTGCAGAAGGACTATTACCCTAGGCCAAGGATTCTCCCACTTTTCATTTTGTGGGCCACCTTGTAAGAGAGACTCTTATGGATCAAAGGCCCTTTCCCCCCACAAGTTGGTTCTGAGAACATCCTCTGGTGCCCAGCCAGGGAGGACTCCATGAATCACATCTGTGAGGCCCTGTTTTAAGGAGTAAGTATATGGTCAAGTGCTACTCCCTACCTTGCTCATACATGCCAGATGGCAGCAACAGGCTTTATTAAAAGGTAATACCTTCATGGAGTAACTCTCTGCTTTCCCCCATTGCAAGTTTGAGCTCTCATTATTAGATCTGATTTACAGCAGGTTCCAACCAAGATCCCCGTTTTGCTAAGTGTGGTACAAAACACAGAGTAAGACACAGTCCCTGTGTGCCCCAAGCAGTTTACAAAACAGAGGCATGGAGAGGGGAAGTCACTGCTGGTCAGTGGCAGCATAGAGAACAGCACCAGGTGTCCTGACTCCCAGTCTCAGCAGCCTATCCATGTTCTTGCTCCTGTGAATATTTATGTTCCATTCATTACCATGCTATTTGAGCCACCTGTCTGGGTAAGCAGAAACATATGTAGGATGCTGATCTGGATCAGTGCATTTCACTTCACAAAAGTCATTAGTGGTGGTACAGACTGCTATGCGATTACAACTCTGCTGTTACCAGATACAAAACTAGACTGGCTTCTCTTTTCCTAGGGTTGCCATTTCTCTTGACTGCACTTTAATTGTACTGTACATTATGCAATACAATCATTTATGCACTTGGTGGTTTCAGATTTGAGAATTGGTTCCAATGGGATTTCAAATGAAAACTTTGAAGAAAAACAAACATGCAGTGAAGTTTCATTAGGTAAAATTGCTAAGGCAGCCACCTCATTCCAATGCAATTATTACTCCGTAAGATGTAGTTCTAAATAAAAGCTCCGTATTTTATGAAAACAGCTGGGTACGTGATCCTGGAAAACACACATTCCTTCCTCCCTCCCTCCCATTCAGTGAGAGTTTGTATTAAATCCTTTATCCATTACCTTGCTCAGCTGTATGTAGTAGATAACCCTAGTCCTACAGTTTTCTGAGGTCTAATCAAGGAGCTCTACATTTAATTAAGTCCTCTTTTTAAATGTTTTTTCCATTCATAACTCAAAAGTGACCGGCCACAAAAAATTCAATGTATATTTTAAACTCTCAGTCAACAACCATTAGGCTTCTATGTGAATTATTTCTCTTTCCTCCCCTTAAAAAGAGGATCACACCACAGGTTATTCTGTGGTTTTAAAGGAAACCCAGAACTTGGCCAAGATTTAACAAAAAAATATTTTGGATATGTAACCCAAGACACTTTAAAGGGGTCTGATTTTCAAGACATGCTGCCTCCTGTGAAGAAAAATCAGACCCTTTTAATATGTCTCAAGTTGAGCACTTAAAATCACCCATCACTTTTGAAAACCTTGATCAAGAGTGGGACTGGCCGCTATCCCAAGCCTTTGGCTATTCACGCTGTTGTTCCTTGTTGCTGGTATCTTAGACTTTCCCAGCCTTTGATCGAAGGTGGCAGGAACTGCCACAATCTTCACTTTCTAGTTACTCAGGACCGGCTCTGGGCACCAGCAAAGCAAGCACGGGCTTGGGGCAGCACAATTCCAGGGGCAGCATTCCAGGCCCCCCCCTTTTTTCTCTCTCTTTTTTTTTTTTTTTTTTTTTTTTTGCTTGGGCAGTTGCGCTCTCGGAGCTTGGGGCGGCAAAAAACCTACAGCCGGCCCTACAGTTACTCCCCTCTGATCCCTGCTTTTTACAAGAGATCACCCAGCAGCACTACCACCAGGAAAGTATAATTAGGCAGGCCAAAAAAGAACTTGAAGAGCAACTAGCAAAAGACTCAAAAACCAACAGCCTAAAAAAAAATTTAAGTTCATCAGAAGCAGGAAGTCTGCGAAACCATAAGTGGGACCCTGGATGATTGAGGTGCTAAAGGAGCACTCAAGGAAGACAAGGCTGTTGTGATGAATTCTTTGCATTGGTCTTCACTGCAGAAGATGTAAGGGACATTTCCACACTTGAGCCATTCTTTTTAGGTGACAAATCTAAGGAACTGTCCTGGATTGCTGTGTCAGTAGAGGTGGTTTTGGAACAGATTGATAAAATAAACAGTAATAAGTCACCAGGAACAGATGGTATTCACCCAAGAGTTCTGAAGGAATTCAAATATAAAATTGGAGAACTACTAACTGTGGTATGTAACCTATCGCTTAAATCAGTTTCTCTATCAGATGACTGGAGGATAGCTAATGTGACTCCAGTTTTTAACAAATGCTCCAAAGGTGATCCTCGCAATTACAGGCTGGTAAGCCTAACTTCTGTACCAGGCAAATTGTTTGAAACTATAGTAAAGAACAGAATTATCAAACACATAGATGAACACAGTATGTTAGGGAAGAGTACACACAGCTTTTGTACAGGGAAATCATGCCTCATCAATGTATTAGAATTCTCTGAGGGGAGGTCAAAAAGCATTTGGAGAAGGGTGATCCAGGGGATCTAGTGTACTTAGACTTTCAGAAAGCCTTTGACAAGGGCCTTCACCAATGCTCTTAAGTAAACTAAGCAGTCATGGGATAAGAGGGAAGGTCCTCTCATAGATCAGTAACTGGTTAAATGACAGGAAACAAAAGGTAGGAATAAATGGTCAGTTTTCAGAATGGAGAGACAAACCACAATGTCCCCAGGGATCTACAGTGGGACCAGTGCTGTTCAATATATTCATAAATTATCTGGAAAAAGGGGTAAACAGTGAGGTAGCAAAGTTTGCAGATGAAACAAAATTACTCGAGATTGCAGGCAGTTTTGGACTTAACTAAGTTACAAGGCTCACTAAACTGGGTGACTGGGAAACAAAATTGCAGATGAAAATCAATGCTGATAAATGTGAAGTGATGCATATTGGAAACCATAGTCCCAACTACATATAGAAAATGATGGGGTCTAAATTAGCTGTTATTACCCAAACATCTTGGAGTCATCATGGATACTTCTCTGAAAATATCTGCTCAGTGTACTGTTATACCAATAAAATAAAAACCAGCAGGATCTTATTAAAGGGGAAAAGGCAAAATGCCACATTTATTGTGAATACAGAAAAAATCATAGTAAGCAGTTAGTTATAGCTATAACATTCCATTCAATTTCATATTTATTCACACATTCATTCATACACACACACAGGTTCTGCAAGGTTATCATCATAGTTACCAGCCTTAGAGTTGCTCATGCCAAGCCACTGGCCAGGTAGCCTGGACATGAGGAGGGAACAGGGCCTTGTCAGATGCTCATCTGATGCTCCTGGAAGTTGGTTTGCAGAGTCAGACCCCAAAGTTCTCACTTTCTAGAGTCCATTTTTATAGGAATTTATTCCTATGCCAGTCTATGGGAATTGCTTCATCGTGCTGTTGCTGAATCAATCAGCAGATGGCACATTCCTGACGGCTCCGTGCTGCCAGATGTTATCTTGTTCTTTGGTTCTCCCATCCTTGAGGCTGTTGGGTGGATTCTAGTCTGCCCTCCGGGGGTCCTCTGGTTGTTTCCACTTGACGCCTTCTTCAGCCAATGGACACTGGATTCTTAGGCTGGCACCTCCCTGATCATTCAGTTATTATCCACACCAAGCATCCATCCACATACAAGCTCTATCTCTATTTTAATCACAATTGTTAACAAAGCGAGATGAATACAACAAAAGGGCAGGGAGCCTCTGAGTGCTGTTTCTGTTATTACAGAGTATTGCTTTGAGTCTCTCTCTGTGTGAGTAGTAGTTGTTACAAAGAATTGCTTTGAGAACAGACTCGGTCTTAGAATGTACTAACACAATTAGCAGATTGCAAGTTTCACACACAGAGGGAGAGAAACAGTACCAAAAACCAAGAGACCTCTTAATTAGTAATACCCTGGAATTTAAACTATGGGGAATCAAACTCATTTGTGATTTTAACACAGAACTTCTTTAATATGATCCAACAGTACAGCAACAGTCAAAAACACTAACAGAATGTTAGGAACCATTAGGAAAGGGACAAATAATAAGACAGTAAATATCATAATGGCACCATACAATAATCCATGGTACACCCACACCTTGAATACTGCATGTAGTTCTGGTCGCCCCATCTCATAAAAGATATATTAGAAATAGAAAGGGTACATGATAGAGATCTATAAAATCATGAATAGTGTGGAGAAAGTGAATGAGGACGTGTTATTTACCCTTTCACAGAACACAAGAACCAGGGATCACCCAATGAAAGTAGTAGGCAACAGGTTAAAAACAAACATAAGGAAGTACTTTATACAACACACAGTCAACCTGCGGAACTCATTGACATGGGATATTGTGAAGGCCTGAAGTACAGCTGGGTTCAAAGTTCATGGCAGATAGGTCCATCAATGGCTATTAGCCAAGATGATCAGGGACAACTCCATGCTCTGGGTGTCCCAAAGCCTGTGACCACCAGATGCCAGGATGGATAACAGGGATGCATCACTTGATAATTGTCCTGTTCTGTTTATTCCCTTTGAAGTATCTGGCGTTGGCCACTGTCGGAAGACAGGGAACTCAGCTAGATGGACCATTGGTCTGACCCAATAGGGCCATTCTTATGTTCTCATGTAGAATTGTCCATGTCACCCGCTGGCCCAAACGCCATGAGCTAGCAGGGCTCCTACCTCAAGTCAGATAGATGGAGTCTGAGTGAGGTGGGAGTGAGAGGAGGGGAGAAGGAAGGGACTCTGCCCTGCAGGTACCTCTGTGCCTGCTCACTGAGGAGGCTGCAGGAAGACAGGCCTGTGTGCATGGCAGGGAGAGCCCACCACACACCTTTATTTCCCATCTCTCCCTACGATAGATCTGCCTTGTGCTGCAGCAAGCCTGGCTTTCACCCTGTCCCAAGCATGCCTGCCATTCATTTCATACAGTCTGCCCCTGTTCTAATATTGCGGAACACGTTCAAAGGACAGACTGATCATTTTTCACCAAACCCTACATCATCTTAGCCTTCAGTCCAGGCTCCTCTAACTAACCCCCTCCCATGCCACACTGTCTCTGGGCACTGATAAACCCTATTGTACCCTGAAACATCCTCACTGCTTTTCTCCAGCCTTTGCAAACCAAGTCATTTCACGATGATGAGCTGACCCAGACGCAACCCCACCTGTGCAGCTAGCACTGCTCGCAGTGTGATTTCCTCCATGGGTCTCCAGTTTCCTGGGCTGAATATAGAATAGACGCCAAGCAGAGAGCAGCACTGTGCCTGGCTCCTTATTGCACATGGGCCCACTCAATCTCAAAGGCAGTGGCAGGAGCACCAGGGTGCCAATTTCTCACAGCCTACTAGGTTTAGACACAGCGGCCCAGGTTCTGTGGTGCAGACTGTGCGCGCCAGGCTGTCGGGGCAAAGCAGCCCTCATGCCAGCAGAGGGAGATCCTGCTGTGGCATAGCAACACCCACTGTCACCCTCGTCCTACTTGCAGCTGGCCCAAGGAGCTTGGCCTGGGGGGAAAGGGAAGGATCCCCTATGTGCATATCAACCCCTTGGGACTACTGGAAGCTGGCACAAGTTAGAACAGCCTTTAAGTTGCTCGAGCTTGTGCGGAGGAGCATCCTGGATCAGGCGAGTGCAACAAGAGGGGTTTAAGGTCACCTTTGCTCATCCTCTCCTGGCTCCTTAGCTGCAACTGAGCATCTGGGTCAGTGAATGTACTGTGAAAAACAAACCAGATGCTTATAAGGCTTAGACGGAAAGTAGAAGCAGCTATAAACGTTTTATACATCTCTCCCTTTAGCATGTTGACTGGTGGGTTTTTAGCTCATTTGTGTGAAAAGAGGAAAGAGGAGTTGACTAAGCCCATCTTGGTTCTGTGATGACTTTTCACTCACCTGTCAATTTCCTATCTTAAAGCACAGCTGCAGCAACCTTAACAGGTGGATCCCTCTATCCTGTGGCAGCCCTGGAACAACCGCAGCACCACACGGTAGGTGGCATTGAGGGGAAGCCGCTCTGTAGAAAACTCCGAAAGAAACATTAAGTCCAAAGCCAGGTAGACACAAAGTCAGATTCCCTACCCAAATGTAAGTGAAGAGCAGGAGCTAACACGAGGAGGGGAAGGGAAAGAGATTGGACAAAGGAAAGGATAAGATGATGTTGTGGTCAGATGGGAAGTCAGGACACACATGGAGGTATAAAGCCATGACTGATTACCAATTGGTTTGCAGGGTGTTCCCTGCTGGAGGCTATGCCCTGTACCTTGTTCTTTAGAATTCACAACTGACACTTCCACTCAGACCTGCCACGGGGGGGAAAGAGGGCAATTGCCCAGGGGCCCAGGCGATTTAAAAGGGCCCAGCAGCCGGGAGCCCCGGGCCCTTTTAAAAGCAGCGGGGTGGTACTGGCGGTGGCGAAGGCAGCTGGGTGGGCACGTGGCTGTGCCAGAAAGGCACGCCCAGCAGTGCAGCCGGCAGCAGCTCACAGGGCACCAGCCAGCGTGGGCACAGCACCGCCCCAACGTCCAGTGTACGTGCAGCAGCCACCGCACATGGTCCAACACCGCACCCGTGCGGCGACACCGTGCCGGGCCAGCTGCAGAGTGGGGCCCGGTTCCATCCCACTCTGCATGAACCAAACCTCAGCCCTCCCTTTCTAGGGGGCCCATTGACAGTTCCGCCCTGTGGCCCGGAACTGCTGTCGGCGGGCCTGCTTCCATTGTCCCAGAACTATTTTCACAAAGGATGTATTTTAAAATAAACCAGGATTCTGCTTCACAGTGAACTGTGAACTCTTCCATCTTTAGAGCTAAGCACACCAGCAATCTCACATAACTTCCACAGTCAGTCTATTCACCTTGCTGCAGGATAGCTCTGGAATTCCTTTAACCTCAGTAGCATCCTTCGCAGAGCGAGCTGTCAGGTGTAACTCTCGAGGATTAGCCATTCCCTTCTTGGATATGCGGCGTATTTAGCCTACTGCAGGAAGCACCTGTTATCTGTGCACTTTCTGGATGTTTCTCCCTTCTGTCCAAAATGTGCTAACCAATTCTAAGTACTATTATAAGCATCAACTAAAGAGCACTTTATAACTCATAACACTTTACAACTTCCAAGCCTGAGGCAAAAGTCAATATGAGGAAATTCAATTTAATTTCTACCCTTACCAATCCAAGTTTAGTGTAGTTTTATGTTCTCATTCTTCACACAGAATTTGTGGCCCATGGTATGTTGAAACAGTTAATCCTCACACCCATCAGAGGCAGGTACAGCAAGCATTATTCCCCCTTTTACAGCTGGGAGCCACTAATATCCCCCAGAATTTCTCTTATTAGACTTGCCAAGTTTGTTCTAAGACTTGAGTTGTGCTCTAATGAAGATGCAACCAACGAACGATCAGTGGGGCCAGGATTTCACCCATACCTATTGCGGTATTGCAGCACATGAAATGAAAACAAAGCCCAGGTACAAGAAAATTTGCTTTGCCTTTATCTAGGTGACACTACACATTGTTCAGTTCCTCCTGGGATCCCAAAGAGGGAAGGCAGCACTAGCTTGTGGACTAACAAAACTCCCTCCAGAGCTGTCTGCATTGGGACAATTGGCTAAAGCACCCTTCGCACTGCTGTTTCATCTGCTGGGCATCTGTTGTGGTTTAAAATGCCACACAAGAGGCAGTGAGCAATTGAATGAGCCCCAAAAGGCCCGTCCTATTTCAATCCTGCTGATAAACAATCATGAGAAATGCAGGTCTGTTGAGAGAGTTCTTTCAAGAACAACTTTCTACAGGGCTTTTCTAAATCGTATCAAAAAGTGTTAGACATAGCTTCCTCAGCAAGGCTTTATCTGGATACATATAGGGGAGGAACAGAGAGAAATAGCCACTGACCAAATACCACCATGCCTACATTCACTTAATATAAAGGGGATCTCTCCTAGGTGCCCCACTACCTCCCGAGTTCCTAAATCACTTAGGTTAAAATTTTCAGAAAAAAAAAGAGTCAGACCCATTTTTAGAAGTGATTTAGAAAGCTTTCATGTAAATCACGGATATATTTTCCTACACACAATTGACTCGTAATCCTAGAAATCTATCATGGGTAAAGTTTTCCAAACATGACTTATTACCATAAGTCTCGCTGAAAGTTGTCTTCCTCCTCCTCCTTCTGACCCGGGTTGGAATCGGAGAGCTGACCCGGGTCAAAGAGGAGTGTTGGGATTTATGCTGCTGGTGGGAAACACTTAGTGCTTTGCACCTCTGAAGATGAAGGAGATCTGGGGGATCCCTGAGAGACGAGAAGGACAATTTAAAAAAACAAGCACTCGTCAAACAATTAATTACAGCATGACAGTGCAAAATTCATTGGTCCCAGTGAAGGAAAATCAGTGTATAAACAGGGTGCCTTGCCATGAAACTTTGGGTTTGTCTTGCCAAGCCTTCCCCGGAGCATCATGTCGCGACCGACAGAACTTGGCTCCTACCTACCGTGTGTGTGTGTGTGTGAATACATATGCTAATTGTTGTATTTCCAATAAATGTGGCATATTGCCTTTGCCCCTGAAAAAGATCCCATGTGCTTCTTATAAGCATAACACAAGGTCTGATACCACAGGAGCCATCAGGTTGAGAAACAAATGCTTGATATCCCTGGAAAGTTGCGACTCTAATCCCAGCAGGTTGTGAGACCTCAGACCTTAAGAAAAAAAGTCACCACCTAAAATTAAAAGGTACATTGACACTGTAAATAGCAAAGTTTTCTCTCCTGGTGCTGTTTGGTTACCACATTAATAGCTAATCTCTCAAACAGGCAGGATATCACAAGGTGACTACTGGGTCAAAATTGAAGCCGGAAAAGCCCAGCAGCAATCAAAATGATGCACTTATAAAAAGTCTGCTATCTAGTTACAGGCCAAGGCCAGAAAGTTAAAGCACTGGACTGGGACTCCAGGCTCTCTGTGACATCTGGGAAAAGTCACTTGTGCCCTGCACCGCCGTTCACCTAGTTGTTGAAATGGGGACCATACTGCCCTCCACAGCTTGCAGTCTAAGTAGAAGAAACACTCCATCTCCATGTGCATGTTCCCCCCGTCCATGTACCACTGACCTCAGTTCAGGCCTCGAGGATCTACTGTAATACAAAGAGTCAAAATGCTTGTGCTGGTGGGTGCTACTGCTTCTAGACCCTGTAAACTTTCACAAGCACTGAACCTTCTCGCACAGTGGCATCACTGTGAGGACAATAAGCCACCCTTCCCTCTAGCGCTGAGCAGACGCTACAGAACAGTAACAAGAGATACTTCCGACTCCTAGCCTCTGATGTACACATGCTGGACAGAAGCAGTGTACTGGACTGGTACTCTTCACAGTGGAAAGGGGAGGGACACACTTCACCTTTTAGCACCAAGAAACAGGATTTCTTGACAGAAGGAAGATAAACTGAAGACTTGCACTTGGGAGTGAGCCGCTGTGGCCTGCCAAGCGTGGTAGCGTGCTTTAAGAAAAAGGCACCTTTGCAGATCTACTGCACGTGTGCATCACAGTAGTATCTGCTTGTGTCACTTTGTAACACTCACATGTGCGTTAGTTTAGTATTTTACCCTGTCAGCACCACACAGCCAAACCAGCTACAAAGGGACCGAGCCGGATGCTCATCCTGTGTGTTACCATAGAAATATCTAGTATTAGCCCAATTCCAGGGCTAATCATTCACACCCACAGATACTCAACAACTTGCATCCGTAGAGGTTAACCATTAAAGGTTCTGCAAGAACTGGATGTGGCTTTTGCATTAAAACCCAATTATGTGAACGTCTAGCATTTAATAATTACACCTCTTACCTTTCATTAAGCATATAATACTCCTGATCCAAAACCCACTGAATTCAATGGAGAAACTCTCACGGACTACAACAGGTTTTGGATCAGACTCAGTTATGTGGGCAGTCTCTCCTACCCACCCACAGCGTGACCAGAAGCAGCGACTTAATTGTAAACACCAAGATGTAAAATTTGATGCAGAGCAGAAAGTAGCATCAGTAAGGGCCATGTGCCAACATCCAGCTCCTCGCCTCCCAACTACTTTTGTGATATATACAACAATGCTCAAGAGTAGAAACAAAGACAGGACAGAAAATGCAGTTGCAAAATGGCCGTTTATTGCCTACAGAGGGAAATAAAAGTACACAGGTGCAAAGAAACAAACAAGCAGATATTTAGCCCTATACACATCATGTGTGATCAGTACCCAATCTGTGTAATGGGAAAAAACAAAGGATTTTGTCATTTGATCTGACAATAATAGTTCAAGGTTTTCAGCACCTCCCTTCTGAGCTGCCATAAGATTAAAAAGGCAAGACCGCTTAGTACTGTTACTATCTTCATTTTGTATTGTTCACATTTTTTTTGGTAAAAGTAAAACCTCTATCTCTTGCATGTACATGTTGTACAGTATATATTGCGCAAAATACCTCAACTGAGCTGTGTAAGAGTTCCCACCTTATTGACTGGTAAACTAACAAACAAAACAAAGAGCTGGTGATTTCTGTCCGACAGTCTCACGATAAAAAGTAGAATTATGAATGACGTGGAATTCAATGGATTGGTTCAGTGGTCAGTTGAAGCTACAATTGCATGGCACTTTGTTTCTTTTAAAGAAAAACTTTATTTAAAATAAAAGATCATTTGCATTTTTAAAAATTACTTAAATTTGGAAAGAACGGATTGTTTTGGAGGAAGGCCAATAGTTTTGCAATTATTCTGTGGGAAAAGTTGAATAAGCTTTTTTGCTCAGGTCTAAAATTGACTGCTTTGCTTTTCAGCCATTAGATGAAGATGTTTATACACCCTCATGGAGTTTCAATGAGACACCTGAACTGTATATGAAACAAGGCTTTCAGAATTTAAAGGTTAGAGGAGAATATTTTTCTTATGAAAATGTAATTGGCAGGATTCACAGTAAAGCAAATCTCCCTACAGATTCCCTCAGTTGGCACTTATTTATGATTATATGGTTAAGCAGGTTATATTTGAGGCAAGAGGCCCATTTAACCTATGGCTCTGTGTATTACCAGAAAGGAGAAAAACCAGAATCCGGTGGTGCATTTTTTGAAAACTTTTCCAGAATCCAAGAATTTTGCTGCATTAGGACAACTGTACAGAATCTCAAAAGTGCACTCCTAGAAGCTGGGGTTTAAGAAATTTGCAGTTCAATGCAGACTGTGAGCCTGACCTGGTTCCCATTGCAGTCAAGGCGAAACTCAAATAAGACCTCAACAGGAGCAGGATTAGCACTTAATTCATTTTTCCTATGTGCAATAATGGAGCTGTTCAAATGCAGAGCTGAGTCAGGAATCAGGAAAAGTTTGCTTCGTTCGAATTTTCATACAATGGGAAAACTGTATTTTAACAGATTTGTACAGAAAAATTATAGCGCAGTTTCCAATTATCCAGACACAGTTGATGTACCTAGGAGCATTATACTCCCATTGTCTAGTTCATAAAAAAAGAAAAAGAAAAAAAAGGAAAAAGTAAAGCCTGGGCTCATATCACCACCGATCCAGTCAAACCTATGGGTTTAGTGAATTACAGGCAAAAAGTTTGGTAACATGGTGCACACAACACTTTAATTGCTTGGAAAAACCATACTACACAATAATTAACAATGGAAAACAAAGCCAAAATAATATTAACAATGTCACTTGTAAAGAGAGCCACCATGATTCTTTATTTTAAAACAAAAACAAATACAGAGACAAATAAGAACTTGATAAATGTCTTACTCTTGGAAACAGTTTAACAAAAGGATGAGACCAAGTAATACCAGAATCACTCCACCTCTCACTACTAAAACAGTGAAGGACTTTGCAAGCTAAACACACTGTACTATGCTGAAAAGAGTCATATCACTTGGCATGTTTTGCCATCAAAACTGTTCAAATACATTATATTAAAATACAACTGTATTTCCCCAACTTCACTTATTTTAGAATCTACATCAAGAACAGGAGTCCCTGAAGTATTCTATCTTCCAGCCAAACAAATCCAGCCAAGTTTACTCTGTTTACCATGTTTTAAGATTAGCTAAGATGTTAGTCACTTTTCTAATCGCTTTCAAAGACAACCTCCTCAACTTTATCATTTTTTCTCCCGGTGATTTTAAAAGTAAATAAAGTCTGGTAAATATCAGTACAAAATGTCTTCACTACTACATAGGATAAAGATGCACCAGTTTAGAGTTCAGCATTTTAAACCCCCCCCCCCCCCAATCAGTTATAACTGCTTGGGGTATATATGTAAAACTCATTTTAAAGTGTTTATATACTTATGAAAGTTATTTCTCTGCTGACACTTGGCATAAAGACTCAAGAAATGTTTTGGGTTTTTTAAAGCTGTTAATGTATAAAACTTTTTATTTTATTTTTACAGTATTCTTGCAAAATATTTACAAATCTAACATGAAATGACTTTCACATTATGAATTTAGCAGGCCCAGACCTTAACAGTGCACTTTTCGCTGTTGCAAGCGTTCAGCTAACTTATTCAGCTATTTTTAATAATCTCTTTAATGTCCCCCGTCAGGTACTAGCAAATTGAGTCATCTGTACAAGTAGTGGTGATTAAAGCTTCCCTATGTTGCTCTGCCAAGACATCTCAATGCTGTTCTGGACAGACCACCTCTACAGGAAAGAGGAAGTTGCATGTGTTCAACCAATGATATTTCAGACTGTCAATCCAGATGTTAAATTTTTAGCAAGGGTGGTGGTTTTATAACCTGGACAATTGCGGTAAAATCCTTCCCCTACTGCACTCAGTATCAAAACTCCCATTGTCTTCAGTGGGGCCAGCACTTCTCCCTTGGTGTCACTTCTCCTCCAAGCAGGCAACTCATTTGATGAATATTGTGTAAAAGCAATCACATCTGAAATGGTAATACAGGCAAACAGCTCGCTATCCCATTACCAATCTCTCAAACTATGCTGTCCGGCTCCATGGTTTTTAAAATGACTGATTTTAGCTTAATGGCTTCCTACTGCAGACTGATAAAACAGATCAAGTACTGGATGGACCATTCAGGTTCCTAAGTGTATATTTACACAATACTATACACATAGAGTCATTCACAAAATTCTAGGAGAGTTTTCGATTGTATTAAAACTTCAAAGGATCAAATCACAAAAAGAATACAGAGAGCACTGAAGCTCCTAAGAGTAAGGCAATTTAAACTTTAACACAAGCAGGACACGTCACTTTCCTCGCTTAGTTATGCTTAGACATCTCATAACAGTGAGACATGCTCCAAGTACGTATGTTTCAATCTGTCCTCTCCCAATATAGAAGATGAAGTGTCATTCCAGAAGGTAATTTTAAAGTGTAACATTTGCTTGTTTTTGTGAAGTTAGATCTTTGTAAATAAAGAAGAATATCTACATGGCAGTACAGAATAACTGATACTAGATTAACCATGTAAATATGTACAATACTCAAGCCATTAAAAAAACATTTCTTATTTGAAGATTAATGACTACTACAACTTCCTTTTTAAATGGATATGAATTTGAGGCTATATCAAACTAATCCTTTGTGATATTTAAATAGCAATCTAATCAATATTGTTTGATAATTAGTATTAAAAAACCTCTTCCACTCCTAAATCTTGTATGCCAAGTATCTTGCCAAACCAAGTTTTGATGCCGAAAGCCAAGAATTATAATAGAAATGTTGTCACTTCAGTTGCTGGGTTTAAATCTGATCTTTGATATTAACTGCCCATACCTTCCTCTTCTCAGTTTAACAGATTATGGAAAGAGTATTACTAATGCACTAGTGATTTAGAAATCTTTGAACAGATGTAAATGCCCAAAGTTACCCACCATATTTTCCTCGTATATTTTGTGCTACCAAATCAGAGTAACCTTGAATTTAAACCAGCTTTTATAGCTGGTCTCCTCTCTATACTCCACACCTGCAATCCCCTCACCAAACTTAATCCCTGTGGAATCAAGTGATATGAGCCTTTAATATCATCTTTTAATTTACTCCCTTGTGATTTAGGTCAAAGTCTTCAGAAATAGGTGCTGAAAGTTAAGCTCCTAAAATCATGTTCAGACACCACAATGTAACAGGCCTGGATTTTCAGAAATTGTGAAGTAAATGGGAACTACAGGTGCTCAGCACCTTGGAAAAACAGGCCACTGTAATTCAGGCATCTGGTCGTGACCCTGGACAGAGGAGCCTAACTCAAAAGCACCCAGGATGGGAGATTTTCCAGACTCTCTCAGCACCGGCCTGACTCTGTCCCCATTGAAGTCAATGGTGAAACCCTGGGAACAGAGTTAGGCCAACCCTGGGGTAGGTACTTTTGAAGATTTTAAAGGGACTGAAGATTTTGGCTACAGTTTATAAACATAGGATAACAAGGAGTAGTCGGAACCAACAAGAAAAAGGGTTTTATATTTCTGCCGACTAGAAACAAGAGTGGCTTCAAACACATAGTAAGCTTACTGCTAAAATGAAGTATTTTCTTGATGAATGCTAGAAACAGAAAGAAAGGAAAAAAAGCTTTGAACAAGGCAAATGGGAAGAAAAGCTGGTCTCAGAACCCATTGTGCCATACCTGACTTCAACGTGTGGTACACAAAATGTTCACACTCCTTACATCAAAATAATGAAACAAAAATATTCAGCTACATTGTACAAAAATTTTTTTATATACACACAAAACCTCATATCTAACAGATTTACCATATCGAATTTTAAAAAGTTGCCTGTAGAATGGTGTTCGGTTTTTTTCTCTGCTTCCTGTAGGCAGTGCTGTTGCTTAAAAGTTGACACCAGGCACAATATTTTTAAAACAAAACCAACTAAGCAAGGAGCAGTACGTGAATTTGAACTTTTTTTCCCTGTGACCAGTCCTGAGGATGCTGCAGTGTTCCCAATGTTTAAAGCTATGAGACAAGCATCAGTGATGGAGAAAGAATAATTGTCTGTATTTTGTTGTCCATTTATCTATAGTGAAATTAGTGATACCACTTTCCCAGATTCCTCTCCCCTGCCTGCTCCCCCTCCCAAGACAAATACACACATACACACCTTATAGGTACTGAGTTTTCAGTTTTCACAATCAGAAGAACCACAACTGCAGAAAATCTAGACTTTGTATGTGTAGGTTTTCGACTTAAAGCCATGAGTTTCCACTCTAGACACATATGGTAATGTATGTCGACTTCTGGATAATGCGCACCCGTGTTTTTTTTCTGAAGGTGGCATTAAACTTAAGTTTATCATTGACCGAGTTCCAGATTTTCTGTATTAAACAAAAACACTAAGGACAGCAGCATTTCTGATCACCTGAAATGGAAGCTCAATACAGATACTGCCCCTTCTGTTTAAAAAAAAAAGGGGGGGGGGCAAAAAAAGGCAATACAGTGGGAGGGTGGGGGGGAAGGAGAGAACCACACACATGAAATTTGGGTAAACATGCTCAGGTGTGTGGGCAAACAAACAATACCCATTTCAACATAAAAGCTTTTGTGCAACGTCAATTACATTTTTTAACAAAATTACAGGATAACAGATATTTTGAAGAATGCATTTTGAAGCAGAGAAAACCCAATTAAACACCTTCCTGCAACAGAGTGCCTCAAATTAATTATGAATCAGAAGAAAATAAAACTTAAGCTGTTTCTGTTGCCCAATTTTTTTATTTTCCCCCAACACTACAAAAGATTGTGTTGCTTTTTTTAAATCCATTTATAAACAGGCTCCTCTGCAGTTCATATACAATCATAGGTGAACTTGAAATTCCATTTTATACAAACATCTCAAAAATATTGGGAGTGAAGTATGGTAGGAAATATTGCTCACATTGCTAGTTAACATGCGTGTATGAAAGGAGGAAAATGGTTTGTTAGTGCATATCTCCAGAGCAGAGAACCCATCCCTCCAAAAGAAAAACAAACAAAAAAAATACAGTAGCTGATTACAAAAAGGTAATGTCCACAAAATTAAGTTTTTCATGCTATTCTACTTTCCAGTACTATACACTACTTACTTTTTCAATTTATATGCATGCCTAGGCCTTGAACACTTGAGGTATATAAAAAGAGATACCTGCACCTAGAGGGAAATCTTTAAAAGGGCTTTTTTTAAATTTTTTTATTTTTTTGGATTGATTGGTTGGTTGGGTTTTCTTGTGCTACACAAAATTTTTTATTTATATTAAATTTCACTCAACTACAATAACCTCCAATTTTATATTGGACGACGGGTGATGCCTCCATTTCAAGGCACTTTTTTGAAAGGGAGTTGTGATTTCATTGAACCAACTGCTGCATCCCATCCCACCCCCGAATAAATACAGGGAACATTTTCTACTAGAGCCTAATTTTCTATGAATACAATAAAGAAGGAAATGTATAATTAAAGAATGGTGGAACAGGCTAAAGTATTAGTTTTGCAAGGCAGAAGATTGCTTCTTAGTATTTAAAACTAATTTAACAATTTAAATGTGACCGTTTTTAAATCTATGAATGAGACATAAATATAGGCTATTTATCTGTTTAAAAATTTCATTCACATACATGGAAAAATTCTTTTTTATTAAAAATATCACATTTTGAGACTAGAAACAGTAAAGTGCATGAAAAGTTTAAAATATAAATTCAAGAAAATCTTATAGCAGCAAAAAAGCAGAATAAAGAAAAACTTAAAAACACAGACACAACCTTTTCCTATTACGGTGCCATATATATATATTTTAAACATTAAGCAGCCAACCAATTTCTTTCAGAAAATTGCATTATGTTTACTGCCTTTTGAGGCACAACGTTTTGAACTGGCGCCCCCTAGCGTGCAAAAAGAAAGATTTCCAACACAGCTAAAGAGCGTTAACCGTTGGGAATGAACCAGCAGCTTTTTAATTCAACCTTGAAGGAAAACAGAAACAAAAGTATTAAAAGCATACGATGGCTATTTGGCAACTAGGGTCAGGAAAAATAATCCAAGGAATGATTATGGCTACCACTCTCTCCCCCACACAAAAAAGCACCTAGAGAGCTATCTAACCTTCACTTTAGAGATAGAAGTAAGATCATTTCCAGAGGGTTTTTTTTTCCTGTACCCTTAGCTTAACCAGTACCTCCAATCCAAAGTTTATCATTTTTGCAATTTAACATTAGAAACCGGAAAGCTACAGATTGAGTTGGAACGTATTTGCTCTTCCAGAACTCACCAATAAAAAAACTTGCAGCTGAATTTTTAAGTGCAAGTTCTTAATTTTATGTTTCTAAATCTTGTTCCCATCACGGATTGTCAAAGTAGGGAGAGTTCTCTGTTAGACCTCTCAAAACAGGCCATCAGTTTAAATTCCTGAATTTCCTAACCAGAAAGAGCTCCAAGAACGTTACCACCATGTTGCCTGCCAACCAAGAGTTCTATGTGGCATTAAATGCTCAGGTCCAAATTCTCTGATGGCATAATTCCATTGTAGTCAATAGAGTTGCACCAGGAGATAATTTAGTCTTTCAATAAGTAAATGCAGCCCATTTTTGGTTTTCCAGTATCAGCTAGTGGGGGGGGACACACGACTATACTGTTAATAATTTACAGTTAAATATTAAGTGCTTTGCTAACGTGCAAAATTAATATTGGATGCAGAACCCAGATCTCCATTTTGAGTTCAGTAAAATAGTATTTCTAATTATTCTCCCTTACAACTGAAACAGATTGAAGTGTTGTATTTATCAGTTCGTTTTTGTTTTTTTTAAAAAAGGAGGAGGATTTGTTGTGCTGTGATTTGGAGGAAAGCATTAATTTTAAATAGATTATGATGCAAGTTTTGAATCTGATTTGCCCATTTTATAAACACAGCTTTCTAATGAAACAGTAAGCTTACCAGTTTAAAAATTAAATTAAAATCCTGGAAAGGGAATAATACTTTGGTTCCAGCCCTAGTGCCAAATGATACCAACATGCACCAAAATGTGCAAAATCTCATATCAAAACACACAATGAAAGGAGCTTGAAGAAGCAGCTTAAGGTTGGCCATACTTCACTCCTACATACTTTGATTTACAACTGTACAGGTCCATAACAACAGGTCCCAGCCCTCAAAGGGGCAGGGCTCCACTACCTCCTGTTAGGTAAGTGTACACCGTTGACAAGAGGCAGGAGCGGAGGATGGAGTTCGAGCTGTGTTAACAGTGAGAAGTGGTCTGAAGGGATGTGAGGGTGTGGACACCCAGTGATGTTGTTCTCAACCAGCCACTGAGGATCTAAAGGCCCCAGGACACCAAGCACGTTCATATGAGTGTTGGAATAGAAAATGTAGTCAATCACACCCTAAAGGGAGAGAGAAACATTCTGTTAAAACGAGGACAGGTCACAAGTGATAGTTTAACACTTTCCCAAGATGTATTTGGCACAGTTGTACACACTTGCTAGCTCCCCCTCCTTGATGTTAAGAGCATGTTTTTTCAATTCACAGGATGTGCAAGGTGGCCAAATTAGTGCTGTCTTTCTAAATATCTTTATTTTACCTGTGCATTACCAGTCAATGAACATATTTTACATTTAATTTACTTTAAAATATATTATCTGTGCATAATTTTAGTATTTAAATAGTTCCTCACTGGACGTGAACAGACAAATTTCCCTTTTTGTGGCTGCTACTGTTCGGCTGGAGACAGTTTTCTGGCGGCTGCACACTTGGCTACATTTTCATGACTGTAACTTTGCAAAGTTATCGATAAGATGAAGTAACTCAATGTGAAGCTTTTTACATGTGTTTAGAATTTCCAGAAAATCGCAAAATGGAGCAAACACTGACTAGACATCCTGTAGAACAGTTTTTCCTGTCCCTAATAAGGCAGATTTTTGGGGAAGGTGTTTGACATTCATTGTTCAGACATCGTCACACCACCAGCTAATATGACCGCCTTAACTCCTGCAGCCATGAGGTTGGCTCTAGAGGAAGTATTCCATCTTCCTCATCACAAAAACATGGAGCATAAGTTATAGTCAGATTCTTAGATGCCAACTCTGCACGTTAAGAAGCAATTTTTTCAATCCTCTAGAAACTTACACTCCCTCCATCTTCTTTGTACTGTTTCTTAATGGAGATACCTCAACAGTTCACAAAAGAAGTCAATTCAAGTATTAAGAGCTGAGCCACCAAATAATAGTGACCACAATATAATTAAATTCAACAATCTAAGGGGAAAGATGGTACCAAAAAGCAAACAAAACACAGTGACACTAAACTTTTGAAAAGAGAGAAGGCAATAAAATGAGGGGACTAGTCAAAAAAGCTGCAAAAATCAAAAGTAAAGAAAACAAAATCCTTAGATTTGTTCTGAATGTTACCGAAGGATAGAACAGTCTCAAAAGGCACACACGGTGCTGAACAAGAAGAGAAGCAGAAAGGTGAACGGTAAGCCAGTATGGCTCGATAGCAAGGTCCAAGAGATTATTCAAGACAAGTAGATGTCCTTCAAAATTTGGAAACCTACACCTAGTAAAGGATTAAAAGAAGCATAACTACAGTAGGCAATAGGCAAGAAGGAAATTCAGAGGGATTCGATGGAATTCAAAGACAAATAGTTAAAAGGTATAACAAAAAATTCTGTAAAAATATCAGGAGCAGGAAGCCTGTGAAACAGTCAGTCAATCAAAGGTTGCTGGATCATCAGATTAGAGAGTGCAATTAAAGGTGATAAGGAAATCAGTGAGAAGCTAAAATGATTTTTTTCATACAACAAGAACAAGCAAACTTTCAATGAAATTAAAAAGTGGCAAATTCAAAGCCTCTAAAATAAAGTACTTTTTCACACAACATGTAATTATACTGTTAAACTAACTGCCCACAGAATGTCATTGAGGTCAGTAACTTGGCTTGATTCAGGAAGAGATTGGACATTTATATGGATAACAAGAACATCCAAAGTTATAATAGTTAATGCTAAAAAATAAATTCTGGAAGAGGTATTTAGACTCATGCTTCAGGGGTTAAGCCCACCTTTAAAATATTTTAGATTAGGATAACACCTAATGTTGGAGGGGCAGATTATCCCACATCTGCCTGCTACAAGGTTCTTACACCTTCCTCTGAAGCATCTAGTGCTGGCCACTCTCAGACAGGACAGAGGACTAGATGGACCTTGAGTCTGATAGAGCATGGCAATTCCCACACTAAGAGAAATTAAATTCAGTAGATCATCCCTTACTTTGAAATCAAAGGTGTAATTGGTGTAAGGCATCAAGTTGTTTTCATAGGCGCTCTTGAGCTGGAAGCCATGCGTGATTCTTCCTTCAGAAGCCCCATTTTTTCCACTGCCGCTGAAGTTCATGAGACACTCATTGTAACGCAGCTCTTTGAAGTCCTTATGGTTGTCAGCTACTATGCCATTGCTTAAGTACTCCACAACACCTGTTTGCAAAACAATGATGCAATTAGTTGTTTTAATTAATTATTGAAATACAACATGTATCATATTTAAATACCTTAGGTTAAGAGCCATGTTGAAAGACCATGGTCTCCAAATAAGTGCATATATATCAGCCAGTTTTTTCTTTAAGTCTCCTTTAGTGAGGTCTGACTTCCTGAGTGCATCTATATAACGAAGGGGCTCACCACCATCTTTGACAGCATAAGCATTTCAAAACCCTGAGCACAGTAAGAATACTAACCGTACTGTGGCAGCCAGCACTAAGAGGAAGTTTTCTTGTATATTTCTCCTCGATTAGAGTTAAATATCAGAAGTACTACAGTATATCCATCTCAAGTTTCTGCCCTCATTTTATTTTGTCAGCTTTTCACCCAGAGTGCAATAAACCATGAACTCCAAATTCCTAAATATTACCACTCCTCAAGCTCTTAGTACAAAACAGGCATACCACACTTCTGATACATAATAATTGTTACTACTGTATCAAACTTGAGTTGAAATATATCAACCCTAGATCTTTTTATGCTTTTTTTTATTATACTCAATATTTACCAAATCTTGCACATGACCAATACTTAAAGTGCTAACAACATACTGAAACGTATTTGTTATCTACTCAAATAGAGGAGTTATATTAACTGGTTTGGGAATTTTGAACACAAATGGATTTTACTAAGAAAGCTTTCCACACTAATAATAATAATGGATATACTGGCATACCATGCAAATGTCGGCTGGAAAGTGGACTCAAATATTCTAATAAAAATCAAAAGTGAAAAAAGACAATAGTAAAAGTGATGAACCATTTCTAAATACCTGAATCGGGCAGTGAGTTAAGATCCGCACACAGCACCAGAGGGATAGAATTAGGATCTGCTGTTGGACTGCCAGGCCTGATGGAGGCTTTCTCAAGGACATTTTTCAGTTCTGAGACAAACATCATAGTCTGAATGAGTTTTACATCTGAGTATTCAGGGTCCCAGTGCATGTGGGCATTTGCTACAATAAGCAACTGTTTGTCCACAGCATGAAGCGGCTTCATACCTGGATTAAAAGAAGTTTTTAATAAAAAGTCAATTAGGTGAATGTATTAAATTCCACCTCGTTACAGATAACGCAAAATTACTGCCACTCCTGTATCAGCTAGACATGTAGATCAATTGAAAAGAAATACTCCTACTTTCACAACTGGAAAAAAAGGTAAGTCTCACAACAAATTAAATAAAGCTCTATCCCACACTAACAATACATTTTGTTTCACATTAACTTTATTTGGTCACAAGTCTCATAATATGAACTTTTGAATATATGAGGCAAATGGTGACTGGAAAGACTATTAACTGTCTAATCTGAGAGAATTAGAACAACTCCTTCTAAGTATACTAAAGAAAGGATATTAAATTGTCAACTATAATTCATGCTATGTCTTCAAAACACTGGTACAATTATGTGAATTACTCACAGCACCAGATAAAAGCTCAAACAACAGCAGTGACAAAATTACTTACCCATTTAGCAGTGCAATAAGCACTGCTGTGTTGTATACCACCACTTCAGCGAGAGCACAGACCGTCTTTGGAATACACTGCTTGGAAATTCTGCACCCTTGCAACTCACCCCATTGCTGCTATCATAACTTGCAGCCTCCCCCTCAACGGGATAATTTTTCAGGGTAGCAGTAGGTCTGACAATTTATCAATCCCCAACTACTAGAGGGGAACCACCTGAATTTTGGGTTCTCTTAATAGAATAGAATTAAAGCAGAGAAAGCCACCTGAAATTCCTCACCATTCAGTGTTTTAATATAGGAACGAAGAAGTTTTTCAGACTGGTTCTTACCTATTGGTATAGCAATTTGTTCACTAAGAAAAGGCCAAGCTCTTGGTTAGGGTCTACTGCTGAAACAGTACAGCTAGGGCTTTTACTTTCCTAAGAACTGAGAGACTGCAGACTAGATAGGAGATGAAGTTACAGAAAAAGACTCTTCCTGTATTGCAATTAGAGACTGCCTATTAATTTCAGGGCTATATAAAAAAGGCCACAAAATTGGAAGGTGACAAAAAAGAGTCATGTGATTCTTTGAATGACATTTGTGAGACATCACTAATTAATCATCCTTTATTAAAAAACTGTTTGATAGCCAGTTAGGAACATCAGCACTGCCACAGAGACGCTGTGAAGGATTAAATAAAGAGGAAAGAGACATCACTAACAGCTATTGGGAGAGAGAGAGAGGTCTGTACTCCTGTCTGGGAAAAAGTGAAGTAAAATCAACGTAGGAAAGACTGAAAGTCTTGAGTAGAATACTACATGCCTGACGCTCCTCTTAAAACTTCTTGATATGAAACAGTGAAAATATATTTTTCAAAACAACTTGTGTCATACCTAATCTCAGAGTGACCAAGAAATTTTCCATTTTATAAGAGCTTTCATCAAAGTAGTCTACTGAACAGTGCTCCCTTGCAAATGTTTGGCCAAGGATCTTATATGCAGTAATATCTTACACAACTAGTCTACAGAGGAGCAATTCACTTAAAAAAAAAATATACATCTAAACAAATACTGCCCATTATCAATACATAGGATAGCAGTGGCGGTTATACTGACCTGCTCCAAATAATTCTTTGTGCACCTCTAACACCACAGCAACTCCAATGTTGTCCTTTGTCATCACTCTGTTTAACATAGCTTCTGAACCTTCAGAGTTCGCCATTGCCACCTGGTTAAACTCCACTGTGTGCTTCTGCACCAATGTAAATCTGAGTAAAGACAAAACACACAGCAACTTGTACAGCATTATCCATAAGTAGGCAGTTGCATTAAAAACATTTTAAAGTTTACCATAAACATCCAATTTATTATTCTCTGTATAGTTCCCAAAGCCGCCAAATGAGGGGCCTATTGTCACTCACTCTCAGACACTCTAAAAGGCTGTCCTGCCCCTAAACACATACAACCTAAAAAAGGCCAGGGAAAATGAAGGATGGATAAGGTAAAATATATGCAATCTATTTTCAGAGGTTTGGTTTGTTTTAACTATAGCAAGGAAAGTTGGCTACATGTAGGGTCAGATAGACAATTATATGATGTCTCGGATTTCTTATAGGTGTCATGGTAAAGATGAGTGTTGAGGTTTGTTCTTAGTGTCTCTGTGCGCCCATCGCTAACAGACAACCCTTATCCAAAACTACCTGAGCCATTCCAAACATGGAACATTTCAACCCAAAAAGAAACTTTTTTTTTTTAAAAGGTATGAATTGTAGTTACAATGGAAGCATCACATAACCTTAAATTACGGCAGGTTATAGCCACCAACACACTATAAATCAGGGAGAATAAAGTCTCACTGATGCAAGATGTGCAAAATGTCATGAATCATTTGCCAAAGGAGGAAAAGGATTATGTGCAGCCCTGCTTTCCCCACCCGACCTACAGTTTCTGGTATTTACAGCACAAAACTATAGCTCTCTTCACAAAAACAGAGATTACAAAAGAGTACCCACTTTATAGTCAGAATACAGACAGTGGGCCTATGCCTGCAACAAACCTCTAGATGTAAAACTATACAGGCAAAGACAGAGATTATGCAGATGTTAGAAATTTAGTATCAGTACAGTGAAGCTATTCCATTAATTCAGTTCATATCCCTTTCTTGGAGGGGAATATTTTGTGTATAATCTGAAAGGTACCATTGTAAGTACACCACTAACAGAAGCACAGTTCTGTAGTCTGACAACGAAAGAAATGTACTTCACATTAATTTCAATTTTGAGCTTTAAAGCATACTAATTTGGTTGCCACCCATTGCAGCAAACTGATAGTTTCATTAATTTTTTTTTCAGACCTAAGGAAAAATGTTTCCAGTAGCTGCAGTTTGATTCTTTACATTCATAAACAAAGAAGGTCTCTGAAGCTGCCCCTTACTTTTCAGTTTTGAAGAATATTGCACAGCCGTCCACATGCTTTCTCTCCTGCTCAGACATGATTTTGGCACGTGACTTTGGAGAAAAAAATCCATCATACCCACGCTCTTTTAATGCTGGCAGAAAGAGGGTGAAGTATTGCTCTGTTTCCACTTCCTGGAATTGAATACAGTTAACATGACAAAGAAGAAGAAAATTAGTGACAGGTTAGTAAAATAAGTAAATGCTCCCACCACTCTATGTACACAACCAATACAAGCATATGTTGCCAAATAACTTATTGCCCAAACCATGCATTTATGTTGCTTACACAGAACATTTTAGACTAGCTCTCTGATGTATGATAAATAGATTGGGATTCCTGGATATCAAAATTAAAAGGAAATTTTAAGAAGGAAAAGTGGCAGGTGTATTTTGAGAAGTTGTCCTGAACATCAACAGGAAACCACACCAGTTATTTTTGACAGCTAAAAAGTGGATTCTCTCCTAGGTTAAAAAGTCTTATTATGCAGACGCCATTAGTGTTTGGCTTGGTGAGCTCTCTTTTACTGAAGGGTTCTCCCCATTCTAGAAAAATGTAATTTCTTGGAGACCAAACACCACTACTACTCAGCTTGTGTCAGCTTTTTAATTCAAGCGGCTATTCTCTTCTTCCTGTGTGACGGTTTTTATTCTTATAATACACTGTATCTTGTTTAAAAACAAAAACCAGATAATCTTTAAAGCCAGCACCACTTAACTGAACTCAATGCTTAGGATAAACTCCTACCAACATGATAGCAATCCAATATGTCCCAATTCAGGAAATCACGGCTTAACTTTTAAGCATGTGTGTAGTCCTCTTTGATTTCAACTGGACTGCTCACATGCTTGAAGTTAAGCATATACACAAGTGCTACGCTGGATAGGAGTCACAGCAGGGGATTGGAGGAAACAGCTTTTTGGTTAAAACACAATTTCTTCCTTTACTCAGTAAAGCCTGTTGATGTATAACAACCCAAGTAGTAAAATATTTAGGAGCCTTATAGATAATAAGTACAAATTCTAATGCAAGGTATGTATTAGTTTAGCTAGTTTTCTATCATTTTAAAATGACAACAAGGTAACTATGCACACATTCTGTAACGACCACTTTGAGGTTCACCATTAATAGTTAGGATAAAAAGCTTTGAACAGAATATTGGCTCAAAAGGTATTCTTCTGTTTTCAGATAAAAGCCAAAAAAGTGTTGTTTTGTTACTGTTACCTGAAGACTAATGATATCTGCATCCCAGTTCACGATTTCTTCCATGATTCCCTTTTTTCTATACTCCCAATTTAATGCCCAGGACGGGCAGTAGCCATATAGCTGCCGGGTGGCATATTTATCACATAACACATTGTAACACATCACTGTGAATGAAGCTAGAAGGAAACATAACGGGGATTACTTATGAATATAGATAAAACATAGTATCTTTTCTTAAGATACCTATTATTGTATGTTACATCCCCTATGTTGGGGAGTAAGTCAATATCTAAATAAGAGCACTGGGTTTTCCCCCCCTAAGAGTTTAATTAACTGGAGTCATAGAATCAACAACTGGCATACAAGGCTAAACTCTGGGGAAAAACCTCTCACTTGCATGTGCAAAATATGCATCTGTTTGTGCAAAAGGTAATTGTTCACAGAGTTCTTAGTTGCTTAGCCTACGTTTGCACTATTATCCATTTTGGGCATACTGAAGCCTGGAAACAACTATTGTTAAAATAAAGTACAGTGGTCGGTGCATATATGCATCTCCCACTGACATCAATGGGAGTTGCAAACGAAACAGATACGTCAATCAGGTCCCTATTTTAGGGTTTGTTTTGCACTTTTGTGACTCAGCACGAATCCGGAGGAGCCAATGGGTCTCTACAGGATTTTTGTTTGGGAAAAGCAAGGAATATAGCAGAAATAATTGCTAACTGAGCCGAGAGCTAATATCTATTGCTTTAGCTACTTTAAGGAGGCAGGAGATTAATTTAAAAACAAACAAAAGGTTAAGCAGCGCAGGAAGTTGATGTATGCATGCCCAGCAGAAGGCTAAGTATAGCAGAAATGTCACGAATAACCTTTTTGGAGAAAACACTGACAATGTTCTATCCATAGTACGGAGAGTTACAACTATAAACCTGTTAAAAAAAGAAACCTTAACAGAGTCACTGGCAGCCTTAATTATTCGCTCCACTAATGGCATAGTTGCAATACTGTGCATCTGAAGCCCCCTCATTCTCTGAAGACCCTATCGTGTTATCACTAAAGTAATGCAGTTCGGTTTGAACAGAAAGAAGTATTTGTGTTCTAAAACAAGCAATTTTATTAACAAGAAAAAAAAGAAGGAGAGAGGGAACTTGTACTGGGCCAAAGAAAGCCGTTCCATTTTTAAATTTTGTTTTCTTTAAGTGGATGTTTGCAGTTCAGTACAAACAGCAGCAGAGGGCACCAAAGTAACTTCAGTACCAGGCATTCCTGTGCTTCTCCTATTGCAGATGAAGAACCCAAGGGAGCAGAGAGAAGGAAAGGGAAAAAACACACACACACAGATCCAAGGGCTTCTGGAACTACATTTAGTTGCAGTCTAGAGGCATTGCCTGTGGTTATTTGTGTGCAGTTATTTTATGATTTTCGCTATTTCTCTGAAATGGCCATTAAAGTTTCCTTGGTTTAAGTCAAACTGAGTTTGGTATCTGCCTTATCAGGGCAGTCACCGGCTGTACACCTAGGACACACTGAACTCTGACCTTGGAAAGGTAATTGCTTTTGCACCAAGTGAAAAGCACAGGCTAGGCTGTGGTATTTTTCTCAACCAGTGTCACAAAACACCTAGAGGGGGCCACTGTGGGCACAGGGAAGAACCCAAGACAGCAATATACGTTCACGGCTATTTTTTTAAACTTAAATGCTCTGTATGATTTAGAGATTGCTGCAGTCAGTTAGCAATAATCTAAATAGATCTTGGCCACAGAATAAATTGTAGAAAGTTTAAAAATATATTGTTATTTTTAGACTGACCCAAATTTTAAAAACAAGACTTATGCTTAATACTTTCAGTGAAGTACAAACATTTGAAGTGTTTTTCAAATGTCAGCAAAGCATTGACGGAAAAGGAGGGAGAAAGGCCACAAAATTACCTGAGGGCAGAATTTGGTCTCGTTCTTTTAAAGTAATCCACGGCCTTGAAGGCAGCTGCTCTGGATGAACTGAAATTACAAGAGTGATTAATTTAATTTAGGGTTTATAAATATCTATGGAAGTCACTATCTTAACTTACAATCAAGCTGATGGCTCAGCAGCATTGCTCCATACTGTGCTAGACAAACCCAGGGAGGAGATATGCCCCAATCACATGAAATTCCAAAGGCTGTTTAGGCTCAAGGAAACAAAGCGGGGTATGAAAAGTCATACAAAGGCCTAAAAATTGTAAGTGCAATAAAATAGCAAATTCAGCAATCACATAGCTTCTCCATGGTTTCTCAGCACCTGAGAATCCTCCGTTGCTCTTAATATATCACAAGGCAGTCACTGAAACCCTTCTGCCCCACTGCGAAGTTGCCATTTGACCAAATTTTCTCATCTGGTATTGTTACTGAAATCCCTCTCCCCAGGGACCTTATTTACAACATAGTCAGTTTGCATGTACTGCATGGGTGGCAATAAAACTACAAAAGCACTTTATCCAAGAAAAAATCCTTTTTTTAAAATGGTATTGAGGGAATTGTGTGTAACAATTTTACAACACATACCACTCAAGTCCAGGTGCCATGGATTGACTTTTCTTTACTTAATTTGCATATAAACTGCAGTTTCTAACAAACTGCACTAAAGAAAAGTTATGGAGTCATTAATGTTTAAAGAATGTCCTTCCAAAAGTACCCCATAAATCTTACTAAGGTTTGTATTCAACCCTTCTTCAAAAAGACAAAGTCTTTTTGTAGACAGGACTACAAAGTAAATCTCTCAAATACACCAAATACTTTAAAAAAACAAAACAACCTCTATTTCAGTTTATGTCCAAATATTTGGAGGAGGGAGAAGGGGGGAAACTGGACACAAGCTAAAATATTCAGCAGTGAATTAAGAGTGGCTAAGTTATAACCCCATAAGGACAGGATTTAAAACAAATGTGTGAGATTCTTACTCACAGTGGTATTTCTGGACTGAAGTTTATGAGCACTTGAAATCATGCTGCTTGCCATCTGAATATAATAAGAGTGAAAAGTACCAAAATAGGAAACTGAAGCCCTCTGTTTACTAATAAGATCTAATGCAGGGGTGGGCAAACTATGGTCCGTGAGCCACATCGGGCCCATCAGACCATTTAATCCGGCCCTCTGCTCCAGCCGGGGAAAGGGTCGGGGGCTTGCCCCGCTCTGTGTGGCTCCCAGGAAGCAGCCGGTATGACTCCCCGTTCCAGCTCCTATGTAGTACACGGAGGCATGGCCAGGTGGCTCTGCACGCTGCCCTGTCCGCAGGTGCTGCCCCTGTAGCTCCCATTGGCCGCAGTTCCCGGCCAATTGGAGCTGCAGGGGTGGCGCCTGCAGACGGGGCAGCACACAGAGCCGCCTGGCTGCACCTGGGAGCCAGAGGAGGCACATGCTTCCGGGAGCTGCTTGCAGTATGTTCCGCCCGGAGCCTCTGAGCCCCGCCTGTGGCCCAGCAGCCTGCCCCATCCCTGATCCCCATCCCACCCTCCAAACCCCTCGGTCCCAGCCTGGAGCACCCTCCTGCATCCCAAACCCCTCGTCCCTGGCCCCACCCCAGAGCCTGCACACCCCAGCCCCACCCCAATCCCCCTCCCGCCCTACAAACCCCTCGGTCTCAGCCTGGAGCCCCGTCCTGCACCCCAAAACCTTCACACACACCCCGCACCGCAACACAGAGTCCCCCCCACACACACCCTGAACGCATCATTTCTGGCCCCACCCCAGAGCCCTAGCCCATCCTGCACCCCTACCGTCAATTTCGTGAGCGTTCATGGCCCGCCATACAATTTCCATACCCCAATGTGGCCCTCAGGCCAAAAAGTTTGCCCACCCCGGTCTAAAACAAGGACAGTGACCGTGAAAGCCTTTCCCACGTCACCCAGCAAATGTATCTCAACCTCTCCGGATGAAAGGACAGTTTGGTTCCTTGTCAAATTAATCCTTGTCTCTACTGAGACTGCCAACAATTATGCCAGTGTTTATTGATTTAGGAGACAGTGATGCTCACCAACTTCTTTTGGATGTGCAGATCCCTTGAGGAAGAGCTTTAGGAAAGCCAAAACCTTTTGTCATTACTGATCAGTTCTGAACTCACACCAGTGATCTAGAGGTAAAGGGCACCATACTCCATATGCTAAACCCGAGCCATCCAGCTACCTAGGAAGCTAGAGTTCTTCATGCTCTACTGCAGGTTACATCTGTTACAATATACTACATCCATTTTGTTATTTTAGTGGCGGGAGTCCCTGGACTCGATAGTAACATAAAAGCAGCTGGAAGTGATTCAGAAACTCAGACCCTCAATTTAATGCTATCAAATACAAGTGGAAGTGTTTGGCAGTTAGTTATGTATATCAAACTAAACTTTTTGCTGTGTTACCTGCTAGATTGTCAAGCATGTAGTTTAGTAGCTTTCGTGTTCCATCTGGGTCCTGGTACAGGCTGAGAATATCCTGTGATAAAGGATTGCCTGAAAGAGATTCATAACAAAAATGGGATAATTAGCTACCCGAATCAAAACTTGCACTGCAACTGGACTTTCCTAAAAGGGAATAGCTCCCCCAGGAGGGGATGGACAAGATGATCCAGTAAGTCTTTTCCATTTCCAATTTCTATCATCATAATGATGGATGATCGAGAAATAGCTAGCAAAGATAATAGTATACTTCCCTTTCATTTCAACTCAGCAGTAACTTAAGTGGTTTAGTTTTTACTTCAAACTCGCTAAAATATTCATTTTCAGATTCGGAAATTATGCACTTAATTATTGCATAAAAACTTTTTTTTTAAGTAGTGAGGGAAGGACAAAATGGGCAGTTTGAGGACACAGATAAGCTTCTTGTAGCAAAATGTGCAGTGCCACTATGTCATGACATGTACACTCAAACTGCACCATTAAACACATGCACAGGTGGGTGGGCACTGCTCCAGGGCAAATGTTAAGTCTCGCTGAGGCAAATGCTTGATACCATTCTCAAGCTTTCCCAGGCTACATGCATTTCATATTACAAAGCCCAAAAGCTTCAAAAATCTGAACTGAAGGTAAGAGCCAGCAATTATACTTTCCAACAATTTCTGGGTAAAATAGAGAGGCTGCAGGAGAAACAGCCTCACAATGCACTTCCTAACTGTGCATGCATGCAGAATGCATCTCTTCCCAAGAGCACCCAGACTGAAGGATTTTGAAACTTTGTATAGAGCATGCACAGTGCATAGTTTAACAGTTATGCCAAACTGAAAGTCCGAACTGATTTTTCCTCAAACCCAGAGAATGCTCTTCTGCCCAGTGTGGAGTATTTTACTTGCAGAGTTTCAACTTTCAAAGTTCAGTCTTTTACTACTGTCCTATAGGAGACTTCATTCATCCTTGCTTATCTCAAATATGGCTGAAAGCATTTTGTTTAATTTTCCAAATTAGCAAACTTTGGACACAGACCAAGTTTTAAACAAAAAGTTTAACAAAACAAAACAAAAACACCAAAAAATAAATTTATGAATAGGGTTACTAGAAAGCTGCAGGACATTTTGCCAAATTCAGAAAGTTTTGGGAATTTTTCCCCTAAAAATGCACGTCCTCAAAACTACAAACCCTAATGTAATGAATACTCTCTTTATCAGGGAAGTATATCTATTTTTACTTAATTAGTCAGCCAGTTTTTGCTCATCTAAAACAACCTCCACTGCCCTGAAGTCTCATCTACTCTCCCCTTCCAAAAGCATTCATAATCCCTCTAGAAGTTTCTTTCTTGCCATCTCAGCCTCCCGTATGTTGAAGGCCAAATATATTGGTTTTCTGAAGAATGCAGAATTATTTTCATATGGAGAACCTGAAATATCCTTCCAGTGGAACATGTGCAGGAGAATATTTTTTTAAAGTAAAAATGTAAATCACATTATTGGACTAAGGCAGGGTGCTAGCAGAACACGATGCAATACTATTTTGCTAGAAAAGGGAAATTTCCACACCTTGGTTCTTGTCCAGATCTGTTCCCTGCAACGCCTGCTTTTTGTTCTATATATCCTCCCAAAAAGTTATACATCTTCTAAGGAAATATTGATTTTTATAAGACGACTAGAATTCAGACTAAATTGTTATTAACTTACAATCAGAACCTTCTTAATAACCCCTCTACATTCCTCACAGTAGTCTGTCATACCTATTATTGTGAATTCCTCACCCTTGCTCAGTGCATAGGATGGGAACAAGAATATCCAGATTCATGAAGACTGATTTGGTAGCCTTTCTATAATTTAATTGTTCTGTTTCAAGTTAAGTGTTAAAATAATATTCCCTCCAAGAACAACAGAGTCATCTAAATAAAGCGGTTAGTAGATTTGATGTGGATAAGCATTTTTATTATAAAATAATGTTTCAGTTTGATTTATACAGTTCTATTTATTAGGTATAATTTTGTTCTAGGAGTCGGGGGGGGGGGGGAGAAGGTCTCTGGAGCAAATACAGCAGAAGCAGCCACGCATGCCACAAATTTAGATAATGACTTGCTTTGGAAGGGAGTTTTAAAATACCATGGAAAGCTACAGAACCCAAAAATATCAATCAGGAGAATTATTAGAAGTGCACTTACCTTTCAAACCTAAGGTTTGTAGCTGGAAGAGCCGTCCAAGTTCATAAGGCAAAACCCGTAACAGATTGTTATTTAAAAGCAATTCCCTGCAATAGATGAAAAAGTAGTTTATTAGCATCAATTTAGAAGGATCATTCTCATGACATTATATGCTGTGATACTCTTGAGGGAAGCGTACTTTGGTTTTAAAATGGTTATACTTTCTATAAATAAGATTACAGTCTTTTACATCTCTAAGTTCAAAGATAAGGAACTAAATACCAAAATACATCAGAGAAAGGAGACAGCATACATGCACAAGGTCTCAAGTTTAAGAAGCATGAAACTATATTAATTTTTGTACTGACCTCTGAAGGTCATGTAAATGGGATAAGGAAAAAAAAAAAAATCTTTTTTACACTGAGTAAGCATTTTACTTGGAAAGGAAGAAGTGCTACTTGTGGCTAGTTGAAAGGGTTTTTTTTTATTGGCAAGCTGGCTAAAAGCCAGCATTGAACATTTGTAGCAATGGACCTTAGCTCAATGTAATTAGTGAATTATTCATGTAAAACATTAGCCAGTCATATGGGGAATACTTTAAAACAAAAGTAAAACATTCAGGGTTTTGGAGGTTTAATGCTAAAGAGGATCCCTTAAAAATAAAAATAATTTGCCTTGCGTGGCTATATTAATGTAAGTCTTAAGAGTTTTTCAGAAAAATTTATTCAACAAGTTCAAGGACAAAGTTCAGGTTCACTTGTTCAAAAATGCATCGCTGACTCTTGGGAAGTTAACCAGGGCAACGCTTCTCACCTGAGAGATACCATGTTTCCTAGTTCTGCTGGTAAACTTCTGAGTTTGTTGGATGATAGATCCAGGTAAACCAGATTATGGAGCTTGGCAATATCAGGTGGAATGCGAGCAAGATTATTGTCATTGAGGTGTAGAGCAGTCAAGTGAGTCAGTGACCAAAGTGACGTACTTAAGCACCGCACTCTACCTAAAAGAGAAAATGTAAAGAACTAGGTCTTCAAACAGCATTTTATTACGTCAAGACAATAGGCACAAGTCATTGGGGAATGGAGGGGCACTTTTAATGTGCTACATGGAAAAATCAGATGTGGAAATCCCACGCCTGGTAATAGAATGGAATTTTGATTTCTTAAATACTGTATATACTCAACCATAAGCTGGTTCGTTTATAAGCCGACCCCCCAGATGGAAAAGTAAAAATGGAAATTTTTTATGACCCATTCATAAACCGACCCTATAATTCAGGGGTCAGCAAACTTTGGCTCCTGGGCCAACAGGATATGCCACTGGCGGGCAGAGACGGTTTGTTTACCTCGAGCAACTGCAGGCACGGAGGTAAACCTAAGTAAACAAACTGTCCCGACCCGCCAGCTGCTTACCCTGACGGGCCAGGACAGCAACTGGTGGGGACATTTTTGGGGGAGAAGCTGAGGGTCAGGGGAGTAACCCCTGTGACCACCCCCCACATGACCCTACCCCGGGACCCCCACAGACTCTCTCCATCCTACCTCTTCTCACCTTATCCGGGGAGGGCCAGGGGTGGATGTCTCTGGCCTGACCGGAGCTGCTCCAGCAGGTGGATGGCGCGGCTGCAGCATGTTCTGATGGGCTGGGCGGCACAGCCGCAGCCTGCTCCGGCGGCACGGCCACAGCCTGCTCTGGCGGCCGGGGCCGAGCGTGGCACAGCTGCAACCTGCCAGCCCCGGAGCTGCAGCTGCTTTGGAGGCTGGGAGGAGAGCAGCATGGCCAGAAGCGGAAAGACACTGGCCCTGCCGGCTCTCCTTGCCCTCTCTGTTGTGGGGAGGGGCTGTGTCCCACCTCTCCCGCTCTCTATACCTGTTCATAAGCCGACCCCCTTCTCTGATGCTTCCCTTTTTTACGAAAAAAATTCAGCGTATGAACGAGTATATACAGTAAGTGCTGAAATATACCCTAGGAGGAAGAACTGAACTCACTCATCAGAATTTATCTGTAACATTTCATCACTAACAGGTTTTAAATGACCATCCAACACTAATTTTGAGTAGGAAGGAGAAATGGAAAGAAAGAAAAAAAGCAGAAGCAAATCTGCTTTTTGCAAGTTAGTTTTTAACCAAATCTATTCACACTCAAAACTTGACAGCGTTTTGAGGCTAAACTGGAAAATTCTCTTGAGTGATCCTAGAAGTCAGGTGTTTTTCTTTAATTATGTTCTCTCCCTTCTCCGAAACAGAGCACCTTTATAAGAGAAGAGTTCATATCAGTATTACTATACATTAGAGCTATTCCTAATCAGCAATTTAGCCATGCCAAGATTTGAAAAAACTCACCCGAGATTTCTAATTCTGCCCATTGAGACTTCTTCCCATTGGCTACCTCCTCTGCTGACATGATGGTGTAAATTCTGCGAGGATCTGGAGGATCATATTTTTCCTTTGGCATCCCTGTTAGTCTGAAAGATTGCCATGACTATTACATTAAATAGGTGAAACAACAGATTTTCATTTTAAAACCAAGCCATCTGACAGATTACACTGCATCAACTTACATCTGCAAAAATGTTTGTACTTCAGTGGCACTTCTCACAGTGCATAAATAAAGTTAAGCATGTGCTCATGTCTTTGCAGAATCAGGGCCAAAGTTGGAAGGGGGAGTTTCTTCCATGGAAGTTTGGTTTCTAAAGTCAGAATAATTGCATTACCGTATACTGATCGACTAGCAGAATTTCAAGAGTATTCCAGAATATCCATCTCACTACCCCAGATCTACTAACCCATACCATTGCATTGCTATTGGATGCATCATCATGAAGTAGTTAAGACAACTACTCCTTCCTACAGAAAACAAGAATACGAACAAGGAAAAGTCTTCAGATTAGTGTATGTAATTCACAGCAATTTAATTTCCAGGTATACAAATCTTTTTCAAGTTTCAGATTCAACGTTCTTTGTAATTTGAATGTGTGTAGGTGCATTAAACACATTTTTGCTTTCTATAAATCCTTAAGCTTTTCTTCTGCTTTGTGCCTGCCAATGTCTAAATCAAGAGTCTCTTACACTACCTAGGATTGGTGAAATTGAAAGGTTGAAAGTAAATTTCCATTAGCATTATTATTTAATTACAGGGTTAGAGTCAATCCAGCAATGAAATTTTCCGATTATCTCACATGCTTTATAGTCTTAAAACTGAGCTTGCATTTACTTTGAATGGTGCCTTAGAATGTGCGCTAACTGCTTATGCCAAACTATCTGTTTAACCTTGTATTTAGCTGTGACAATCTGAGTACATTTCCCAGACCTGAGAAAGAGCTCTATGCAGTGCAAAAGCTTGTTGCTTTCACCAACAGAAGTTGGTCCAATAAAAGATATTACCTCACCCACTTTGTCTCTTTAAGTTCAAATGATGTAAGTTTTCAACAGAGTGGAGAGCTCTGAAATTCCATTCCAGTAAAAAAGATTAATATATTTTACGTATCACATGGTGAGAAGTGGTTCTCTCGATACACTCTTTCAGACTGTGCTGAACAACAAAATGAAGGCTTTTGATTCATAATTATAATCTGTGGAATTGCTTTTACACACAACACATGTATACCTTGATTTCCTGGAATTCTGAGCAAAGTGGTATACAGAATGCATGTTTTCCTTAGTAATTATGCTTCTAGTATATTTGAAAATGTTAAAGTAATTGTAACTTCTTTGGTTTGCTGAAATGACAACTGAAAAAACCTATGAAGAATTTGAGGAAGCTAGTTCAAATAATTTGAACTAGCATCCTCAAATTCTTCCAGCCAGTCCAACCAACAAGTGTTGTCCATCTCCGATTCATCAGCTAATTGATCATTCACTATTGAGAAGCTATTCTTCCAAATTCAGGGCTTCCATCGGTAGAACAGACAAAACAGAACTTTAGAGCGATACGGTGGGTGAGGTATAAAGCTCGTCTCTTTCACCAGTAGAAGCTGGTCCAATAAAAGATATTACCTCACCCACCTTGTGTCTCTAATATCCTGGGACCGACACAGCTACAACAGTGCATACGAAACAGAACTTTGGCATTTTAAATGGAAAGGCCTGAGTTATCAAAGCTTTCCTTTGAGCAACCGTCTCAGTCATTAGACAGAAAACAAACCTTCTTATGATAAATGAAATTTTACTGTCAGTTTAACAGGAATCTGAACAAAGGTTTCAAATATCTTCAAAGTACACAGCGGTATGCAAACCAAAGTGCTAATGACAGTGAACTTCCACTGACAGACGAAGTTGTATTGCAATAGAAGGGCTATGCTAAGAGGACCCTATACTCATGCTGCTCATGTGCAGCAATTTCATTCATCCATGAACTGAAGAGCCTAAGCAAGGACACAGCATTGGTCATGAGTAAATCAGATCCTGGTTTCAGAGTCTGAATATTAGGATTTTGCTAATGACTGATTCCAGGTTACAGATTTCGCTGTTGTACTGCTAAGTCTCCAAAACCATTCATGTAATATAGCAGTGCACTGCCCCAGTTCCAATAAAGAGATTTCTCCAAAAAGATTCCTCCCATTCCTCTTGGGACTCCAAAAAGAAGCTCTTCTTTCCACAGTATTTACAAGGTTCCTTGCTTTCAGTCATGCACCAAGCTAACTTACATTACAGCGAGTCTATAGCGCCTTCTGTATTTTACTAGCACCACTCAAGCACACCAGAGAGATTCTACAAAGTAATGAGGCACTAGCAGCACCAGGGTCCAAGTCCTCTGTATGTGGCAGGCTCTCAGACTCACAGGCTTCACCAGCCTTGGAGTGCAAGACCTAGATTCTAATCCCTGCTGGTTGGGGCACTGCAATACCACCAACCCCAATATGTAATAGTTCAAGATCAGGGCCCGACTGCATTAGATGCTGTACAAACACACAGTAAGACAGTCCATGCCTTGAAGAGCTGTAGGTTAGTACTGTAGCGAGTAATGTTGTAATGTGTTACCATTATTTGAAGTTGATCCCTTAACAGGAAATGAAACTTTATAACCTAGAAATATTTTATTTGGACTTATGTACATCTCTGCAGGGGGACAACATAAGATCAGTTGGGATGCCAGTAAGTGATGAAGAATTTATGGTAGAGGGGCACTATTTGGATCCCTTAACTGTTCTTTTTCAGACATTTTAATAGGATTTTGTTAAGTAAGGATTTTTAATAAAGAAAGTATTAATATTGGTTTTGAGTGTTTACTGAAAAATTTAATGTTTCTGTGGAGCCCAAAGACTTTAAACATAGTAAAGTCAACCCATTCTGGCTCCAAATGGACATGAAGTATTTCATGTCACTTCCTGTAAGAGGGGTGGTCCTGCTGTTTGCCAAAACTTCCCCATCTCTTTTAATGTGCAATTACTCTAGTTAGTTGGCTGCTACTCTTCACTCCATAAGCCCTGTATTTTGCTGTTGCTGCTGTATCAGGGTCCAGTGGTTCTTATATTTAAAACTTAGCATACCATGCTTAAAACTGAATATTCAGTGCATCATATTCATAATTTAAATCAGTGTAGCTGCAACCCTGGTTTTGAGATTAATGCTATATATGAAACCAACCCATGTTCAACTTGGCTATGGCCTGCGCACCAGTTTGAGGACCACTACTGTACTCTAAGACACCTCTGCTTCAGGACCTTTATCCTATGTCTGTTAGGTTGGGGGAGCAAAGCTCCTACGATCTGGCTGTGTGGAAGCAGGTAGATGTACATTCTGGTCCTCAGCAAGAATTCTGAACTATTATAAAATGGTAACTACAGTAGCTGGAGCTCAATGCTCAGTGAGATGGACTATGTTCAAGAGGTCTTTTCCAGCTCTAATTTCTAGAACAGGGTAATGTTATAGAATTAGATTCACGCAGTTTAAGTTTATACTAAGTTTCTGTATATATAAAGACACACACGGTTAGGGGGAAAAGGTTGGCAACACTTTCCTGTTGCTTCTTGAAACGTATTTTTCAATTAAAAGCAAACACAAAAAAATCATACTTCAAAATTATTTAGGTTTGTGATTTTGTTGTTTCATCAGAAGTCAAGCTGTGAGCCATCTGTCAAGGAACGTTAAGCTCAAATGTCCATCTTTTTATTAAATGCATCTCAAATGGAAACTTTCATAGAAGCAAAAGTTACCATTTTATAATTGTTCAGAATTCTTGCTGAGAACCAGAATATACATCAATGTGCTTCCACCCAGCCAAACCCTAGAAACTTAAACATTGGATACAGGTCCCCAGGCACAGGTGTCTCTTTTACTGTAACGTTCTCTTTAATCAGAGGCAAATTCCAAATAAAGAGTCTGGTCTTAGTTAAAATTTTAGTTAGAGGTCAAGGTGATTAAATAATCTTGGTCCCGTGCACCCATTTACACCTGCCTACATGGAAGGGCTGAATTGGCCACATGACACCAAGAACTACAAAGTTTCAGGTGACCTCTTCTATTTAAATTGGCAGCTTTCTCTTTGGGGGAAAAAACCAGGTGAGATTTGCTGAGGTATCATTCTGCATTGTGAAAGTTTCTCTGCCAGTAAGTGGAGGGCCTCAGCTGCTACAAAACACTTCAGTTAATTTCACTTCTTCTATTCAGTGAATCAGACCCTGAAATGCAAATTATAAGACTTGCTCACTTGCTACAAAGATCTTAAGCTATCATCCACAATACTACTCAAAAGAAGCATTAGAGAGTCAAACACCAGCATAACTCCTGAAATTATGAATACTTAAAATGAAACCTAAAATTAAACATATTATTTGATTTCTACGTTATAGCAGCTTGTTATTCAACACAGAGATTATATCAAATGACCATTTGCTATAGAGTGGCAAACCCACCTCCTAAAAGTTCAAAGTGGCCTTTAGGCAAGAACACTTAACTCGTGCCACTTTCCTACATGACCATACTTGTTTGTTTTCACTGTCCATTTGTATGTAACCACAACAAAAATAACCCTTACAGTATACATGTCCAAGGTTACCCTGGGAAAGCTCCAAGTTACCAGAACAGTCACATTACAGTAAAAAGAGAACATAAAAAAAACAACCTTCTGCTAACTGCATTCTCAAACAATATTTATGACCATATTCTATACATTGAAAACTCTATTTGTATTAAAGTACAGAAAATCCTCAAATGCATAGAAAGACTACTTAACCTCTGAAGATCTCTTTTTAACAAGAAACCTATCAGTCTATAGAACCAAAAATCTTTGCATGCATAGAAATATAAGTATATGCTTGCCAATTGCGAGAGGCACATACAAAGAATTCTAACAGTTCTTCAGGGTCACTTAAAGACAGATTGTTAGAAACATACTACAACTGAAATCAAGATGATAGAGTAACCACGCTCAGCTCAGGAGCCCCACACATAGCTGCAGTTATTCTCAAATAGCTCTTGCTCAGGTGTATACAAAGGTTAGCCCAGCAATACTCCTGTATTCCAATGTTGGAATTAGTGCAACCGGGAGCAGCCTTTCAGTACTCCCTCTTGACATGAAACTGCATCTGTTGGATTGGCTGTAAGATGAAGCTATCAACTAAAACAAAAAGAAAGAGTCTGAAGATGCAACTTAAACTGAAGATGTGAAAAATTCAGCCTGTCAAACAAGGAAGCATTGAGCCATTAGACCATACTGGTGGATTGTAAGTAGCCTCAGACACTCAGAAATACTGACTTTCAGAAAGCCAACCAAAAAAGGGAATGATCTTCTGTTTTCCACTTACTTATCCTACATCTTTATAAGTGATGTTGGTATGGATAATAAGGGATCTTCAGGATAAATCTGGCAGCAGTACTATAAACTCACTGAAATTTTGCCAAGAGGAAATTAGAGGCAGTCATATAGATCATATCAGTGTATTCCACGAAAGTGATAAAATAGTCTGGTTTACCAACCACAGTCTACCTTCTTGAGAAAAATGTTGTCTATGTTTCTAAAAGAGGCCATGATTTTCTTCACACTGTTTTAAACAGAAATGCAACTGGTTATAATCACTCTGCATGGCAGCAGTGAGACCTCAGCTGGAGTGCTCTGTCCAATTCTGGGTGCCACACTTGAAGAAAGATGTGGACAAATTGGAGAGAACCCAGAAGAGAGCAACAAAACTGACCTAGGAGGTTAGAAAAACTGGACAAGTTTAGTCACGAGAAAAGAATACTGGGGGGCGAGGAAGGGGAAACCTGATAGCTCTTAACATATTTGAAGACTGTTGTTATAAAGAGGTTGGTGATCAACTGTACTCCATATCACTGGAGACAGGACAAGAAGTAATGGGCTTAAATCTGCAACAAGGATGATTTAGGTTAGATATTAGGACAAACTTTGTACCTCTAACGGTAGTTAAGCTCTGGAATAGACTTTCAGAGGAGACTGTGGAATCCCCATCACTGGAGGTTAAGAATCAGTTGGACAAACACTTGTCAGTGATGGTCTAGATTTACTTGGTCCTGCCTCAGTGCAGGGGGCTAGACTTGACCTCTCAAGGTCCCTTCCAGCCCTACATTTCTATGATAATTGCTTTAAGTTACCAGTGTGGAGTAAACCCACAACCCCAAATTCTCCTGAGTCACTGTTTCAAATTTATTTATGATCATGCGACTAAAAGTTTATCTTAAACTATCAACATTTTTTAAAAGTTAGATGTCTTTTTCAGAAGAGCTTAGAAGGAAACCAGCAAAGCATCCCTCACCAACTAGGAAGAAGATAAATTTACTAATTTGTGTTTGGGGGAGGGAGAAGAAAGAGGAGTCAACATGCTTCTGCCTAAAGTTATTATTTAATGTCTGTATTGCAGTAGCATCTAGAGACCAGCTATGCACTGTATAAACATAAGTGACAGTCCCTTCCCCCAAAATGCTTACGATCTAATAGAAATCCATCTTATTGAGTCATTATGGCATATATTGTTCAGTCTTAGTTCTTTCATGCCTGAACAGAGGCTTGAACACACAAATGCATTTTCTCTTTTTTAATGAGGAAGGAAGCAGGAAGCTATGTAGAACTGCAATGAGATGTAAAAGTTATTCATAAACATGTTGGCACAATTCAAAACCTCCTTCTAGGCCTAAAGCACATTGACATTTTCATGATCTTTCAAAGTCTTGGTAAAACTCCAAGCGCTTTTTGAACGTTCTCCAGCAAATAGCCTGAATAATTTCTCCCTCCCCTGTAAAGTAAAACAGTCTAATGCCCATCAACTCCATTTAATGCTCGCCAAAGGATTAAAACGACACTTGCTTAAGAATATAGGAGTGTTTATCATTACATTTGTTTTCACCTCTGGAGACCTGGATCACAAAATATGAAAAAGAGATCCATTAAAATATACTGTAAGCAAGAGTAAATAATTCCCAGAAGTACTAAAATTATTCTATTTAACACTTACTTGCACTGACCTATGTCAGAGATGTCAGTGTTTCTTTGCGCTTTTGATTTTCCTTGAAGTGAAGGGAAGTTTCCCCACCACCAAACACATCCAATTCCCAACATGAATGTAGAGAATGAAGTCAGAATAACTTCAGAAACACTTTGTAAGACAAAAATTCAAACAAAAGTGGGGTGCTACATTGTTTTTCTTTTAAAAACACCAAACAATATGTAAATAAAGATTAACAAATGTCTGAGGATGCTTAATTCTAATAGTAATACAATTATGTTAATATAAAGGCATGAAGTAGAACCATGCTCCTAACATGACATAGGGAGTGATCAAGACAAAAATAAAAGTTTCTGAATTGATTATTAATTAGTTTTAGTTTAATCATTAAGTACTAGCAAACAAGCATGCAGTCCTTCTCTCTGAAGCTGTGAGAAAGAAAAAAGAAAAAACCTGAGAGGAAGATTAGTTTGTCAAAATATATTTACTTGGATTTATACAATGAAAACAGTCACTTATCCAAGGCTTTTGGTGCCCCTTCCACAAGTTACAAATAGTTTACCCTTGACAGCCAGCAGAACTTAATCCCCAATAAAAAACACAAAATTGGTTGTTTCATCTACTGTAGTACTCCTTATTACAACCAGAAATTTTCACAGGCAAAAACCTCATGTGACAGATATTGCAATCCCATGCAGTATCTTTGGGGATCATAATCTATTAATCATAGAATGAGAACAGCAGGGCTGGAAGGGACCTCAGGAGGTCATCTAGTCCAACCCCCTGCTCAAAGCAGGACCGATCCCCAACTCAATCATCCCAGCCAGGGCTTTGTCAAGCCTGATCTTAAAAACCTCAAAAGGAAGGAGATTCCACCACCTCCCTAGGTAACCCATTCCAGTGCTTCACCACCCTCTTAGTGAAAAAGTTTTTCCCAATATCCAACCTAAACCTCCCCCACTGCAACTTGAGACCATTACTCCTTGTCCTGTCCTCTTCTACCACTGAGAACAATCTAGATCCATCCTCTTTGGAATCCCCTTTCAGGTAGTTGAAAGCAGCTATCAAATCCCCCCTCATTCTTCTCTTCTGCAGACTAAACAATCCCAGTTCCCTCAGCCTCTCCTCATAAATCATGTGTTCCAGTCCCTTAATCATTTTTGTTGCCCTCTGCTGAACGCTTTCCAATTTTTCCACATCCTTCCCGTAGTGTGGGGCCCAAAACTGGACACAGCACTCCAGATGAGGCCTCACCAATGTCGAATGGGGGGAAACGATCACGTCCCTCGATCTGCTGGCAATGCCCCTACTTATACAGCCCAAAATGCTGTTAGCTTTCTTGGCAACAAGAGCACACTTAACTCATACCCAGCTTCTCATCCACTGTAACCCCTAGGTTCTTTTCTGCAGAACTGCTGCCTAGCCATTCGGTCCCTAGTCTGTACCGGTGCATGGGATTCTTCCGTCCTAAGCGCAGGACTCTGCACTTGTCCTTGTTGAACCTCATCAGTTTTCTTTTGGCCCAATCTTCTAAATTTGTCTAGGGCCCTCTGTATCCTATCTCTACCCTCCAGCGTATCTACCATTCCTCCCAGTTTAGTGTCATCTGCAAACTAGCTGCAGTCCACGCCATCCTCCAGATCATTCATGAAGATATTAAACAAAACCGGCCGCAGATCCGACTCTTGGGGCACTCCGCTTGATACCGGCTGCCAACTAGACATGGAGCCATTGATCACTACCCGTTGAGCCCGATGATCTAGCCAACTTTCTATCCACCTTATAGTCCATTCATCCAGCCCATACTTCTTTAACTTGCTGGCAAGAATACTGTGGGAGACCGTATCAAAAGCTTTGCTAAACTCAAGGAATAACATGTCCACTGCTTTCCCCTCATCCACAGAGCCAGTTATCTCATCATAGAAGGCAACTAGATTAGTCAGGCATGACTTGCCCTTGGTGAATCCATGCTGACTGACTGTGATCACTTTCCTCTCCTCTAAGTGCTTCAGAATTGATTCCTTGAGGACCTGCTCCATGATTTTTCCAGGGATTGAGGTGAGGCCCATCTTTTTTAAAGATGGGCACTACATTAGCCTTTTTCCAGTCGTCCGGGACCTCCCCTGATCACCATGAGTTTTCAAAGATAATGGCCGATGGCTCTGCAATCACATCCGCCAACTCCTTTAGCACTCTCGGATGCAGCGCATCCAGCCCCATGGACTTCTGCTCATCCAGCTTTTCTAAATAGTCCCGAACCACTTCTTTCTCCAGAGGGCTGGTCACCTCGTCCCCATGCTGTGCTGCCCAGTGCAGTAGTCTGGGAGCTGACCTTGTTTGTGAAGACAGAGGCAAAAAAAGCATTGAGTACATTAGCTTTTTCCACATCCTCTGTCAGTAGGTTGCCTCCCTCATTTAGTAAGGGTCTCACACTTTCCTTGACTTTCTTCTTGTTGCTAACATACCTGAAGAAACCTTTCTTGTTACTCTTAACATCTCTTACTAGCTGCAACTCCAAGTGGGATTTGGCCTTCCTGATTTCACTCCTGCATGCCCAAGCAATATTTTTATACTCCTCCCTGGTCATTTGTCCAATCTTCCACTTCTTGTAAGCTTCTTTTGTGTGTTTAAGATCAGCAAGGATTTCACTGTTAAGACAAGCTGGTCGCCTGCCGTATTTACTATTCTTTCTACACATTGGGATGGTTTGTTCCTGTAACCTCAATAAGGAGGTTTGGCCTTTAAAATACAGCCACCTCTCCTGGACTCCTTTCCCCCTCATGTTATTCTCCTAGGGGATCCTGCCCATTAGTTCCCTGAGGGTGTCAAAGTCTGCTTTTCTGAAGTCCAGGGTCCGTATTCTGCTGCTCTCCTTTCTTCGTCTCAGGATCCTGAACTCGACCATCTCATGGTCACTGCCTCCCACATTCCCCTCACTTTTGCTTCTTCTAATTTTTCCCGGTTTGTGAGCAGCAGGTCAAGAAGAGCTCTGCCCCTAGTTGGTTCCTCCAGCACTTGCACCAGGAAATTGTCCCCTACACTTTCCAAAAACTTCTTAGATTGTCTGTGCACCATTGTATTGCTCTCCCAGCAGATATCAGGGTGGTATGCATCACTGTGGGCCAGAAACTGTGTGCAATTCCAGGGGGTAAGATTACTACAATTGTTCCAGGAACAAAATTGGTAGCGGCATGATTAAACTGAATCTTCTAGGTGGTAAACACCTCCAGAGAAGTACCACCTCCTGGGGAGGCTTGCATATACTGATTCAAACTGGGTTTTCCACAGACCAACAGACAAAGGATGGGCTTTTGGCACAAAAATGCTGCCTTTAAAATTTACTCAGGGCCTTCTTTCTGATCCAGCAAATGGACAGGACCTCCTGTCTGAAGGGGACTCCCCCACCCCAGTATGCAGAAGGGTTGTGAAGTCTTTGGCCTAGTAGGGCCCCATAGGACTGATGGGTGACCTCTGGTGAGCTTTTAGCATGCATATAGGAATTTTTAATCATTTTTATAATGCTTTTGGCCTTAACAATAAAGATGCTTGCTTAGAAAGAGCTGTGTAGTAATTTGTAAGTGATGGTATACACTGTTCTTAGCCCTGGAGAGAAAGTAGCACAGCCATGCTGGCCTTTAGACAGACTGGTTTGCTGGGGATATCACAGTGTAAGGCAGGGAACTGTGCAGCCTTAAACCCATGGTCAGAAGGGAGTGGGACACGGGTTCCTGTCCAGAGACCAGGAACACCTAGAGTGGATCACAGAGGAGGGAATACACATGCAGTTACCTGGAAACTGACACTCACCACAATATAGCTAATTAAATTTCATGTATTTGTACCAATCCCTCGGTATATTGGCTGTTTTCAATGGCAAGAAGTTCTTGCTTGTTTGGTTATGGATATGAGTAATGCTGTAATGTCTAGAGGCTCTGGAAGGCATACAATCTAAATATGCAGGATAGCTGCAGGGTGGAAGAAAAGAGGAACCGCCATCCTGCTTTTACATATAGGGAGTTGAGGCACAGGGACACTAAGTACCTTGCCCAGGCTCACAAAAACCGTGGCCAGAAGTTGAACCCAATTCGCTCAAGTCCCAGGCCAGTGCCATAACCACAAGACCAACTTCCCTCTAACTGCAGCAACAACATTGCACAGAGACACATACCCCCACAACTAACTTGACCACTTAGTCTACCACCAAAAACATTCAATTAATATTGTAGCCCAATTCTATTTTTAATTATGGCTCATGGACCAGAGTATAATAAACTCAGGACAACAAACTAACCTCAGTCCATCTCCACAACACATCTTCCATGGGCATAAATGGAAGCTGCATGCAAAGATCAAGGATAAGAGATTATTCTTATGAAGCTGCTAAACTTTTCATTTCTACTAATGTCTGCACTTAGTTTCACTCCTCCTTCTCTGAAAGTAGGAGAGTGAATTCCCACTTCCAGGGTGTAGAGACAGCCCCTCCTGCTGTGCTTTTTCTCCTAATGTTTTCTTTCTTTATTCAGTGGTCTAAAAAAGGAAGCGAGCGGCTCCACTGGACACTTTCCCCAGATTCCCATTGTCCCCTGGTCCATCACTGTGCTTGAGAGCAGGACCACCATACTAGTAGGAGACAGGATATACAACCAATCATCCCCAAAAGAGCTGACTATACATGCTGTCAAATGCACAAACTGAAAAGGGAGGGTTTTTGCTAACTTTTCTGTTACAAGCAGCTCCTAAGATTACTGTAATAGCAGTAGGTATAAAAGTCGAGACAGATGTCAATTTTCAAGTTCATTGTATCACTTTAAAACTGTCTGTGCTGAAATCCCTGAAGAGCGGCTTGACAATGCTTTTCTTTCCTTCAGTTACTGCACAACTGTGCATACATGACAGCATTTACACCTTAGCCCAGGAGATCTGTGATTGTCCAATGGCCAACACCAGAAACTGATCCTGCGACCTCCAGAGCTAAAACCATGAGTATCTAAAGCCTGAGCTAGAGAGCCAGGCTCTGAAGCAGAGAGCTTCCAGAGACCTGTATCTTACGTAGTTTGGGCGCAGAAGAGCAAATATAATACACAATAACCAGTACGTTACAACTGCATCCTGGTAGAACAATGGGGAAAATGCAGAATCAAAACAAAACAGTGAAACACTCCAGTATTTTAGGGGTGAATTTATTAATTTAAAAAGTATTCTAGGAACATGTTTCCCCCCCACAGCTGAACTTTTTCACTGCAGGCATTAGTAATTAGCTATATTTTTGGACACTTACTTTCACAGTATGACTTATATTTGTGCCATCTCATTAATTAGCCAAACATTTTAAGATTTGAGCATAAAACCTAGCCATGGTAAATGTAATTTTGCTTTTATTTATTATGGAGCAGCATAGTTTCCATTGAAAGCTACTAATTTTGGTCCTTTATCGAACGTCCATATCTGCTTCAAAGACTGGTAGGCTAGCTCTAGTGAGAAGTAGGATTTTTCTTCTGAATGCAAGCTTAACATACTTATACTTTTAAATCTCTTTCTGCCCCCCCTTTTTTTTGGGGTGGGGGGGACGGGGGGAAGGATGCAACAACAGGAAAAAGTAAAAAAACCTAGTTGAATGGAGGCCCAAATTGGCTTGTTGGAGGCCAGATGAGCCCATATTACTAAAATGTTACTTTTTTGGCTAGCATCAGATCTTTCCCTTTGTAACTAACCTTCTAAGCAGCTAATTCCTAACCTGTACCTGGTCCTCAATGCTGCACGTTATTACTATCACAGTGAAGGGAACAGGTTAACCCATCATGTTTGGCTAGCAAATTAAAATAACGGAGTTGTAGGATATGCTTGTGGGAACTTGTAATGAATTTCAACTACACGGAAAGAGCTAATAAAACAGGTAACTAGTTAAGTGGCAAGTTTAATTGTTCTTTCACATTTATTTGACAAACATTTTAAATTTACTAGAAGAGACAAAACAAACAAGTCTATTCAGCAGGTTTCTCTCTTCATGGGGAAAACAGGATTAGCCGTTTAAGCAAAACAATACAAAACAAAACCTATTTCCAGCACCAAGGTAAATTATCAGTAGCAAGAGTAGGATGCCCACACTAAGGCTACACAGCTAGATGTTGATACAAACAAAAAACAGCAAATAAGCTAGGAAGAGGGCATGTGTCCCTTTAAATTTCAGTGTATTAAAGGGCCAAAAAAACCCCACTTTAGTATGGAAAAATTAGGACAAAATTACATACTGAAAAAAGTCTTCCAATTATTTCTGAACATAAGTACAATAAAATAGAGCTTTAACAAGTTCAAATCACAAGGACAAGATCCACAGATGCTGGCTATCTGAGTGCAAGTGCCAGTCAATCAAAAGCTAGCTGCATTACTCGCAAGTAAGACAGACTAAGCCTTGCCCTTTTCTCTCCCCTACTGCTGAAATGAAAGGCAAAATATAGATACACATTATTAGCAGCACTGACAGGAACAGGGAAAAGATTGTATACATTTAAAAAACTTGTAAATATATTCTCTCTGAAGCAACATCCACTCAGACTCATGTACAGACAATCTTTATATATAGAAACAGTTGGGATATTTTTGGAGTAGTGTTTGCTGGCTCCAAGTGTAAATGCTTGTTTTTGTCAGGTCTTCATTTCTGCCATAGCAAAACTGCCTACTAAATTAAGCAAGCATGCCAAACCACAGATAAATGAAGTCCCAGAATCTTCAAGTACCCCTGGATGCAGCTGACAAACCAAACAGAAGGGTGTAGTACTGCTAGCATATGGCTTGATATGAAATTCCTGTGTCCTGATCTTACTGGGATGCTTAGGCATTCTTCAGAGGTTCTACAGATATTAAAAATCCCCTTGTGAAAATCATTAGCGTGGATGCCAGAAATTCAAGGTTCGGAATTAGGGAGCCTCTTAAATGAGAACTGCTTCTGTCTCTCTCAACTTCTTCAGAAAGTTAGAATAAATATAATCCAATAACTATTCTTGTTCAAGTGAATTTTCTATGGATCTTATTCATAATAAATGCAAATACTACAGTTTACATTGGTGTTTCTCTGGTTTTCTTAAAATGGATGCTAGATACAGAACATGCAGGGACTTCTTTTGGCTCTACTGTACCCAAATCCTGTCATCGCCAGAATCTGTTGGAGGAATAGAAGAGGAAAAAATCCTCAAAGAGTAACTTCAGCTATTCTCCTAGTTGATGTTCATATTGCAAAAAAAATTAATAGGCACATTGTGGTTTTGTCAACAACAGAAGTGGTGAGTCCTTTCTGGCCTCATCTTCACTTACTTTTGCATCCGATGAAGTGAGCTGTAGCTCACGAAAGCTTATGCTCAAATAAATTTGTTAGTCTCTAAGGTGCCACAAGTACTCCTTTTCTTTTTGCGAATACAGATTAACACGGCTGCTACTCTGAAACCTTTTTTATTCTAGTAATTCTGCTGAAACTAGATTATTAATGAAGGAAATAAAGGAAACACCTATGTTTGCAGCTTTTGCTGAGAGCAGGGAATGCTTATTCTTTTGTGCAGCCACTGTTATTGCTATTATGAAATATTTAAAATGTAGATACCTCTTTAAGTTAAATCACAAGTACAAATACAAAAAAGACTGCTTATCACACCTTAACTCAAACAGATATTCACCAGCTAATAGAAGGCGAATAAAATAATAAACAGTATGCTTCAAATGATATTAGCAGAGATCAGTTCTACATGAATATTCACCTCCCAGGAACAAGTGAATTTGAACACTAAGTCTGATATCATGGATCTAGCCACAAATTTCAGAGTCTGTGGATACATCTATAAAAAAGGATTACGTGAAGAAAGCCTGGTTAGTTTTTCTTTATACTATCCATCTATTGTCCCATTCTCTGAGAATGTTGCCAGAGATATTCTGACCCTGCGGCAATGTTTCTCTTAAGTGAGCAGAATGTGAGGGTAAGTCTAAATTACCTCACTATCTCCTTTTCTCTAGCAAGAAGAGACTATTAAATAGAGAGACTCAATCATAAGCTAAACATTAAAGAGAACTTCAGAAGTGTAGTACATTAAAGGTCACTTCCTTCTATCTCCTTTCAAGTCTGTTCAAACAGTACATCACCTAAGCCCCTACAGGAACCTGTTGGCAGATTCTATTCTTATTTTGCTCTTTTGAAGTGGTACTCAAGTTGTACAGAAGCATAGGGCCCAACAATGTAGAGCTGTAGCTATGCTTATGCTCAAATAAATGTGTTAGTCTCTAAGGTGCCACAAGTACTCCGCATTCTTTTTGCTGATACAGACTTAACACCACTACCACTCTGAAACCTGTAGCAATTGGAATGCATCTGATGAAGCGAGCTGTAGCTCACGAAAGCTTATGCTCAAATAAATTTGTTAGTCTCTAAGGTGCCACAAGTCCTCCTTTTCTTGTAGCTATACTGTATCACCTTGTAATACGCCTGTGACTTAAAGCAAGAGTTTATCTACCATTTTAGAAGCTTAATATACCTGAATATAGTCTGACTTAAGCAACAGCTAGAAATACTGTCAATATACATTCAATATTTAAAAGCTTCTTAGAAATGGACTGAATTTATCCACAGTGACAAGCTACCATCTATATTCTCCTAAAGAAATAGATGCCTTAATGATCATGACAGAGTTCAGAGACGCTCCACATTTTAGGGAAGTAGTCAGTTTGTGTGAAAATGGGTTGATATGTACATGTGAAGAGAAGGGGGGTCGGGGGGAACAAAACAAACAAACAAACAAAACCTTCCTGTAATGTTTATCCTGATGTACAATTCATTTATAGAATGTCTGGTAGTGAACAACTTAGTTAAGTTTCAGAGTAGCAGCCATGTTAGTCTGTATTCGCAAAAAGTTAAGGTTACAGTAAGGCAATTTAAAAAAAATTTTCATAGTGAAATCAGTTCACCTACTTTCAAGTTACACAGGAGTTGAAAAAAAAAACAGACTTTATATCAGGGGTGGGCAAACGACGGCCCACGGGCCGCATCAGACCTTTTAATCTGGCCCTCGAGCTCTTGCTGGGGAGCGGGGTTGGAGGTTTGCCCCTCTCCGCGTGTGCTGTGGCTCTGCACAGCTCCCAGAAGCAGCAGCATGTCCCCCCTCCGACTCCTAAACGTAGGGGAAGCCACGGGGCTCTGCACACTGCACCCACCCCAAGTGCTGGTTCTGCAGCTCCCATTGGCTGGGAGCCGTGGCCAATGGGAGCTGCAGGAGCAGCGCCTGCGGACTGGACAGTGCACAGAACCACCTGGCAGCATCATGCCTTTGCAGAGGAGCCGGAGAGGGGACATGCCGCTGCTTCTGGGAGCTGCTTGAGGTAAGTGCCACCCAGAGCCTGCACCCCTGACCTCCTGCCCCAGCCCTGATCGCCCTCCCGCCCTCCAAACCCCTTGGTCCCAGCCAGGACCACCCTCCTGCACCCCAAACTCCTCATCCCCAGCCCAACCCCAGAGCCCATTCCTCCAACCAGAGCCCTCAACCCCTCCCACACCCCACCCCCCTGCCCAAGCCCGAAGCCCCCTCCCGCACCCTGAACTCCTCATTTCTGGCCCCACCCCAGAGCCTGCACCCCCAGCCGGAGCCATCACCCCCTCTCGCACCCCAACCCAATTTTGTGAGCATTCATGGCCCGGCATACAATTTCTATTCCCATATGCGGCCCTCAGGCCAAAAAGTTTGCACGCCCCTGCTTTATATAGTAAAAAAAAATATTACAACACCTTTGTTCATGCATAACTCTAGTGCCCAAATTTCTAAAGTTGAAACCTTCCAGGTATGATCCTCGGTTTTGAATACACCTAGCAGAAACGTTTGCTAACGTTCCTTGCTATGCTATTATCTGCATGACTAAAATAATACTGCAGCTAATAGCCATACAGAAAAGTCTTTCAACATAGAAACAGTTTAAGTACCTGAAAACTGTGTTCAAATGCTTTGGAACACAGTTTAGGCAGGTTAAGCAGCTCTTGTAAGCTGTATGTATTACAAAGCCTACTCTTGCAGAACTGGCACAATGACTGAAGTACAGTTTAAGACTTATAATAACGGGTTCTCAGTGCTGAGGGAGAGTGGAGGGATGCTCCACTACCTGCGACCTGTGGATGGGCCTGCTTACTCTCAGCAACCTAGGTAGAGGTCCCTAGCACTAATGTATTAACAGAACATTCAACCTACAAGAAAGCGATGCGGAGGTGGGGGGACTGCACAACCCCTTTCATGGGGAAACCAAGCCCAGGAAACAAAGGTAATCTAGTCATAGGAGGAGAGATGCCTTTATCTTCCCTCTCTCCCCCTTTTAGAAATAGGTGCTCTGCCAGAGAATGATCTGCAAAACCTGTCTTGTAGCTGACAAGGCAGAACATAACCACTGAAGTCTCCAGGTTTGGCATCTCCTCCCCTGCTGGGTTTGGTTCTGCCTGATGAGCCATGAACAGGCTGAAGATCTTCCTGTAACTATCAGAGGACCTTCCTGAACAGAAGAATGTTAAAGTACCTATATTTTACACCCAAGACAGGAAGTTAGAGAGTTCAGTTTCTCGTGGTAACCTTAAATAGCCATGCTGCACATATGTAGTAAATTTAATACATTTGTTATCCTTTCTAGCAGACCAATACTGAAAAGTCAGAAGCTTCTTTTACATGCATCTACAATTTAACTGAGATCTGCACAAACCTTCAGGTTGTTGACAGCACAATATGAACTGCACTACATGTTACTACAGAGCTATAAAAACACCACCTAGAAGTATGCCATGTGCTCTTAGACGTATAGCATCCCTGTTTCTTTTTAAATATGTACCTTAGCATTTGTCCTTACATGTATGCAGCAAAATAGCACACACCCCATAACAGAGATCTTGACCTTTCTTCCAATTGCTAAGCATTTAATATAACCTTCGTTTCTTGGTCATTTTTTTCTTTTTCTTTTGTGTGTATTTTTATATATACAAAGAAGTGATATCAGTCATTTAGTAACTTTTTGGCCACCACCTTCATCACAAAATGAAATGAGAATGTTAATCTCTCTTGTGGTTTGCTGTAATATCACATTCCCTTCAGCACAAGAACTCAAACAACTGTTTCCCCTATTTCAAGAAGCTCCTAAATATTTAAACAGTTTTACAGGCAGTGTAATATTTTCATAAACTGTATTCCCGATCAATGTCTCCCTTCCTTCCATGCCCATCTATAGCGTTTGTGATTTTACCAGACGCTCAGTAAGGAGATGACTAGACACACTAGCTATAGAAAAATATGAAAGGGTTTTCCTTGGAGGGGAAAGGAGGGAGATGGGGGAAGAAATCACCAACAACCATCTCCCCACTGCTCAGAAAGAGGAAGGGATTCCTACAAAGGTGCTGTCACAGTGCTTCCATGGTTTGCAACTGCCTCCAGTTCAGAGGGGTCTGATAAATTTGAATCCCAACCTGCAATCCTTCTCCTCTTCTGACAGAAAGGAGACTCACCATTCTGTGTTCTCCTACTTCCACCTCAGAGCCTTCTGGCTGCTGTGAGAAAGAGGTCTCTGCCACTCTAACCTTCCCTCAGCCTCCATTTTTGGTTCCTCTCCAGTGAATAGTCCCAGGTCTTACTACTCCATTTTCCAAAAGTAACAGCAGAATGAAACTGACTCAATTCTCACCACCTCCACAGCAGCCCACTAGCCTCTGAATAACAGCAGTAAAAGCTGACCAGACTGTGGTCAGTTTTCACTCTACTGCAACTTAACAAAGCTATAAGCAGTAGCAGAAAGACATTAGCACTAGCTGTCTGCATACATGGGAAGACAGTCCTCATCATATTAAGATCTGTTCCTATTTGGAAGATTTTGCACCTCCTACGAGGATGGTAGTTTTCCTGACTACAACCAGCTGTACAAGAGTCCATGCTAGTCCAAGACACATCTAGGCCAGAAATGCTACATCACTCCCCCAAAGAGAACAGGAGAGAATTTCCTATCAAAATCATCTCACTTGGACGAACATCAACTTCATGTAAGTTTAGATAAGATCCTCCCCAGGGAGGATTCTGGGATTTAGAATCTCCTAGATTTAGGAGGAAATTTAGCGTCACTATACTCTTCTCTGGGAAATGCTTCCAGATTACAATTTAGTGTCTTCAGAAGAAAAATTTCACTTTCTTCATACATATCCCCATGGAGATCCAGCTGGGAAAACACTAAGATACTACACACCACAGCTCCAAGCTGCCACAAAATATCTATTCCTCTTTAACTCAAGTTTTGGCCTTTGCTTTCAACAACTAGTAAACAGAACTGTGACAAAGTGAGGAATTTTGGTAATTTTGTTGATTCCTATGCATGTCACAGTTTCTCTCTGTGCTTTACATTGCATTGCTATGCACTGAGTGTAAAGGGAAAGAGACAGGTGGTGGCTGTGTCACATAACTCTCTGGGGTGATATGAATGGGTTGTTCAGCTGGCTAGAGCCAGTTCATATCAATCGAGGATCCAGAAAGACAATAGGAACCCCATTGTTCAGGTCATTTACAAATAGCAACCAACAGCCAAGAAGAAGGAGACTTTCTCCGCTCCTCTGCAGAGAAGCAGAGCAAAGGCCCCAAGCTGGAGAACAGGGGAGAGGCGTCAGATGTCTGTGTTAGGACTTCCTGATGCGGTGTCCCACTTGACTAATAAATCCTTCTCTGTTTTGAAAAGACTACCTGGCGCCACTGCAAATACTTGCTAAGATTCACTGATCCCTGAAGAAGGCAAAACGTCTCTGAATAGGAGGTCTCTAGTGGAGCTCCTGTATGGTGTGCAACACGAGTGCTGGAGCCTGTAGGCTCGGTCCTGGAGGCACCGGGGCCCCATGGCCTACCCGTAAGGCAGAGTGGGGCTTCTTAGGGGCTATTTCAAAGCTGGGATATAGCAGCAAACCTGTAGATCGGTGACAAGAACTAGCATACCTCAGCCAGGATCTATATCTATCTATCTATATCCAGGCAAGGGAAAACCAAAGAGCAGGCTGCTGAGATGTGATTTGCCACCATGGAGGAAGGGAGAACATCAGCTACACAGGCTTGGCTGTCTCTCCCAGCTCCTCTGTCTGAAAAGCACAGGCTCTTCTGCTCCTCCCACAAATCTCAGCTACCAGAACTCTCTAGAGGGACTGGGGAGGGAGAAAGAAGGTAAGTTGTGTAAAGAGAAGGAAAATGGCACTTGAATTTAAGATGATGCTTGGTCCTCTCCATCTCCAGAGGAGGCGGTGTGCTGCCATGTACAAGGAAACTGCTGCATACCTCAGAAAGTGGAGGTCACTGGGGAGAAGATCCACCTGCAGGACAGAAAGCCTGTGCCATCAGGTGCAGCTTTTCCACTGTCTAAAGTAAAGACAGGGACACCCAAAGACCAACAATGGACAAGCATATACAGGACTTGTGTCCTCAACACAGAGTTTTTTCCTGTCTCCATCTGCTGGAAGGGGGGTATAAACTCAATGACTGGGCTATCTTAGGAAGGCCCGCATGGTCTTTCTCTCTCTTTCACGCACACACACCCTCCACCCATATTCAAAGCACTAAGACTGAATTTAAAACCTATCTGCCTTCATGTAATTTCCACTGATACTCTGCAATGCAGGCATTACGCCCATTATTTCTATCATGGAGAAAATAAGACAACTCCAAGAGTCTTAAAAAAATTCTATCGGGCCAATATACAGTCACCATTACCATAACAGTAAACAAACAAAAGTAGACAAGAGAAAGTCACCTCTGCGTAGCTAAATCCAAAATTTTAGAGTGGGTTTGTGTTCACCTGCTCGAGGTGACTATCATGAACATCTTTGGTCCGTGCTGATGTGGAAAGGGCAAGTTAGTTTTCAACAAACAGCAATAAAATGCATATCCTATTCATGTTTCATTGCAGAGAGTGAACATGTAGGACACAGATGAACCTCTTCTCCCTAATCTAAATGAAAATTCTGTTTGTGTGTTAAAGTAACATGCTTCACATCCTGCCAAACTCTGTGGAGCTGTTCATTAGAAATGTGCAACACCATCTTAGTTTCCTATCTGGTAAAGTGGAATAGTTAGGAAACAAACAGCAAGACTGCTTTAAAATGACACAGTTAGCTTCCTTTCTAATAACAAGCTGAACAGACCTAGTAGTCTAGGTTTATAACGCTGCCTCTGTTTGGTGTGGAGACGAGAGCATATTGTCAAACCTCTATAACGTAAAAAGAAGCAAAACGTACAGCTAGGTGCAACACCGTTCAGCAACCACATCCTCTGGGGCTCCCCAACCCTCCTCCCCCTTACTTTAGGGGTGTTTTTCTTGACATATGGTGCAAACCTAAGTGTAGTGAAATTCTATCACCAGGAAATCATGAAACATCAGGGTTTCTGGGAATCTGCAGCTGACAGTAACTTTTATGGTGGTGGAATTCCAAAGGACTTCATGTTATCACTCCAACAAAGCTCACAAAAAGTACACTACAGAAACCAATCCTGAAGAAAAGTTGCAAAAACCCAAAGGGATCTATTTTCTTAGCTTTTGGGCCAACCTGCAATTACATTTAGTGGAAATGCATAATTCTTCCACTGTATCACACCAGGTTTTTTTCCCTGCCTTTAAATGAATAGCAATAACGATCAATTCTTTTGTAAACCATCCCTGGTACTACAGTAAAGCCAGCTTGCTTTTTATTTCTCCCCCTCCCATTTTTTGTTTCCTCCATCACTTCTTCCAATCAGCATTTTTACAAGAAATATTAAAATATTTACTGCATGGAAATACCAGATACCATTTGAAATACTTACATTTTTTCAGTTTTTATACTTAGTTTTACTAAGTCCTTACATGCAGATTTTTATTTTTATTTGTATAGTAAGTAAAGCAGAAGTGAGTTTCTGCCATTATCCTGACAGTCTGCATGATCTGTCTTAAATGAGAGATATAAGAGTTTGTCATGTTTATTCTCTTCCACTGGGACAATAACTACAACAATGAAGAATGTAGTACATGCAAGTTTTTTTTCTTAATTGAAAATTAGTAAGTAAGTTCCTAGAAGATTATAAATGTAGAGAGAGGTAGAAGTCTTGTCAAATGCAAAATTCTAGTTTCATCATCTAAATGCTTAGGAGCCTGAATGTTTGTGACTTTTTGAGCAAGAAGAAATGGTGTTCCACCAATCAGACTGTAAATTAACAAACCCCATGAGGAAGAGCCAGTGTAAATAAGACTCCTGTTTACATAAGGATTCAAAAGTATCCTGGATTGTCCAATGAAACAGCTAGTTTGGAGACCCCACCCTTCCCAAGAAGCGGGCATTACTAGTGGCCTTATATTAGATATAACAAGGACATCAGAGTGGCCTAAAAGAGTTAGACCTGCAGTCATGAAGCACTTAGAGAAAGAAGTCAGGAGCAACTGAGGGGCAGCTGGAGTACTCCTGTGACTAACGGCAACCACCACCAGGAACAAATTTTCTCTTGGGCCATGGGGGTTGAGTAAGAGTGACAGTCCATAGTCCTAATGTAAGACAGCACATTTGTGGTTCCCAATTGACGATGGTAGTACCCGAATAGAAAGCTTTTCTCTTTGGGAAGATCCGGAGTGAAGAAGGAAGCCCTGTTTCCAAGTAAACTGCAGGCCTGCAGTAGAGGGAAGGTTTTTACTCACAGACCTGCCACTATATCAGAGTTCAGTAAGTACAGTATTCTAAACCAAAAAGAGAGAGTCACTGATCAAGTTGTCTTGAGTGATGGCCTTGGTGTACCTGACGAGGCCAGTAACAGGCTGAGTCCCCAGCAGTTGAAATAGAAATCCATATTCTGTGAGCAAATTTTTTAGAATAATTCACACACACCCTGATAGCAATTCTAAAAAAAAAATTCTATACCTTAAAGAAAGAAATGTTTAAAGTCCATCTAATGATCAAGTCAAATAATCAGTGACATTTCATCCCTCAAAGAAAATTTGCGCTTGCGGGAAAGAGGAAAAAGGAGATTATTCCCCAGGCTGTACAGCTGTCTTTACTCTTGATGCTGTACAGTGCCAAGACTAATAAAACAAGTGAAGCCCAGCAGCACTACAGCTCACACTCATTCTACCACAGAAAGATAATGGCCAGCTTCCTCTCTCTCCCCATCAGTTCTTTGCAGCAATGATTAACTACGTGGAATGAAGCCACCCAAAAAACAAAAACAAAACTAAAAACAAAAAAACAAAAACAAAACTAAAAACAAAAAAACAAAAACAAAAACAAACTTATTTCACACAGCTTAAAAGTTCCAGTGCTTTCCCAAAAAGATCCAGCTGTCGGTAAATAAAGTTAGATTAGTCAAAGCTTGATACTAAAATGAATTGTGTTTTGCAATCATTGGCACAATAGCCAGTCTTTTTTAGGTTTCAGAGTAACAGCCGTGTTAGTCTGTATTCGCAAAAAGAAAAGGAGTATTTGTGGCACCTTAGAGACTAACCAATTTATTTGCGCATAAGCTTTCGTGAGCTACAGCTCACTTCATCAGACGTCTTTTTTAGTTAGACAAAGTGACATTACAGAACAGTCATAACAGGTCACACTACCCCACAGCAATGTTTAAACCACCCAGAGCTTGGGGTGTTTGCAGGGAGAGGACGAGCAGAAAGGGGAGGTAGAAGACGAGAAATAGAAAGAACAGTGTTACAAGTGACAAATCCCTCCCAGAGGATATATTTAAAAGGAGGAAATCTTTGCTATTTTATCAGGGAAGTCAACAAGGCTCACCTGGTCTAGCTTGAAATCTTACTTTTTATATCCAGAAAGTTAGATACACGCAACTCAGCCTCTCTCACGTATTCATTGCTCTGCACATCTGTATTAATGCAAGGCTATAACTCTATAGAACACCAGGTTTCCATACCTATTTAATGGTCTTTTCACAAAACTGATTTGATAGCTATCAGCATGCATTCTTATAGTCCTAACTAACCTGCAATATGACACTGAGAAAACTGAAATACTTTAACTGCCTTGGGTATAATGTAACAATCTTTGCCAGAAGTGGGAACCATGAGTCTAAAATATGCAAAAGAGCTCTTTTTAAAATCTCATTTACAACATTATCATAAGCACCCAGAGTACACAACAGTGCTGATCCAGTAAATACAACATCAGAAAGCTACTATGTAATTATAACAAGTATTCTAGTCTCCAAATCAAATGAAATTCAGTACCAGGCTAATACTAGTAACTCTACTCTTAGCCTAACAGAACAGAGTAGATCAACAAACATGAGTAAGCCTTAAACTATACAGCAGCTGGAGAGAAGCATAAGCAGAAACCTATTTCTGTATTTTTTGTCAAACTAAGTTTGGTTTAATAGACTGCCTCCTCTAATTGTCATTTGGAGGACTTGGTTATTAAAAAATATGTTTAATTTGCTAGTCAGAAGACACATTTAGCTTGTTATTCCTTTAACAGGTCAGTTTTTTAAAATTATTATTTTATGTTGTGATGCACTGGATGTTAGTTAAATAGTTTACTTCATGTCTTCATTTTGAAAAGCTTCATTGTACATTTTTTGTATGTTCAGTATGGGCCACTGTTATTTGCTGTTGAGTTACATAAACCACCAACCACTGAGAGCAGTGGCACTGACTCAAAGTTATTTCTATTGTGGTAGCACTCCAAGAATGCAATCAGTTCCCCACTGCACTAGATGCTGTATAAACACATAAAAAGCATGTGTCCCAAAGAATTTGTAATCCAAGGCCCCAGTCTTGCAATGCAACACAAACATGTGGGCACGCACAGATACCGGGATCGAAGCACTGCATGATCAGAGCCTAAAACAGCAAACACAACACAAAGGGTGAAGGAGTGGGAGAAAAGTCAATGTACACTTTTGGTTGTTTTGGGGTTTTGTTTTTAAACACACCTAGTTTTGTTTTCTAGCTAGATAAATAAATGCTAGTGAACTATACCCAGTTACCCCTCAGCCTATCCATAATTAGTTGGCTTATAACTTGTATGTGTCATGGAAAAAGTACATCTCTGTTTGGGAAGAGAGCAGTTCCATTTTTATAATTACGAAAGAACTAAACTTGACAGTGACTATGAATTACTTCCCTGACTATCCCAAGCTGAGAAACTTTGTACACTGACTTATTCACTGCACAATGCTCAAAATAGAGTCAGCGGCTCTTAATCCAAAACACATCTATGGAACAATATGGATTCCTTTGGTGGCCACAATACCCGCTTTAAGTTCTTACATACAGCTGTAAAGGCTGCGTAGCCTAGAAGATAAATGCTTTGGTATATGAAGCCTTCTCTTAGGCCTGGGCTACCCTGGGGGTGGGGTGGCGGAGCTGAAGTTGAAGTATCTTAGTTCGACTTACCTGGCCGTCCTCATGGTGGCGAGTCAACCACGGCAGCTACCCCGTCGACTCTGCTTACTCCTCCTGCCAAGGTGGAGTACAGGCGTTGATTCGGGGATCGATTTATCGCATCTAGACGAGACGTGATAAATCGATCCTCGGGTAGTGAGGATGTACCCTTAATCCAAAGCATTTCAGGGAGGTCTTTGTGCTAAAGTTCCCTTCTCTAGCAACAGCCATTAAATACTCAAAATTATCCTAAAGAAGTGCACTTATCTCCCCAACTGAATGTTGATAATTTTATCTGACAATCCTAGCTTCTTCTGACTCTTCCACTCAAGAGCAGGGCAAACACAATGAGTAGGAAGAGGGTCAAAGTACAGGCACGTAACTTTGTCCAGAAACATAGTGAATCTTAACGGCAGGGCCTGGACACTTTGGAGAAAATATACAAGCCAAGGGCCAGAGCCACAGATGCCGAAAGTCCAGCACGACTCCATTGATGTCAGCTGACCATCTGAACCCAGATCTTCCTGGCACTTCTGACTATATTCCAGTACTTGAGAAGTTGTCTTGCTCTGTTTTCCTTTCCGTAAAGCTTTCCAAAACAAAAAGGGATTACAGGAAAGGCGTTCGCAACTGGAAATTTCTATTGGGAGGAGAATTCAATCTGTGCTAGCTCTCCTATTTCCAGGGCAGATTACAAAAATCGTACATTAGGACAAATACAAATGAAAACAAACATTTAGGGATATGAAATAACTAGAAAACAATTATTCCACAATCTCCTTTAACTGCCACACGTCCAGGTGGATTCTCCCACCCACCCACCTTGCCAGGTTCCATTATCCCAGAATGTGATGAGCTGTGATTTGGGAGGAGCAGGGGAGGGGAGTGTTTTTGACAATCTGAAGAGAATAGTTTATCAGAGGAGGACTTTGTTTTTCCTGGCTCTTGCCAGTTAACAGATCACAGTTGTCACTTGCACATTTACTGTCTGTTCTCAGAAGGATGAAGTTTTGATAAGCCTCTTTTCACTTGTGTAAGAAGAGCCTGCGTTCAGTGCACACGGAGAAGGGGTCAACTAGAAAAAGTGAACAAGCCTTTCTCCAAAACTCCAGGAACAGCTGGACCTAAGACTAGCCACAGTTGCTATCTTCAGTTCTCCTGAATAACTCCCCAGTCTTTGCTTCTTTGCTTTGTTGTGAAGACAACTTCACATTCTCATATGAAGGTTCCAGTTCCACTCCAACTCAGAGACACAATGAAGTGTCTGGGGCAAAGGATCTTCCCCAAGCTTGGAATCCCCTACCACAGAAGGAGGATTTAAAAGGCTAGATGAATAATTAATTTGCTAAGACCGCCTGAGATAAACCACTTATTAATTTTAGCTGCATTTGGTTATCTAACAAGCTAAATAGACTGGTGAGACACAGAAGCCCCTTGGCAAAGGGTCCCCTATTCTTTGCAAACAACTCTCATCTCAGACCTGACAAACTCACTACACCAAACACACGTCTTGCACAGTATTTATCCGTAAAGAGTAACAGATAAGGTATCCGCAGAAAGCTCACAATTATCAAGACTCAATCACTGTGAGATGTCTGTCCAGGTAATATTTAAGAAATAATGTTGCTATGTTGAAAATATGCTTTATGGATTTGGAGTAAAAGTTAGTCAGCAAGGGAGAATATTTCTTGGTGATGGCCTGTTCAAGTAGGAGGGAGTTGTCATTCTTCCTGGTTAGCCAGTGAGCTAACGCAAGGCTCAATTGTCTAGCCTTGCTCCACCCCAAGACTATCAATGGAAAACCATGAGACACAACGGCAAACAATCAAAACCACTTGGAGAAAACATCTTGTGGAGTGGGGGTGTTTTCATGCAAGTTTGGATCATGATTCCGGGCAAGCCAGCCAGCTCTGCAACAGATTGAACTTTGGGGAGAAACCTAGTTTATTAGATAGGAAAAGTAACTCTCTGTAATTGTAGACCCTAGTTCACATTTTATGATTTTGTTTTGTATGTAATCATAGACTCTCAGACTTTAAGGTCAGAAGGGACCATTATGATCATCTACACAGGCCACAGAATCTCACCCACCCACTCCTATAACAAACCCCTGACCTATGTCTGAGCTACTGAAGTCCTCAAATTATGGTTTAAAGACTTCAAGGTGCAGAGAATCCTCCAGCAAGTGACCCGTGCCCCATGCTGCAGAGGAAGGTGAAAAAACCCCAAGGCCTCTGCCAATCTGCCCTGGAGGAAAATTCCTTCCCGACCCCAAATATGGCGATCAGCTAAACCCTGAGCATGTGGGCAAGACTCACCAGCCAGACACCCAAGAAAGAATTCTCTGTAGTAACACAGATCCCACTGTGACGGGTTGGATCACAGAAACCCCCCTGGGGCTGCCAACTGATGTGCCAAGACTACTTCTGCCCCTGCTTTCCCTGCCAGCTTGGGACTCCAGCACCCTGTCTTGTTGAGCCAGACACACCAGTCTGCTCCAACACAGACCCAGGATCTGAACCACGTGCCCCAAAGCTGCAGACTTAACTGAAAGCAACTTAAGAAGTGTTCCTGTCTTTAACACTCAGATGCCTAACTCCCAGAGGGGTCCAAACCCCAAATAAACCCATTTTACCTTGTATAAAGCTTATACAGGGTAAACTGATAAATTGTTCGCCCTCTATAACACTGATAGAGAGATATGCACAGCTGTTTGCCCCCACCCCCCCAAGTATTAATACATACTCTGGGTTAATAAATAAGTAAAAAGTGATTTTATTAAATACAGCCAGTAGGATTTAAGTGGTTCCAAGTAGTAACAGACGGAACAAAGTGAATTACCAAGAAAAATAAAATAAAACACGCAAGTCTAAGTCTAGTACAGTAATAAAACTGAATACAGATAAAATCTCACCCTCAGAGATTTCAGTAAGTCTCTTTCACAGATTGGATGCCTTCCTAGTCTGGGCACAATCCTTTCCCCTGGTACAGCCTTTGTTCCAGCTCAGGTGGTAGCTAGGGGATTTCTCATAATGGCCGCCCATTTTGTTCCACCCCCTTACATATCTTTTGCATAAGGCGGGAATCCTTTGTCCCTCTGGGTTCCCACCCCTCCTTCTCAATGGAAAAGCACCAGGTTATAGATGGATTCCAATTCAGGTGACATGATCACATGTCACCGTAAGACTTCCTGTATACCTGTGGGCTGGCAAGTGGATAATGAAGACGTACAAGTAAAACAGAAAAGCAGTACTTGTGGCACGTTAGAGACTAACAAATTTATTTGAGCATAAGCTTTCGTGAGCTAGAGCTCACTTCACTGGATGCATAAAGCTTATGCTCAAATAAATTGGTTAGTCTCTAAGGTACCACAAGTACTCCTTTTCTTTTTGAGGATACAGACTAACATGGCTGCTACTTTGAAACCTGTCATTATGCAAGGCAAGTAAAACAAAGCCATCTACAGGTAATTGTCCTGGTTAATGGGAGCCATTAAGATTCCACACCACCATTAATGGCCCACACTTTGCATAACTATAATAGGACCTCAGAGTTATATTTCATATTTCTAGTTTCAGATACAAGAGTGATACATTTATACAAATAGGATGACCACACTCAGTGGATTAGAAGCTTTGTAATGATATCTTACAAGAGACCTTTTGCATGAAGCATAGTCCAGTTACATTATATGACTTTATAAAAATATGCTAATGAGTATGAATATAGAGTGCAACGTCACACCCACCCTATCTAGCATCCCATCACAGGCCATTGGGCATATTTACCGCTAATAGTCAAAGATCAATTAATTGCCAAAATTACTATCCCATCATACCATTCCCTCCATAAACTTATCAAGCTTAGTCATGAAACCAGATATGTCTTTAGCCTTCTAAAGGGAGCAGTGGAGGCAATTTCAGAACTTCACTCCTCTGATGGTTAGAAACCTTAGTCTAATTTAAAGTCTAAACTTCCCGATGGCAAGTTTATATACATTTGTTCTCGTGTTCTTGAAGCTGGAATAGAGTTGTAATCAACCGAAATGAAAACTGGAGAAGTTGAAGGTTTTCTCAAGCTAGCTGTATAAAGAACATAAGATCCCACTACCAAGGCATATGAAGTGCTTCCAGATTAGAAGATTTTCTTCCCCTTCAGCCTAGTAGATTATTTCACCTACAATATGAAAAGCAAGCAATAAGAACAAAAGCTGCCCAAGAAAGATTAAGTCCCCAAAATATCATTTTCACACAGAGATTTTTGTTGGACTTCGCAGAGGCAGAAAGTGAAATTAGCCTGTGATCAGAAAAGCAGTTACACTGATTAAAAGGCACAGAAATGCTTTGCTACTGTTGGTTACCATCTTCCTGATACATAAAAGGGGGAACACATTGGTCGGTCTGAAGCCACATCACAGAGAGCTCCGCTTAAATGGTCATGTTTAGGGCCCTACCAAATTCCCAGCCATGAAAAACGTGTTATGAACTGTGAAATCTGATCTCCCCTGTGAAATCTGGCATGCAGCCAGAGATTACTACCCTGCACAGGGGCTCCAGCTGCTGGGATGGGGACGGAGGAGACTTCCTTTTCCCCTGCAGGCGCTGCTCCCTGAGCTGGTCAGACCCACCTCCAGGATCTCCCCCGGCTGCAGGAAGCTTAGTGGCTCCAGTTGTCAGCCCCCCACTCAGGTGGGAGACTACCAGGAAAATTGGACATATGGTAACCCATCCCCCCCCATACCCTGCGACCCTCATTTCTATGCTGTTGCTGGCAGTGGAGCTGGCTTTAGAGCTGGGCACCTGGCCAGCAGCCTTCCCCTCTGGCTGTCCAGCTCTGAAGGCAGCACCCTTGCCATAGGAGGGCAGAAGAAAGGGTGGCAATCGCATGAACCCCCCCCCACCCTTACTGCCTTTTGGGTTGGGACCCCCACAGTTCTAACACCATGAAATTTCAGATGTAAACATCTGAAAACAACTTTTAAAACCCCTGGCCACGAAATGGACTGTGAATTTGGTAGGGCCCTCATCAAGTTTAACAAGAGAAAGCTTAGTTTGTCTGGCCTTCCCACACATCCCCAAATTCAGAGTGTGTGCACACAGTTTACAAACCTTTGAAGGAGAAAAGTGAAACAAGATACAATCAGGACATGTACATACACTCTATAATTTTTACATTAAGATATCTTTACTTAAAATCTTTTAGTAACTGGCTTTTTTACTTGTGAAATTCACTAGACTAAACCAAATACATTAGCCAGACCTTGAAACTGAAAATGCCACTTTACACTCCTCTCATGTTCCCTAGCTCACTCTACACTCCTCCCATGTTCCCTATCTTCCCGCCCCCCTGATAAAAATTGTCTCTTTTTAAAAAGTAAAAATAGCAGCAGCAGAGCTAAGACTAAAGCAGCAGTAGGCAGGAGTGGCACAGAGAAGAACAGGAAAGGCTGAGCATTTCTGGTTTCGTATCTGCCCCAACATCCATTCTTATCCTCATCAACAGGGTAGCAAAACAAAACGTAATTGTTTTCTTAAAGGTTTTTTTTTTTTTATTTTAGTCAATTTTAAAAAGATTCTAGTTGACAGCATCCATTTAAGTACCGAGAAAACTCCCACTCCACCACTACACTTCTCTGACTTTATATTGCTTATTTCTAAGAGTACAACACAGCAGACTTAATTTTCAGGCCTTCATTATTGCTACAATAGCAAATAAAACGCTCAAATGCATTTTCCTCCTTTGGCAGGTCTCTTTAAAAAGTGATGCCTCCCCCCCCCCCGCCTGCCAGCAACACAAATTTTGCAAAATCACTACACCATTCTCCAATCTACATTGTTTAGTTAACTCAACCAATGAAACTTGCTCCCTCTGAAGATCACTTAAAAGTACTGTGCCTTAATTTTCTTTCTGAAAAGAAAGAACTATCCAGTCCCTTTCATGTACCTCCAATAGTATTTGTGAAAGGATTAATGGTCTTGTGGTTAGTGCAAAAGACTAGGAGTAAGGAAGTGAGTTTTTTTATTCATCTCTGCCACAGGTTTCCTGTGTGACCCTGAATATTAGAAAGTCAAGGTGGGTGAGGTAGTATCTTTTATTGGTTTTATTGAACCAATAAAAGATATTATCTCACCCACCATGTCTCTCTAATAGCCTGGGACCAACACGGCTACAACACCACTGCATGTGACCTCAAATACATCACTTATGACCAGACTGTGGCAAAGAATGTGTTGTGAAGACTCCCTCTGCAGGGGAAAGTATGGCTGCTGTATATTTCTCAACTCTTTTGTAGACTGCTGTGTCCCTGTACTCCCTGATTGTAAAGACTCCCATTATTCACAACCCACGTACAGATGTCATAGAATTGTAGGGTCAGAAGGGACCTCAGGAGGTCATCTAGTCCAACCCCCTGCTCAAAGCAGGACCAAGCCCCAATTTTTGCCCCAGATCCCTAAATGGCCCCCTCAAGGATTGAACTCACAACCCTGGGTTTAGCAGGCCAATGCTCAAACCACTGAGCTATGAGGAACAGGGCATATATGTTTCTCCTTTGTGTGTTCATACAGGGCAGTGAACAATATTATTTGCTTCAGTTTCCCTATCTGTAAAATGGTGATAATCACAGGGGTGGGCATGAAGGATTAATTCATAATTTACTTTGTAGATTCTCACATGGAAGATGACCAAACTGTTGCTCCTGTATACAAACCAAAAACTATTTTAAGGGTGAACACCTTAGGGGTCCAGAAGGAACATTCTCCTACTTAAAACACTACTCAAGCACCACATACACCATTATTCCCACATCACCACCCCATACTTTCCATTGGACAGACTTGCACTGGCCATTGTAGGCAGGATAGCAAACAAGATGGGACTGACAGTGTAATACAGCCATTCCATGACCCTACTTAAAGTGAAGCCAGATATGGAATTTCTATAGAAGCATTGTTCTCAATTTAGTTAAAACTGGCAGAGTCAGAAATAGCTATCGGGTCATAAACATGCCCGATCTTGCTTTAGACTGTGCCAGCATTCAAGGCACTATACAACACTCTACTCTTCTCTCTCTACAGACATTGCTACACCAATTTTCTCAGAGGGGGAGGAATCAGTATTTTCCCTATTTTGATTTGGGGGGGGGGGGGGAAGAAGAGATTAAGAAATGAAATATACAGTTCCTGGATTTTCCCCTTCCCTCTTCCTTCCTGATTTTCCGTGTCCTCATTAATCCATTGACATCACACTGCACGATGTACCAATGTTATAAATTGGTGCCACTTGTGCATATAATACACTAAAAGAAAAAACCCCAGGAAACTTCTTAGACAAGAAAACAGTGAAATATCCAGCAGTAAACCATTTAGCCAAACAGTAAATTTATACTTAACTGCCACATTAAATGAAAAAAAAAGTTTAAAATTCAAAATGACCTGGACAAATTGGAAGAGTTGGGGGGAGCCCACCATTTGGCCAGCAAGTCAGTCCCATGAGTGGCTGTGGCAGAGTCTGCACCCAGTTTCAAAGGGATGCTGAAAGCCTCTATTATACCCTCTTTGGCTTGAGCAGTCTTAGAATTCCAGTCCTTGCGAATGTTTAAAGCAGAGCAATTGCCATTTTCTTTGGTGCTTTTTCTCCTCACTGGGTGACTACTCTAGGAAGGATGATGATCCTGTGGCTTTCTAAAGGCAACCCTGTGCCAACATGAGACTTTCCCTTGGTTGTAAAAGCAGCAAAAACCCCTTTCAATGGAATTTGGCAGAGCAGAGGAACAGGACACGTATTTCTCACCCCTGGTCTTTTTACTGAGGGATCCACCATTTTTGAGTCTGCCTGCCCCCTTAGGAAAGCTGCAGCAGCACCTAAGTGAAAAAAACAACTACCCCACAATCAGAATTTGGGGCCAAATTAATCAGACACTGCTCAAAATTGGGCTGTAGGCAAAGAAAAGAAATTTTGAAGGGAGGAGGCAAGATTTCCCTGTGCTAAGGGAAGGTCTGCTACCTCCTTTGCTAGTCTGGAGGGAGAGAGAACCATCTGGCTTTTCACTGAAAGGAAATCTGCCTTTTCCTAGCGTTAACATGTCTCCTCCTGCAAAACTGCCGGAGTGACTGAAGGCCTACTGTTAGAATCTGTGGGACTACATCATAAAAATATTTAAGACAACAAACCAAAACGCTCAGGACAAATTCATGGAAGAGCATTGTACAGCTGGTCCATAAATTAACAATAAGTGAAGTCAACAACTCAGATTGCATCATGCTCTATTAACTAAACACTTCCTTAAGCTCAACTCTAAACAAGTCTACTACTTTGCTACTCATTACAAAAATTCTAATTGACTGCAGTAGTACTGGGGCAGGGTTAAGTTTGTGATTATGGTTGCACCACAAATGGTTTGCTTGGGAGTGCAATCTTAACATTATATTTTTTATTTTAAAAAACACTACTGTATAAAGTTAGCTAATAGCACAGATTTACTTGCAACCTAGATTTCATTAGGGTAAAGTTTTATACAAGGCCTAGAGCGAGAAGTAAACATCTACATGTTTCAACAACTAGCACCTTCAGTAACTTCCTTAGGATAGAGAGAAGGAAAATAATGAAAGGGCCAGGACTACGATTTACGGGAGAGTTAGACAACGCCTGTGGAAGACACCAGCAACTGGCATTCTTCAAAACCCTGAATAAAAAGACCACCCTTGCTTTACTGCTCCAGTGACAAACTCCAATTATATGCTGCTTTTTGTGACTGTTGCAATTTGGTGTGTAGGATGACAAACTTGGATGAATGAGCTGTTCTTGGATTTGCCTTCAGTTTACACAGAATTCTTTGGAATAAAGGAAGTCCTGAAAACCAAATGAGTTGTCATGAAGTAAAATAAATGGATGTTAGGCCAGCTGCATCTCAATCTGGCAGACTGGCTGGTCTAGTCTAAGTAACAAATAGATGAGTGAGACTCCACAGTACATATCGGATCCACAGAAACAGAAATTTAAATATACATCTTTATGGCTATGGCAAAGATAGCAGGAGTTTTCTGTTAAACTGAAAAGTAGGTTACAAGAGCACTTGAAGTATTGTCATATGCAATTACTGTATCTAAAGAGTCACAGAATTTTAAGAGGGAAGAAAAGCATATGAGTAAGAATTCATGCTCCCATAGGAGTAAAATCCACTAGCAAACCTGGACTAGAGCCAACAGGCCTGCACATATATACAGGTTTAAACTTTTTTTACAATGTTTTCTACAGCACCTTCCTTTCCCTCACCCCCAAACTGCTCAACTTCATTGATATGATTGCCTCTCCAGTGTTTTGCTAAACAGACTACATGCAATACACCCCACAAGCCTTTTTTGTTTTTAAAAGCCGATTCAAACAAACTTACAAAAGCCATTGATACACAATCTAAGAATCCTGCATTTTAAAAAAATATAATTAAAATAAAAAGTCATGGCCAACAAACTCAAGTCATCAAAGTAGTATAGTTTTCTGTCCAAACAAATCTGAGTTTATGGTGGTATAATTTAAAGTTTGACTACAAGTTTTCCGTCATGAAGTAGTACTGCAATAATTTAAATTGCTCTGTATTTTCATATGTAATAAAAGCAGATAAAAATATATCCTTGGAGGTCAAATAAGCACTTCCATTGTCAAACCACCTCTTTCAGTGAGTGAAAGGGCCTAGCCAAGCACACTTGGGCATGATATAAAAATCCAGGAGCATCATCCATAAAATGGTTCCTCCCACAGGAAAAATTAGCAAACACAAATCTGACACAGAAAGATTTCAGACATATGGAGAACAATGCACGTTAGAAATGGTCAGTTTTTTGTTCAGGTTTTAAAAATGAGTATTTCACTTGTTCTCTAGGGTACAGTTAGAATCCAATAATTTTAGTAACACATGAGATTGCTTTTGCTGAACTGCAGATACACAATGAGAAAAATAAATCTTGCTAGATAGTTATCTTCGTAAGAGCTCTGACAGTTCAAACAAATTCCATCCACAGTTGGGATGTCAAGGTGCCTACATTCTAAGAGAAATAAACAAAACAAAAAAGTAGCGAAGTTTAAGGTTGCAAAGTCAAGCTCTCAAGTTAGGAAATGCCAGAAGTAAGGTTGCCCATGCAATCTTAATTCTGTCCCCTTGTGCCTATGCATGATGACAGCCCAGTTACATGCACACACAGTACTCCTCCCAAACTTGTCAGACCCCTGCCTCATTTTAGTGCTTGTCAAGGATGCCAGACTGACAACCCTGAATAAAGTAGTTCTGTAGGTAAGCAGACAAGTTCTGGCTAAGCAAGCTTCCCCACGCTTACGTGTCAGTGCACCTCAATCCTTATGGGGAGGGGTGACCTGCTCTATCAGTAAAAGGGTAGTTCAGTGTCCTTGTCATTTCCATCTTTAATACTGCAATCTGCTTTTATTTTCTTTAGTAACTATCTCTGACCTTTTGTGCCTACCACTTATAATCACTTAAAATCTATCTTTCTGTAATTAATAAATCTGTTTTACATTTTACCTAAAACAGTGTGTTCTGGTTGAAATGCTTGGGAAATCTCAGTTCAGTTTACAAAGGGTCTCTCCACTCCACACTGAGGAAGGGGAGGACTGAGTAATGAACTTATACTGATCAGGCTTCTGACCAGGATAAGACGATATATTCTGGGGGTGCAAAGATGGGGGCTTGGAAGATTTGCTGGTGCCTTTTTCTGTGTGATTCGTGAGCAGCTCAGGGAGCATTCACACAATGTATATAGGTGTGGGGCTCCACGTGCTATTGTGCTAAGTGATAACGGCACCTGGAGGGGTTTGCTGCTTGTCACTAGGTAAAGCACAGAGAGACAGACCACGCTGGAGAGTTAAGGGGGCACAGCGGTACCCCAGTTTCAGGTTGTACCCCAGGGAGCCCGTCGCAGTCTGTTTTGGAGTAAAACAAATTACTAATGCCAGAGTGCAAATGAAACATTTTCTCCAATGTTTCTTCTTCAGTTTAACAGAAGACTCCATCTTCAGCTCGGTTTTAGGATTAAAATTCAAAATGATCTGGACAAACTGAAGAAATGGTCTGAAGTAAAAAGGATGAAATTTAATAAGGACAAACGTAAAGTACTCCACTTAGGAAGGAACAATCAGTTGCACACATACAAAATGGGAAATGACTGCCTAGGAAGGAGTACTGCAGAAAGGGATCTGGGGGTCATAGTGTATCACAAGCTAAATATGAGACAACAGTGTAATACTGGTGCAAAAAAAGCAAACATCATTCTGGGATGTATTAGCAGGAGTATTATAAGCAAGACACAATAAGTAATTCTTCCGCTCTACTCTGTGCTGATTAGGCCTCAACTGGAGTATTGTGTCCAGTTCTGGGTGCCACATTTCAGGAAAGATGTGGACAAATTGGAGAAAGTCCAGAGAAGAGCAACAAAAATGATTAAAGGTCTAGAAAATATGACCTATGAAGGAAGATTGAAAAAATTGGGTTTGTTTAGTCTGGAGAAGAGATGACGGAGAGGGGACATGATAACAGTTTCCAAGTACATAAAAGGTTGTTACAAGGAGGAGGGAGAAGAATTGTTGTTCTTAACCTCTGAGGATAGGACAAGCAGCAGTGGGCTTAAATTGCAGCAAGGGCGGTTTATGGTGGACATTAGGAAAAACTTCCTGTCAGAGTGGTTAAGCACTGGAATAAATTGCCTAGGGAGGTTGTGGAATCTCCATCATTGGGAAGTTTTAATAACAGGTTGGACAAACACCAGTCAGGGATGGTCTAGATAATACTTAGTCCTGCCTTGAGTGCAGGTGACTGGACTAGATGACCTCTCAAGGTCCCTTCCAGTTCTGTGATTCTAGTTCCTGTTACTACTCAGAGAAAACTCCGCTTTATTTTTTAAAAAGAGGTGTGAATTTAATGTTAATGTTGAAGTTACTACAGTGCTGGGCTAGGCAAACTTAAGCAAATTCATTATCTTTAACTATTAATTTTTCTATCATAATCTTTATAATGAAAAACCAGGGTAGATAAAAATCAATGATTTTTTTAAAAAAAAATTTAAAAATCAGATTTTTTTATTTAAATGGGATTTTTTTGATAAAATGCTTTTTGAGGAGAAAACCTATCTAAAGATCGTTTTAATTAAGACACATTATAGCTCAAAGAGATCTCATCATGGAATAGGGATTATAAATTCTAATTCTATAGTATGAGACAATATATTCATGTAAGGTTTACGAAAAGTTTTTTAAATGAGTTCCAATAGTTCATGGATTAGGGACCCAATCTTATGGGGTTCCACAGGCTTCTGTAGAGATTATTTAGGTTAATCTTTCTATCTACCCAATGGGACTCAGTGCTCAGTCACCATCAGAAATGCTTAGTTTTGCAGTTCTCAAACTGTGGATTTGTGTCTCCAGAGGTAACATCCTTGTTAACAGCAAAAATGTTTTTACATAAATAAATAATATACAGAGGTGAGAAATAACAGACCTCAACTCTATTGTATTGTCCCTCTGCAAATTTGTATACACAGAGTCAATCCCTTACCTCTTTCTAAAAGTGCAAAGTTTCAAAAAGTTCAATTAATAGAAAATTGTTGGGGATGGAATATACCTGGACAAGGAAAACAAGTCTGGAGATAAATGTGAGACGCAAGGGACATATGCTGGTTTTGTTAAAATATTATGTTTGCTGTTAAAGAAAAAAATCCAGAATACTTAACATTGTTGTTTTAGTTAAATAAAACAATTTAAATGTCTATCTGGTGATGTTCTCCTCCTAATACAGCAAGAAAATAATGGCAAGAAAATCCTCCAAATATTAATGATTAACCTGTTGTACTGGAGATAGTTCACCTCCCAATGACTTCATAAATATCTGCTTCAATTACCTTTGGTAAATGAAATAACCAAACAACCATTCATTTTCTGATACAGCTGTAAAACTAATTTGAAAAGTTTTCAAACTAAATCACTGTTTAAAAATGTACAGTATGTACCTTCTAAAAATGAAACCTACATCTATCGCTGAGTTGTAAAGAGTATATATTAAGGTTATAACAACCAACAAGAATGCACTTTTATGTAGAAAACCACGATTAAATCGAGTCTTCCTGACCAGTGATTTAAATCCACCCTGGGAAAAATTATATGACACAAAGGAAATAAAATCACTGTCAACACCCAAAATAAGCAGAAGTTTTATAATATCTCCCACTTCAGCTATTAGCACCCAACAAAATTCTGCAAGCCAAAAATTAACAAGTTTCCATTTACAGTGGAAGGGGTTGAGGATCCAAACGACAAACTAACCTATCACTTCCTTCAAGTAAATAAAGTAAAATTTTAGTCTACATTAAAACTTGAGGTTTCAACCAGAAGCTGTAAAGCTTCACACTCTCACAACAACAGAAAAGCTATGCCATCACCAAACGTGCCTCACATCTAACAACTAGATGACTAATATTTACACTCATATCTTACCATGGTAGAGCCTTAGTACTCAAGGACAGAGGCAGGGTAAACATAGTTGAAGATTCTCAAGATACCTATTATCTATTCACATTGTCCTTCAGAGTTTCAGATTAAATTCTGCAAAACTAAACTAAAACGAAACATTCCTGACAGACGAAAAACAAAAAGAAAACTGAAGAAATGGAGATGCAACTATATTGGGGCTCCCCAAGCAAAGAGGACCATTACAATCCAGTTGTGCAGAGGACAAAATGATCTCTGTGTAAACGAATTACAAACCCCAGTACACCCTCGCTAGAATGCCCTTCATAATAATGAACCTTCTGGTATAATGAACCCCATCCCCGGATCCCACCTTGAGCCCCGCAGTTGAGACTGGAGGAGTTGTCAGCAACCCCCACACCGGCGGGGCTCTTTCACTATACCAAACCCCTGGATATAATGAACAAATGGCTTGGATCCCGACACGGATGTTATAGAAAGGGTGTACAGTACACTAGATAGGCATTGGTCAATACAGCTTTGCAAAACTGCCTTGAACACCAAAACAAAATGTCATTACTTTATTCTTGTCTTCAATCATCTTGAAAGATAATGGGCATGTAGATCTTATGCCTGAGCTGAGCTGAGTTTTGTTAGGATGAATCAGACTCAACATGAAAGTCCAGGTCATGCATATGGTGGAGTCATCTCTATGAAAGCAGTGAAGGGCAGTAAGTCATAGAAGTATCCATTTTGATCTATTCTGGATCAATACCACCAAAACCACAGAAGTAAATAAATTTCTGCTCCACTCAACAGAGAAGATTTAAGGGTGACCATTTACAATACCAGGGTTCTTAATGAGTTGGTTTCACTGAATAATTATTGAATCAAATGTATGAAGTGTAATATACCATGCAAGTGGGAAATGCTAAGAACAGGAAATCAGATCAGGTTGCTGTACATGTTTTCATCACAAAGTAGGCCATAAATATAAGTGAAACCTCGTGTTTCAGCGTTTAATTTACCTTTTGTAAAGTACTGCTGTCATAATAATTTATCACGGTAAAATAATTAAACCAAGACAAACATTAGTTGAATTTTATCAGATTCACATTTTACTGTGAACTTAAGAATTTCACTATCAATGCATATTTTTAAGGAACAGAATGGAAAAGTGAAACCCACTGTCATAGTAGTATCTGTGTGTGGCCACATTTCATGCTTACTGAGACAGTGTCCATTTCCCGACCCTCCAAATTAGAAACTAACTTAAAAACAAAACAAAACAAAAAAAACCAACTCTCTGTCACTAGTAGCAACTTCATTATTAAAAACAGTAAAAAACAGCTTTACTTTTTGCCATTTATGCCATGCAGGCATAATCCCCCTGCGTGGACACACTTGTTCTGGTAAAAGAGTAGCTTTTTTCAATTTAGCTTTATGATGCTTGGGAATAAATTTAAGGTCAACCAAAAATGTAATACTATACAGAAATAAGAGTGTCTGTACAGGGCAGGGTTAAACCAAAAATGTTTTTGCATGTAGACAAGGCCTTTGTCAATTTAACGTTCAAGCTCTCATGCACAAGAACACTGTTTGGAACCATAGTACCCTGCAGCAAACGCTTAGACAGTCAACTCAAATTTTTAAAAACTTTGTGATAGTAAATAAAATATTCTCAGGCAAATAACATTTAAGATAACTGTAACTAAAAGCTTAGATTAAAAATTGGCTCATTTTAGTTTCTTTATGTTTTACATCGTTATTGTCTTCCTGTTCATGTGGGCCTTCCAACCAGCCATGTGGAAGATGTGGTTATAAAGCACAAAAACTGTCAGAGGAACTCAGAAGCAGTGTAGTACCTAAGCTATGCTTAACTTAAAAAACAAAAACAAAAAAAAAAAACACCTGAAGTTATATCTCTTTACATAGAAGAGTCTTGACTGAATTAAAAATGTGAAAATATTTCTATTCATATTAGGTTTTGCAACATTTTCTTTACAAAATCTAAGTTTTGAGCCTGAAGTCTAGGTCAGTGGTTTTTCATTCGCAGACCCTTAAAAGAATTTAATTGGAGGTGCAGACCCCTTTGGAAATCTACTGTCTGTATATATAGCTGAATTCTGTTCAGTTTTCAGTCTAAGCCTTTCGTGGACCCCTTCGACATAGTCCGCAGACCCCCAAAGGTCCATGGACCACAGGTTGAGAAAACACTGGTCTAGTTGATGGTGTTCTTCTAGTCATTTAAAGGTGATGCTAATTCCTTCTACTGGGCTGCTCTGGAGAATCGGATAAATAGAGAATCCACCTCTCTAATATGAAAGATGTTAACTAGCAAAGGCCCCTATCCTGCTAATATTTATTCACATGATTAACTTCATGCAGACTTCAATGAGTCTCACACATGCTTAAGCATTTGCAAGATCAGGACTCAAGTATGTATGCCACTATGTTACAGAAAAACTTTCTTCAACACACCTATATGTATTTGCTCTCTTCTGACTGCTGAAATAATATGTCTTATCTAGGTCCTCTATATCACAACTTCATACTCCAGTCTCTTCTTCTGTAGCCTCTAGACTACTGCAACTTTGCCATCCTCAAGTCAATTAAAATGCTGCTGCCAAAAGTCTTCACACTTCACTCATATCATACACCCATTTGTCGGTTCACTAGATTCCTCCCTCGCTATAGCATCAAATATGTGCTCATTATCCTGACCTTAAGGGCTATTCATAGTTGACCCCAGCCGTACTTACCAGAGCCACTATCTTACCTCACCACCTCTGCCAGTCTTTATGAACTATGGACTTCCAAGACATTCCCACGCCTGGCACAAATTCCCGCTACAAATTTGAAGAGTGGCTAATTTAGCCTCCACCAAATCTCTCCTGAAGACTCAATTTTAACCACGATGTCTGCAGAACAGTGCCTACAAAAACACTACAAGCTGACAGGTAGGCAAGTGGCAAGCTAATCTAAGGCCATGTCTATACATACAGCACCGCAGCTGTACCAATACAGCCGCGCCACTGCAGTGTGTCTGGTGAAAACATTCTATGCCGACAGGAGCTCTCCCATCGGCATAATAAAGTCATCTCCGCCAGCAGCAGAAGCTATGTGAGCGGGAGAAGTTCTCCCACCAACATAGCCCTGTACACACAAGTGCTTATGTCAGTGTAACTTATGTCACTCAGGGAGGTGGTTTTTTCACACACCTGAGAGACATAAGTTATGCCGATATAGGCTTTGTCTACACTCCAACCTAAGTGAAAACGTACTTGCATTGCCACCTTTTCCTCGCACCTATTTGTCTCATCTGCCATATTGAGTTGTCATTACCTCAATGGTAAGCTCTATAGGGCAGGACCTGTGTTTTTACCACATATTTCTACAGTGCCTAACCTCTAGCTCAGGGGTCCCCAACGGGGTGCCTGTGGGTGCAATGGCACCCACCAGGGCAGTTGTGTGCGCCCACAGGATACCGAGCCACCGAAATGCCACAGCCAAGGGCGGCCACCGAAGAACTGCCCGCCAAACTGCCAAGAAGCATTGCTGTTTCTCAGCGGCATTTCGGCAGCAAAGCTTCTTGCCGCTGCCGCTTCTCGGCGGCATTTCAGCGGTGGGGTGTCTGGTGCCCTCCACAGTCTTCTGAGAACAGGAATATGCTATTCCCACAGAAAGGCTGGGGACCACTGCTCTAGCTGCTATTGTAACATAAGAACGGCCATATTGGGTCAGACTAAAGGTCCATCTAGCCCAGTATCCTGTCTTCCAACAGCAGCCGTCATGTGCCCAGAGGGAATTAAGAGAACAGGTAATCATCAAGGGATCCATTCCCTGTTGCCCATTCCCAGCTCCTGGCAAAACATAGGCTAGGGACACCATTCCTGCCCATCCTGGCTAATAGCCATTGATGGACCTATCCTCCATGAATTTATCTAGTTCTTTTTTGAACCGTGGTATACTCTTAGCCTTCACAACATCCTCTGGCAAGGAGTTCCAGAGGTTGACTGTGTATTGTGTGAAAAAAATACATCCTTTTGTTTGTTTTAAACCTACTGCCTATTAATTTCATTTGGTGACCCCTAGTTCTTGTGTTATGAGAAGAAGTAAATAACACTTCCTTATTTACTTTCTCCACACCAGTCATGGTTTTATATATCTCTATTATATCCCCCCCCCCCTTAGTCGTCTCTCTTCCAACCTGAAAAGTCCCAATCTTATTAATCTCTCCTCATATGGCAGCCATTCCATACCCCAATAATTTTTGTTGCCCTTTTCTGAACCTTCTCCAATTCTAGTATACCTTTTTTGAGATGGGGTGACCACATCTGCACTCAGTATTCAAGATGTGGGTTGTACCATGGATTTAAACAGAAGCAATATGATATTTTTGGTCTTATTATCTATCCCTTTCTTAATGATGCCCAACATGCCCCTGCACACTGAGTGGATGTTTTCAGAGAACTATCCACAATGACTCCAAGATCTCTTTCTTGAGTGGTAACAGCTACTTTAGACCCCCATCATTTTATAGGTATACTTGGGATTATGTTTTCCAATGTGCATTACCTCGCATTTATCAACACAAATACACCATTTAAAAATGAGATTTTAAAAACTTTCTACACTAAGGAACCAAGAAAACCCGTATTACCGGTTACGATGAAGACCTCTATGAGGTTTAGTGTCACAAAACAAGCCTGAAGATTAAATAAGTGTCAGAAGTCTCACTGGAAACAGTTGTAGGGATAACAACTGACCGTGTGTCAGCTACTGGAAAGTTACATTTCCGAGGGGACGGAGGCGCGGGACGAAGAGCCTCCAGCTAAAGTACAAGCTTCCCGTCGAAAGACCCAGGGTTAAATGACAACCTTTACAGCCCTGGGACTTGATCCCAAAAGCTCCTGAGCCCCTGACACTCGCCCCCCAGGGGAGGGCTCTCAGCAGCTTTCAGGACCAAGCCGTGGATGGGGCAGTGCGAGGAAAGCCAACCTTTCTCCCCCCCCGAGAAACAACAGGCCCCCACGCAGGAGCGAGCGCTGACGGCTCCCCAAGTCTCCCCCCACCCCCAGGCCCGTTGGCGGGAACCCCACAACACCCGGGACCGAGCGTTGGGCTCGGGCCACGTGTTACCCAACAGGCGCAGCGCCATGGGGGCAGCCGCGGGCGGGGGGGCCGCGATGGCCGCGCGGTGCCGAGGCCCTGGCGCCCGGCTCGCGGGCCGCGCGCGCGCGCGCGCACACACACACACACACACACACACACCCAATGGCCGCGCTGCCCCGCCCCCGGGAGACCCTTCATGAGCGCGGGCGGGCGGGTGGCCTCCCCCTCCCGGGCAGGCCCGGCCCCGCGCGGCCGCCCGGCGCCTCCCCGCGCGCACCCCCCCCGCCCGGGGCGCCGGGCCGGTTAGGCCGCGCTGGTCCCCCCCCACTCCCGCAGGCCCCCGGCCCAGCTCACCTGCATCCGGCGCGCCGGGCTGGCGAGGGCAGCGGGGCTGGGCGGCGGCGCGGAGGGCAGCAAATACATGCAGGCAGCGGCCCGCCGGGGCGGGGCGGGGGCCCGGGCGCGGGGGATCAGCCGGCGGGCGGGGGGCCGGAGGCGCCTGCTGCCGGATAAATATTGGGATTATTCCGGGGGGAGGCGGGCGGGAGCGACGGGGCGGGGCTCGGGGCCCTGTCTCCGCCTCCTCCCGGGCGGGCCGGCCCGGCCTGCCTTCCCGCGCCGCCCCGCGCCGCGGCCCCCGGGAGCCCGCGCCGCGCCCGGGGCAGGTTGGGCTTGTGTGTGTGTGTGTGTGTGTTTGCGCGCGCGCGCGCTGGCGGGAGGGGATACCACACCGTGTGTGTGTGTGTGTGCGTGCGCGCTGGGGGGAGGGGATACCACACCGTGTGTGTGTGTGTGTGTGTGTGTGCGCTGGGGGGAGGGGATACCACACCGTGTGTGTGTGTGTGTGTGTGCTGGGGGGAGGGGATACCACACCGTGTATGTATGCGTGTGTGTGTGCTGGGGGGAGGGGATACCACACCGTGTATGTATGCGTGTGTGTGTGCTGGGGGGAGGGGATACCACACCGTGTGTGTGTGTGCGCTGGGGGGAGGGGATACCACACCGTGTATGTATGCGTGTGTGTGTGCTGGGGGGAGGGGATACCACACCGTGTGTGTGTGTGTGTGTGTGTGTGCGCGTTGGGGGGAGGGGATACCACACCGTGTGTGTGTGCATGTGTGTGCACGCTGGGGGGAGGGGATACCACACCGTGTGTGTGTGTGCATGTGTGTGCACGCTGGGGGGAGGGGATACGAGACCGTGTGGGTGTGTGCGCATGCGCTGGGGGGAGGGGATACCACACCGTGTGTGTGCACTGGGGGGAGGGGATACTACACCGTGTGTGTGTGTGTGTGTGTGTGTGTGCGCGCGCGCGCTGGGGGGAGGGGATATCACACCGTGTGTGTGTGTGCGCGCGCGCTGGGGGGGGAGGGGATACCACACCGTGTGTGTGCGCATGTGTGTACGCACGCTGGGGATGGGGTACCACACCGTCCCGTGTGCAAGCACGCGCTGGGGCAGGTGGTACTACATGCTGTGTGTGTATGCTGGGGAGAGGAAGTATCCCTCCCTGTGTGTCTGTGTGTGTGTGCTTGGGGGAGTGGGTGTCGCACCCTGTGTGTGCGCACATGTGCTGGGAAGAGTGGGTGTCACACCCTGTGTGTGTGCGTGTGCACGCGCACGCTGAGGATATCACAGCTTGTGTGTGTGCGCGTGCATGCTGAGGATATCACACCCTGTGTGCGTGCAGGAAAGGTGTATCCTGCTGGGTTCTGTTCCTGTCCCTCCCCCAGACTCTCCCTGGGAGCAGTGAATCCTTGCTCTTCCAGTTAGTGTGGTCAGTTACCTCTGTGCAAAGCCCTTATGGGAAAAACAAAACACACTGCAAATCAGCATGGCAATATTTTATACTCGGCTTACACCAGTGACAATGGCAACGCACAGCTCATAGCCGTGGCAATCAGGCCTTCTGTGACAGCAATCTTAAGTAAGTCACTTACTGTTCTGGGCCTCCATTTTTCCATCTGTAAAATGGGAATAATGAGCAACAACGTGGACTTGAAATTTAGTCAATTACATATATATTTTATAAAATGTCAGAATCTGCCTCTGCCCTGAAGTTGCAAGGTCAGTTGTGGACTTTACAATAATATTTTCCTTTTTTCTGAAGTGCTTTTTTTCTCCCCTGGCACTATCTGAAAGGCCTGCACAAACAACTGTGGTAGTACAGGCCAAAGCATGAAACAGAAGTATTGTCCAAATGTACAAACTCAACAGAAATAGAGGGGAAATTGCTATCCTTTATAATGATCTTAGATGTTTTTTGTAACTATAGCAGGTCAAAATTTTCAGACAGAAGTGCGATATTTAAATTGTGCCTTTTTAATACTGTAAAGCACTTTGAATAATTACAGCCTCTAAAAGTAGAATTATTGTTATTAAGATTTAAGGTGAGTTATTGATGGTGAGGAGAGTGTTTGGTTTTTTCCCCCAGTTGTGGTATATACAGTGCATTGTTATAATGGGACCAAGAGGAGACCAAATAATTGTTATAAAAACACAAGTTTGATGTTCTCCAACCCCCCACCCCCTTGTTAGGACAGACCACAAGTCTGTTGACCTTCAAAGCACATCTGTTTTTCCAGGCTTTTGACCGAGGGGATGGCAAAAAGCATCTGGGCCTGGGTGTAAAGAGACACCTATTTAATCCTGCTCTTTTGAAATCTATACACACAAGGCCAGTTTGTTTAATTGGAACATGGTCAACCTGTTCTTCATGTGCTGACAGTTTCCCAAGTTTCCAAAAACTGGCGAGGTATAGACAGCAGCACAGGGAAGGCAGGAGAAAGTCTGTTGCAGAAGGATGATTGGGGAATGGAGGTGATTGAGGGAGATTTTAAAAGTGTCTAGGAAGGAAGGGAGGGAGGGTGTTGAAAAACAATGAGGGGGCAGAAGTGTGGGCAGAGAGCTCTGGTATACGGAATTGTTACTCATCAACATCCACTGAGATTATTTAGATTTACTGGACTGAATGAATAGAATCAAGTAGCAGATGGGTAGTTTTGAGGGGGAATGGAAGGAGACAAACCACCTTATTTAAGGAGAATACTAACTAGAATGTATTTTTTTACATGCTGGATAACACCCTTTTCTCCCCCACTACACATCTTCAAATGCTGGTGAAATCCCATCTACATTTTTACTTGCTAGCTTCATTGGCAGGGATTCATTTAATAAGCACAGTTGTTGTTTTTCTCTATTTAAAAAAAGTCCAAAAATTCTATTAAGTATACTGTACTCAGCTCTACAGACCCAAGTATTCGTGTGCTAATTTGGGGATTTAGAAGTGTGAATATGCTAAGAAAATAAAGACTGCAAAAATCATGAGATCACATCAGAATTTTAAAAGTACTACATTTTATTAACTAGTATGTGAAAACTACAAATCCTAAGATTATGAAGTATTCTGAAAAGTGTGTTCTACTGACCTACATTAAACATTTTCAAGCAAATTGCTTATTCAAAGCAATTTTGGGGGTAATCATTAGAGTATGTCAAAATAAGGTTCGCTATGGAGCTCTCAGTGCATACTTAACTATGTAGTCACGAGCATGGTTTTGCTATTACAGGCAGGATGCAAAAGAATATTATAAGTTAATGTTGCCCAACACTGTCTGTTACAAGCAGCTGAAAATGGGTTATAGCTATGGCAAACTAACTGTTCCAGCTGAAATTTTCCATGCTTGATCTCTTCCTCAAGTTAATTTAAAAAAACAAAATCTGAGCCAAAACAGTTCAGCCTCTTCTCAGATTGAGGTTAGTGAAAAATACATAGTTTTGACAATATTAAAATTGTTTCCAGCCATTTGTTTTTGAACTCTAGCCTATCATGGATTTGGAGCAGGGGGATAGTCTTGGGGCAAGATAGGTGTCATTTGCTGTCTCCATGAACAGCTATGCAGATTTGGCAGTGTTAATGTCCTTTAAAAAATCGCCATTTGCATACAATTCAATAGAACTTTTTCTACCCCTGTTCTTCAACTGTCTGGATGTTCCATCTGCACTGAGCATGCTCCTAAATCCTACTGAGCTTCCTCATCAAAGTACCCTTTAGCCTAAGGGAAGTGTGCTAAACTGGAAGCCAGGAGACCATGTGTGGTAATCTCTTTTCTTCCACTGACTTGTGTTCAGGGCTTAAATTCTCATAGAGTATTTCCTGGAACCCTGTTTGCCTCTGTCCCCAACATGCTATAAAAACTCCATAGGGGTTGAAAATATTTACTGGAGCTCTGCTCCGGACAGCTCTGACAGCTCTTAAAGCTCATTTAAGCCTTGCTTGTGTTAATAATTCTGTACATTTCTCAGGCCTTATTACAGACCACGGCCTCATGACTACCTCATAAGGTAGAAGGAAGTGATAATTAACACACTTCTTAAGGAAAAGGTAAATGAGAATCAGAGTTCAGAGCAGTTGCACAAAATCACTTCTGGCAGAGCTGTCTCCAAGAGATCCCAAGTCTTTTTTTTTATTTGACAGTCGGTAGTCTTATTTGCTTAGCCACACTGCCTCGTAGAATAGAGGTGGCAAATCTATGTTCTTGGCTATTCTGTGTACAAGGAGAGGTTACTCCTGCCTATCCACCTTCAAAAAGCTGTTTCACATACAGATGAATGAGCATGTAAATTGGCAAATGAGCCCTGAGAAAATACTCCATTCCCAGAGCCAGGAATAGAATCCAGGATTCCTGATTGCCAGCATTTCACTGTGGTCTGGAAAATAGTCATGTAGGCACAGATCCAAAGGTATTTAGGCTCCCTTACTTCCATTGAAATCAGTGGAAGTTAAGATCCTAAATACTTTTGAGGATCTGGATTGTAACCCACTTACACAGTGTGGGTCGTGTTCCCTTCTAGTGACTGGTCCACAGAGGTTAACAGACTACTACTGTTATTACCAGTTACTTCTTTAGCTCAAATAGTGGAGGTCTGTACTACAGATATGAAGATTTCAGGGTCAAACTCAGTTGACACCCCATGCAAGGAGGACATTGCAGTTGCATGTGCTGGAATTTTTTTTTTCAGTTCTCTTTTTAAAATGTTGCCACCCCCATACTGGAAATTCTATTTTAAAAAGCTATTAAAATAATTAAGATTGCAAAGTTTAGTACTAAAAAGACAAAAAATTCCAGCATTAAAGTTACCATTGCAATCTAAATTGGATATGTCTTATAGTACAGTCTTTCATTACATAAGCAGATATTTGTAATTTAAATTAAAATAGGTTTTCTATACCCAAAAAATTCATACTTTTAAGGTCCAGTAGTATCTCAGGACTAGAAACAGATTGCTGTATCCTGGCTGAAAACACGGATTCTCAAACTTTTCAGTGATAAAAGTTTCTGTTTCTAGCCCAGTCAAGATGCATGTTATTACACCATGCACCAATCACTGGTCCAGGACTGAATGTTACCTGGCCTGGGCCTCAGACCAGTGTAATTCTTGGGGGAGGAAAGGGTTTGTTTGTGGCTTCTTTTTTAAGGCGTTGTTTGAGGCTGCTTTTAGATTTGGAAGATTAGTAGTAGTTCCAGGGGAGATGGTTTAATGGGCACAGAGGGCAGGTCAAAATTTTATCACTTGGTTCTGCAGTTTATCACACTGTCTCTCACCATCACCTACTGTGATGTGTGTGACTGGAGTAGACACTCGTGTTTAAAAAAAAATCATATGCTTTGCAGCGGTATTTTACATCTGTGAATTTTTTTCTTGTCATCAATTCCTGTGTTTTCTTCACGAGCAAGCTATTATTTTCCCACACATCTTAATCCTTGTTTAGGATAAGGAACAAATAATTGGATTGGATGGATACAATTTTCTTACTGCCTCTTTACATACATGAATCAATGTGTTAAATTAGCCTCATTTAAGATGAAGTTCAGTTCCAGTTCAGAGGTTTGTTATTATAGCTCCTCTTCTTCAATTCCAAAGTACAGCAGCAAGCAATAGACAAGAAAATAAACAAACCTTTGGGACAAACAAGCTCCACCACCTATCATATCGTACTTTCAGAGGTCACACAGTTCCTATAATGGCAGGATTCCAGCTTACCGTTTGGCTCTTGTATCAGATCACTACAAAAGTTTTTTTCTCCTGCTGATAATAGCTCATCTTAATTAATTAGCCTCTTACAGTTGGTATGGCTACTTCCACCTTTTCATGTTCTCTGTATGTATATATATATATCTTCTTACTATATGTTCCATTCTATGCATCCGATGAAGTGGGCTGAAGCCCACGAAAGCTCATGATCAAATAAATTGGTTAGTCTCTAAGGTGCCACAAGTACTCCTTTTCTTTTTGTGGATACAGACTAACACGGCTGCTACTCTGAAACAGAACGTAGATGGCACTCATCAGGATTTAAAATGTTTTGGTCTCTGCTGGAGGTCATCAAATGCAAAGCCACTGAAGAAACAAAGGGATTGCTGGCCCTGTTAGACCAGGCAGCATAAAGTGTCGTGGGGGAAAAAATTAAAATTGGTGACAATATCAGCCAGCAAGAGATGCGGATGCCACCATTAATTTTCCTTCATAGTCTTGCTGCTCACGTGAAAACCTGTGAGATCTTACTTACTCTAATCCTGCAATTTATAGCAAATGCATGGACTGCTGTACTGGCATGGAGCCCTTGTCCTCAACAGAAAACTATTCAGGTGCAGAAGCCCGCCTGTGCTCAATCAGTTGCAGGGTTCAGTTCCTAAAATGAGGAACTCAGTGGTAAAGACACCGAGCACCACTTGAAATAAATCTGGCTGCAGCTTCCACAGGATTCTTCCACCCAACGCCTAAGGAGTGCAAAGCTAGGGTTAGTAACTTGCTCCTGTAAGCAGGGAGGACCAACGAATAAAACCGATTAATAATGAAGGGCCAGAACCATGGGAAGGATACCTGTAATAGATGTGAGCTCTTTGTGGGAGGGACTGTCATGATGTTCTGTGTTTGTACAGTGCCTAGCACAATGGGGTCCTGGTCCATGACTGGGGCTCCTAGGCACTATGGTAACACAAATAATAAATAATATCACACTAATAGAAAGCCCCCCACATACATTTATATTTGTGACAAGAACATGGCAAGGGCAAGTATCCAAGAAGAACAAAGACATTTCAAAAGACTTTTCTTCAGTGTCAACTAGAGCCACTAAGAAGTGTTTAAAAAATAGTTTGAAAAATCCTTTGCTGTTGAGAAATATTATTTCCCTGCCACTCTATGCAGAAGTGGGGTGGGAAATCAGAGTGTTTTAATAGAAGGCTATGGAGAGCTGATAGACTGGGTAACCCTCCACTTCAGAAAGAGAAAGGACCCAGAGTCTCCAACAGAATATTCTCAATCCAGAGAATATTCCGCACCCCACTCTATCAGAATGAACCCTCAAAAGATAGCAATAACATCCTCCAGACAAAAGCAGATGAGGGTGGATGTTCATGGCACATCCTATCAACAATAGTGGATTTATCAATAGACTCCTGAAGGCTTACTCAAGAGGACAGTCAGGGACTTCAATTAAATGATAGAGTGGGTCCTTAAATCCTGCAATGATTCATTTCTAGACACCACTGACCCTCTATCAAATATGTTTGAAATGGAATGAGACTCACTTGAGCCAGGAGACACCAATTTTCTGTAGCTCCAGAAATGGGTTGAAAGGACTATTTGGTTGCTTAAATTGGTTAAACCAATAAGGTCTTGGTTTTAAAGAGAAAAAAATAGCATTAACAAAAACTTAAAATTGGATATATTGGTTGTAATAGATCATACAATGAAGTACTGAGAGCTTCTAAATGAAGACACCAAGGGCCAGAGGTTGTTGATGTAACAACAGATGGAACTTCTGTCATCTTTTAGGATTAGGTTCTAGGAGTCTGACTAGGTGAAAGATACCGTCTTGAGGTAATCAAGTTCCAGAATCATTGGCTGAGGGAGTTTGAATGTAAATGCAGCTGAAGTATGAAGCAGTTAGATTGTATTTGATGCTTGCTGCTTTGAGTTAATGAAACATAAGGATGGTCATACTGGGTCAGACCAATGGTCCATTTAGCCCAGTATCCTGTCTTCTGACAATAGCCAATGCCAGATATTCCAGAGGGAATTAATAGAACAGGTAGTAATCGAGTGATCCATCCCCTGTAGCCGATTCCCAGCTTTTGGCAATCAGAGGTTTAGGGATGCCCAGAGCAGGGGGTTGCCTCCCTGACCAGCTTGGCTCATACCCATTGATGGACCTATTGTCCATGAACTTACCTAGTTCTTTTTTGAACCCAGCTATACTTTTGGCTTTCACACAACATCCATTGGCAATGAGTTCCACAGGTTGGCTGTGCATTATGTGAAGAAGTACTTCCTTATGTTCATTTTGAACCTGCTGCTTATTAATTGGGTGACCCCCGGGTTCTTTTGTTATGTAAAGGGGTAAATAACACATCTCTGTTCATTTTCTCTACAACATTCATGATTTTATAGATCTCTAGCCTATCCCTCCATTGTCATTTCTTTTCTAAGATGAACAGTCCCAGTCTTTTTACTCTCTCTTCAGGGGAAGTTGTTCCATACCCCTGATAATTTTTGTTGCCCTTCTCCACATGTTTCCCAATTCTAGTATATCTTTTTTGAGATGGGGCTACTAGAACTATATTAAATGAAGTGTTCACAGAATCAGACCCATGGATATTAGAGACTGAAGTGTTAGTTACCTAAGGGAGTTACAATTATGGGAGAGCTGACAAGTGGTAGGACCTCTGCTCCCCCTATTCTAAATTTCTGGTGGGGGAAAAACACATCCCCACTCTTTTTATTGCCAAGATAGCCTTTCAAATGTAAAAATATCACCATGCTGGAGTTTTTCCTTTAAAACAGAAACACCACAAGCTATAAATGATTATTTTGAGGTGGCAAGGAGAAGGAGTCAGTGCCTTCACACTGTGGCTCTTATCACCACCATCATAGTTGCTAGACCCTAAGAATTACACTGAGTTCTTCGTAGTCAAGAGCCAGCATCAACAGCAGCTCAACTGGGGGATGGCTAGGGAACAGAAAAATCTTCATTCCATTCGCATCATTTTGCTGGGCTCTCTCCTTAAGCAATTTTCACAGTAGTACCACATAGAGAAATTTACAGTAGCTCTTAGCCCTGGTCTACACTAGGACTTTAGGTCGAATTTAGCAGCGTTAAATCGATGTAAACCTGCACCCGTCCACACGATGAAGCCCTTTATTTCGACTTAAAGAGCTCTTAAAATCGATTTCCTTACTCCACCCCTGACAAGTGGATTAGTGCTTAAATCGGCCTTGCCGGGTCAAATTTGGGGTACTGTGGACACAATTCGATGGCCTCCGGGAGCTATCCCAGAGTGCTCCATTGTGACCACTCTGGACAGCACTCTCAACTCAGAAGCACTGGCCAGGTAGACAGGAAAAGAACCGCGAACTTTTGAATCTCATTTCCTGTTTCGCCAGCATGGCAAGCTGCAGGTGACCATGCAGAGCTCATCAGCAGAGTTGACCATGATGGAGTCCCAGAATCGCAAAAGAGCTCCAGCATGGACTGAACGGGAGGTACGGGATCTGATCGCTGTATGGGGAGAGGAATCCGTGCTATCAGAACTCCGTTCCAGTTTTCGAAATGCCAAAACCTTTGTCAAAATCTCCCAGGGCATGAAGGACAGAGGCCATAACAGGGACCCGAAGCAGTGCCGCTTGAAACTTAAGAAGCTGAGGCAAGCCTACCAGAAAACCAGAGAGGTGAACGGCCGCTCCGGGTCAGACCCCCAAACTTGCCGCTTCTATGATGAGCTGCATGCCATTTTAGGGGGTTCAGCCACCACTACCTCAGCCGTGTTGTTTGACTCCTTCAATGGAGATGGAGGCAACATGGAAGCAGGTTTTGGGGACGAAGAAGATGATGATGATGATGAGGTTGTAGATAGCTCACAGCAAGCAAGCGGAGAAACCAGTTTTCCCGACAGCCAGGAACTGTTTCTCACCCTGGACTTGGAGCCAGTACCCCCCGAACCCACCTTCCTGGACCTGGCAGGCGGAGAAGGGACCTCCGGTGAGTGTACCTTTTAAAATACCATACATGGTTTAAAAGCAAGCATGTGAAAGGATTAATTTGTCCTGGCATTCGCGGCTCTCCTGGATGTACTCCCAAAGCCTTTGCAAAAGGTTTCTGGGGAGGGCAGCCTTATTGCGTCCTCCATGGTAGGACACTTTACCACTCCAGGCCAGTAACATGTACTCGGGAATCATTGTACAACAAAGCATTGCAGTGTATGTTTGCTGGCGTTCAAACAACATCCATTCTTTATCTCTCTGTGTTATCCTCAGGAGAGTGAGATATCATTCATGGTCACCTGGTTGAAATAGGGTGCTTTTCTTCAGGGGACACTCACAGGTGCCCGTTCCTGCTGGGCTGTTTGCCTGTGGCTGAACAGAAATGTTCCCCGCTGTTAGCCACGGGGAGGGGGGAGGGTTGGGGGGGGGAGCCACGCGGTGGGGGGAGGCAAAATGTGACCTTGTAACGAAAGCACATGTGCTATGTATGTAATGTTAACAGCAAGGTTTACCCTGAAAGAGTGTAGCCACTGTTTTATAAAATGTGTCTTTTTAAATACCGCTGTCCCTTTTTTTTTCTCCACCAGCTGCATGTGTTTCAATGATCACAGGATCTTCTCCTTCCCAGAGGCTAGTGAAGATTAGAAAGAAAAAAAAACGCACTCGTGATGAAATGTTCTCTGAGCTCATGCTGTCCTCCCACACTGACAGAGCACAGACGAATGCGTGGAGGCAAATAATGTCAGAGTGCAGGAAAGCACGAAATGACCGGGAGGAGAGGTGGCCGACTGAAGAGAGTAAGTGGCGGGCTGAAGACAGGGCTGAAGCTCAAATGTGGTGGCAGCATGACGAGAGGAGGCAGGATTCAATGCTGAAGCTGCTGGAGGATCAAACCAGTATGCTCCGTGTATGGTTGAGCTGCAGCAAAGGCAGCTGGAGCACAGACTGCCACTACAGCCCCTGTGTAACCAACCGCCCTCCTCCCCAAGTTCCATAGCCTCCACACCCAGATGCCCAAGAACTCGGTGGGGGGGCCTCCGGCCAACCAGCCACTCCACCACAGAGGATTGCCCAAAAAACAGAAGGCTGGCATTCAATAAATTTTAAAGTTGTAAACTTTTAAAGTGCTGTGTGGCATTTTTCTTCCCTCCTCCAGCACCCCTCCTGGGCTACCTTGGTAGTCATCCCCCTATTTGTGTGATGAATGAATAAAGAATGCATGAATGTGAAGCAACAATTTATTGCCTCTGCGAGCAGTGATCGAAGGGAGGAGGGGAGGGTGGTTAGCTTACAGGGAAGTAGAGTGAACCAAGGGGCGGGGGGTTTCATCAAGGAGAAACAAACAGAACTTTCACACCGTAGCCTGGCCAGTCATGAAGCTGGTTTTCAAAGCTTCTCTGATGTGTACTGTGCCCTCCTGTGCTCTTCTAACCGCCCTGGTGTCTGGCTGCGCGTAACCAGCAGCCAGGCGATTTGCCTCAACCTCTCACCCCACCATAAACGTCTCCCCCTTACTCTCACAGATATTGTGGAGCGCACAGCAAGCAGTAATAACAGTGGGAATATTGGTTTCGCTGAGATCTAACTGAGTCAGTAAACTGCGCCAGCGCGCCTTTAAACATCCAAATGCACATTCTACCACCATTCTGCACTTGCTCAGCCTGTAGTTGAACAGCTCCTGGCTACTGTCCAGGCTGCCTGTGTACGGCTTCATGAGCCATGGCATTAAGGAGTAGGCTGGGTCCCCAAGGATAACTATAGGCATTTCAACATCCCCAACAGTTATTTTCTGGTCTGGGAATAAAGTCCCTTCCTGCAGCTTTTGAAACAGACCAGAGTTCCTGAAGATGCGAGCATCATGTACCTTTCCAGGCCATCCCACGTTGATGTTGATGAAACGCCCCTTGTGATCCACCAGAGCTTGCAGCACTATTGAAAAGTACCCCTTGTGGTTTATGTACTCGCCGGCTTGGTGCTCCGGTGCCAAGATAGGGATATGGGTTCCGTCTATGGCCCCACCACAGTTAGGGAATCCCATTGCAGCAAAGCCATCCACTATGACCTGCACATTTCCCAGGGTCACTACCCTTGATATCAGCAGATCTTTGATTGCGTGGGCTACTTGCATCACAGCAGCCCCCACAGTAGATGTGCCCACTCCAAATTGATTCCCAACTGACCGGTGGCTGTCTGGCGTTGCAAGCTTCCACAAGGCTATCGCCACTCGCTTCTCAACTGTGAGGGCTGGTCTCATCTTGGTATTCATGCGCTTCAGGGCAGGGGAAAGCAAGTCACAAAGTTCCATGAAAGTGCCCTTACGCATGCGAAAGTTTCGCAGCCACTGGGAATCGTTCCCAGACCTGCAACACTATGCGGTCCCACCAGTCTGTGCTTGTTGCCCAAGCCCAGAATCGCCTTTCCACAGCAGGAACCTGCCCCATTAGCACCATGATGCATGCATTGGCAGGGCCCATGTTTTCAGAGAAATCTGTGTCCATATCCTGATCGCTCACGTGACCGCGCTGATGTCGCCTCCTCGCCCGGTATCACTCTGCCAGGTTCTGGTGCTGCATATACTGCTGGATAATGCGTGTGGTGTTTAATGTGCTCCTAATTGCCAAAGTGAGCTGAGCGGCCTCCATGCTTGCCTTGGTATGGCGTCCGCACAGAAAAAAGGCGCGGAACGATTGTCTGCCGTTGCTCTGACGGAGGGAGGGGCGACTGATGACATGGCTTACAGGTTTGGCTTACAGGGAATTAAAATCCACAAAGGGGGTGGCTTTACATCAATGAGTATTTCAGGCAGGACTTCACGGAGGGTTCCAATAAGAAATGGTGCACCTAAGTTATTGTTCTTATTGGAACAAGCAGGTTGGTCTGGCCTCTGATTGATACATGGCTAGATTTACCTCGCTGCACCTTCTCTGTGAGTGACTGCAGTGTGACCTAGAGGAATGAGTCCCCTAGACGGGGGAGGGGGGGAAGCAAATGAGTACAAAACAAATCTGGTCTATTTCTTGTTTTGATCCACTCCATCTATCTTTTACATCTTTGGCTGGCAGCAGACGGTGCAGAAGGACTGCAAGCCATCCACATCTCATGGCTGCCTGGCAGAAGATCATGCAATAGGACTGCTAGCCACCCTCATCTTTTGCCTGCCTGGCAGAAGATGGTACAGTAGGACTGCTAGCAATCCGTATCGCCTGCCTGCTCACCATAAGATGGTTCAATAGGACTGACTGCAGGACTAAAGAGAATGACCTGGTCAAGTCACTCCAAATTTAGTCCCTGAGCCCATGTCTGCCCAGGCGCTCCTGGCCGACGTGGCCAGGAGCACCTCGGACATGACGATGATTGCTACCAGTCGTACTGTACCATCTGCTGCCACAAGGCAATGGGTTGATGCTGCTGTGTAGCAATGCAGTACCACGTCTGCCAGCACCCAGGAGACATACGGTGACGGTTACCTGAGCGGGCTCCATGATTGCCGTGGTATGGCGTCTGCACAGGTAACTCAGGAAAAAAGGCGCGAAACGATTGTCTGCCTTTGCTTTCATGGAGGGAGGGAGGGAACGGGGGCCTGACGATATGTACCCAGAACCACCCGCGACAATGTTTTAGCCCCATCAGGCATTGGGATCTCAACCCAGAATTCCAATGGGCAGCGGAGACTGCGGGAACTGTGGGATAGCTACCCACAGTGCAACACTCCAGAAGTCGACTCTAGCCTCGGTACTGTGGAAGCACTCCACCGAGTTAATGCACTTAATGCACTTAGAGCATTTTCTGTGGGGACACACACACTCGAATATATAAAACCGATTTCTAAAAAACCGACTTCTATAAATTCGACCTAATTTCATAGTGTAGACATACCCTTAGTCTACTAGTAGCACTGTTATTTCTCTCTATTGCTTCATGAGAAGATGAAATCCCTTTGTGTGTGAGGGATTAGGGAAAGGGAGAATTATTTCAGTAAACACCCCTGGGTGTTGAGTGATCCATGGAAACATACTCCCTTTGTGTAACTAGGAGTATATGGATGGGAAGCCCCAAACTATGAACAACTGAAATCAAAGGCAAATGTGGCTGCACAGTTGTAACTAAAGGTATAATTTGGCCTGGAGATCTTTAATTACTGGTGCTGCTGCACGAGAGGGAAGGAACCTATTTTAGCTTTCAGAGGGTAGGTAGTCTACAGAGATCGCAGTGACTTACCTTTTTATTTATAAACTGAGCAAATTTGCTATGGGAATTAGTGAGACATGATAAATGTAAAACCTCACAATACCATTTTTACAGTCATTTCTCAGAGCAGAGTTACTTTTTAAAGTTGCTGGACAATATGAAAAGGAATGTTACAAACTGTTCGCTGTGATCTGGGCCAATCCTTGTTGGGGAAGGCTGATTAAAGTTTCCGGGCCACGTTAAATGAAAGGAGAATAGAGAGGGAATACTTGCATGGTTAGTTTACTTCAATAGCAACATGTGGAGAAGTTCTGTGATCATTGTTTGGCTAGATGCCAATATTGTAAAGAGTATTTAGGTATTTAGATTCCTAACTTTCATGGAAGCCTTCCTCTTCTTAATCCCATTTCTCTCCTATTCTCTTCCTATTTCCTTCCTCTTTACAACTTTTATTATTTGTTCTGGGTTTTCAAGTGGATCCTGCCTTAATCTTAACTTTTGAATGGTGCTTTGTTTGCACAGCATTAATTTGAGTTTGGGGCCTCAGCTCCATTCCCAAAATGTTCTGTAGAAGTGAGATTCCTTTTGTAGCAAGCAACTTCTGGAATGCAGCTATCAGCATTTTAAAAAGTGCCAACTATACCATACTGTTTTATACCTATCCCATTTTAAGCTCAGAGAGCAGATGGTTTGCAGAGGCTAAGACTGCTGAAATTAAAGCTTTAGTTAATATACAGCATGTGAAAATTCTCCTGTTCCACAGCCATTGTATAGTTTGAGGTGCAATTATCCATAGTTCCTTAATTTTCACATGCTTTATTATTCATTGTGGCATAACATCATCACAAAATACTTCTTTGTGTTAGTTGTGTTTGCTCCCTGGGTTTCCTTTTGGTTGCAATGAAAACTAGATCACTTCTGTAATTATAAAATCTCTTATGCTATTAAAAAATTACCTAAAATGTCAACTATATCTTTTTATCAATTCTTGCAATGGTTTATGGAGTTTAATCCTCAGTAGGAGGTTTCTGGGGGGAAGTAGGGAGAGGTTGCATTCTAAACAGAATTTGATTTGTGAGGAACATTGTTTATTAAGCCCCTGGTTCCACATGTGTTTAACTTTACTACTGTAATACCATTGAAATCAATGGGACTACTCATGCTAGTAAAGCTAAGCATGTAAACGTCTGTCGTATCCGGGCCTAGGTCTAGTGGTTAAAACATAGGACTGTGATTCACGTGATCTGGTTTCCGTACCGAGCTCTGCCACAGACTGAGGGGCCTTGGGCAAGTCGCATGCAGCCAACTGTCTATGATGTTCCCTAATTGTGTACCCCTCAGTTTCTGGGTGCCCAATTGGAGACACTTAGGGCCTAACTTTTAGAAGTACAGTGCATTCATAACTCCAGCTGACATCGGTGGTGTCCTTGACACCTCTGAAAAGTCAGGCAACAAGATATCTCAAGTTGGTTACTCCAAAACTGAAGAACACACAATTCGTGAACACATCCTGAAATTTTTAGCCTTGACTGTTCTCCCCCTCAGTGTCCTTATATGAAAATGTGGCTAATTGTACATCCTTTTGTCCCAGGGGACTTGTGAGGCTTAATTAAAGTTTGTAATGTTCTTTGAGTCCTTGGATAGGATATTTTTCAAGCTGTGAGCATCCCAATATGACATACAATGTGTGTGGCAAATATTCAAATTGAGGGACAAACGAAAATTATTAGTGCTGGAAAGTTAAAATTCCTTCCTGTGGTGTAGATAACCTTTTCTGTAACCTCAGTTTCATGATTCTTTATTTTCAACAATTCAAGTTAGTGGATGCCGTATTGGTGTTGAACTTGTATGTCTCTCAAAATGAGATACAGTTGAGAGTTATGGCAAGAAGATACTATATAAGTGCAAAGACTTGTTGCTATTTTTGAAATGTTTTAAATAGTGAATGTAGTCCTTCTCAACAACTGACATGACACAAAGAAATTAAGAGAGTATGTTTCAAAACAGGTTACACATTATATGGAAAAATAGTTAACATATTTTGTAAGACTCAAAATATTCTTACAAAATGTTCTTCATGGAATGTATCAACCTTAACAGTAAAAAATTAAAGCAAACATCATTTTTTTAAAAATATTTTTGTCAGGTTTACACAATGTTTACAACCCCCCCCCCCCATAAATGTTTAACTCATTTTAAAAAACAAGGATGGATGTTCCTATCAGCTTTTTATTATTAATTATTATTATTATTATTATTATTAATTTAAAAGAGGTATATACAACTGTAATATAACTTTCTTAAAACATCCATATATTTACTTGGTGATATGCAACTAAATTCTACATAAACCCAAATAAACACAAAGAACGGATATCAAAAAATATAACCATTTCTTCTTCATTTTCTGATCTTTTTTCTATCCAAGGGGTAGGCAACCTATGACACGCGTGCCAAAGGTGGCACAGGAGCTGATTTTCAGTGGCACTCACACTGTCCGGGTGCTGGCCACCGGTCCGGGGGGCTCTGCGTTTTAATTTAATTTTAAATGAAGCTTCTTAAACGTTTTAAAAACCTTATTTACTTTACATACAACAATAGTTTAGTTATATATTATAGACTTATAGAAAGAGACCTTCTAAAAACGTTTCAATGTATTACTGGCACGCGAAACCTTAAATTTGAGTGAATAAATGAAGACTCGGCCACCACTTCTGAAAGGTTGCCGACCCCTGTTCTATCCCATAGGGCAGCTAACATTACTGTACTTAAATGAGAAACTAACTGTGTACCTGCGAATGATAGACTACTAATCTCTACCTCAATACTGGGGAAATAAAGAGGGAAATCATTAGAGACAGAAGTTTTACATGCTGAGATGAGTAAAGCATAAGAGGAACCAACCAGAAAAGTGCTTATAAGAGTAAATCACACAGCTAACTTTTTAGAATTCTTTGGAAGTACTGGTTTCAGAGTGGCAGCCGTGTTAGTCTGTATCTGCAAAAAGAAAAGGAGTACTTGTGGCACCTTAGAGACTAACCAATTTATTTGAGCATAAGCTTTCGTGAGCTATAGCTCACTTCATCGGATGCATGCAGTGGAAAATACAGTGGGGAGATTTATGTACACAGAGAACATGAAACAATGGATGTTACCATACACCCATTGTTTCATGTTCTCTGTGTATATAAATCTCCCCACTGTATTTTCTACTGCATGCATCCGATGAAGTGAGCTGTAGCTCATGAAAGCTTATGCTCAAATAAATTTGATAGTCTCTAAGGTGCCACAAGTACTCCTTTTTTGGAAGTACCCTGATTTATACAAACAATTTTTTTAAGCTTTCAAAAATCTTTTGTTGCAGAAGCTACTCCGGAACATTGATAACCACAGCGTGAGTGTAAGAACTGTCATGGAGTAAGAACTATAGTCAATCAAAGATTGGAAGAAATGTTATAGAAATAGCATCTTTCTATTTTTTGTCAAAATTTTGAAAAATTTCAACCAGCTCTAATAATATCTGATGACTTGAGAGGAATGGGGTAAGCGTTGCGGCGGCTCTGGTCAGCACTGCTGACCGGGACGTTAAAAGTCCCATTGGTGATGCTGCCCGGCTAAGGCAGGCTAGTCTCTACCTGTTCTCACACCGCGGTGTGCCCCAGAAGCAGCCAGGAGCAGGCCTGGCTCCTAGGCAGGGGGGCCATGGGCCTCCGCATGCTGCCTCTGCCCCTGGTTCCCGGCCAATGGGAGTTGGGGGAGGTGGTGTCTGAGGGCAAGAGCCACACAGAGCCACTTGCGCACCTCCACCTAGGAGCTGGACCTGCTGCTGGCTGCTTCCGGGGCACAACGCGGTCTGAGGTGCCAGGACAGGCAGGAAGCCTGCCTTAGCACCCCCACTGTCTTGCTGACCAGGAGTTGCTCGAAGTAACCCCACACTCCAATCCCTTGCCCCAGCCCTGAGCCCCCCCACAAACCCAGAGCCCCTTCCTGCACCCCAAACCCCTCGTCCCTGGCCCCACCCCAGTGCCTGCATCCCCAGCACAGAGCCCTGACCCCCTCCCGCACCCCAACCCTCTGCCCCAGCCCTGAGCCCCCCCAAATCCAGAGCCCCCTCCTGCACCCCAAACCCCTCATCCCTGGTCCCACCCCGCAGCCCTCACCCCTGCACCGCAACCCTGTTCCTCAGCCCTGAGCCCCTCCCACACCGAGGTGAGGGGATGGGGAGCAGAGTATGGGCAGAAGGCCGGGAGCAGGGCATAGGCACAGGAAGCACCCCCAGGTTTTATGCTCGGAGCCAGCAGCTGAGGAGCGGGGCCAGTGGCCCCACATAAAACCTGGGGGTGCTGCAGCACCCCCCGCATCTCTACTTCCCACACTTACGACCTGGGCTCTAAATGTCAGGCTGGGTTCTTTACTTTGCAAGCATTATCATTTGTAATAAAAGTTTTGCAGGCCAAAATATGCCATTGGTGACATCTGTTCAGTCCCACTTGCTTTCCTGATTGGAACCCAGTAAAAAGTTCTATTGATGATGCACAAGAAAAAACAGAAATCATCTCATTCTCTTTTAGCTGAGTTGGCTCTACAGCGCTAAGGAGCAAAAGGTAATAACCGCTGAGGCCCTGTTTCTGCAAATGTGTCAGAACCTGAGTAACTTTACACAGAGCAGCAGTCTTTGCAGGATCATTATCACAATTTTTATCACTAAAGTCAGCAGATGTGATTGAATGCACACAAGGAATAGATCACTGAGTAAGAGGAAGCCACTTTTGCTCGTTATTTTTCAAGGAAGACCTGTACTTTAAGATGCGAAATTGTTGACAGTTTAAAAGACAGCAAGTTATCTCAATATAATGAAAATATCCCCACTTAAAAGTAAATAGAAATGAGCCCAGCTCCATTTGAAGCATCCTCATCTAATTTTGGCATATCTCTCATTTTGCATTCAGTTGTTTATTTGTGATCTAACTGGTAAGGAGGCACATGAAGGGCTCATAGTTGAAGACCAAGGTAAAGAGCATGCCATCATAATATATTTAAAGAATAATGAAAATCACAGCAAAAATAAGGATGGACAAAAACATATTCCAAAGGAATTTATTGAATGTTTAAGGCCAGTGACTCTGCTTCACATACTGTAAATTGCACAATATAAATACAAATATCACTGGAAAGTCTGAGTGGTACTCTTATGTTATGAGTGACTAATGATATTTACGCATGAATTTCCATTAGTATAAAAGAAATCATTTAAAAAATTCAAACTGAGACTCTAACTCTGAGCTCCACGCATACAATGCTAATTGAAGGATTGGGGCCTGGTATGCTCATCATTTGTGTAACTTTCATTTTAAACTCAAACTACTACTATTAGCCAGAGTAGGGGACAAGGGATTCTACTCTACTATGAAGAATTAGGCTGTATCTGTAATACAAAATAGTCCACTAGGAAAGCAATTTTAAATATAACCTTTAAAATGGTTTCAGCCAACACAGCTGTACCCAGAGGGTGCATAGAATATAATTGCCCCATTTGTGTTATATCTTTTATCGTGTTTAAGCAGCAAGGTACAGCTCAGGACCGGAGCACATCTCCTTAATGTGGTTATTATTTATATTAAAATAGTACCTAGATGTCCCAAGCAGGGACATCGCATGATTCTGTTCTTACAAGCAAGAACAGTGTCAGATCAGCTATGATGGAAAAGTGTGAAGCCTGAGATTGTCCTCGGGGTTGACTCATCCCCTCTGCTCATGGCTGGGTTTCTCTATCTAGATAATTACCTGATCCTATGGGCGCGGTAGCTGAGCAGTACACAAACATCCATGAACTTGTCCTCATACCAGCCCTGTGAGCCCAGGAAGTATTAGCTCCAGTTTACAGCTGGGAAACCAAGGCACAGAGAGATTAAATAACTGGTGCAAGGTCTGGTCCACAGACAGGGCTTCTGGGGCCTAAGCCTTGATTTCCAAGGTCCCAATCCAGTGCTGTAATCACAGGACCAGCCTTACTCTCCAAAGCAGACACTTGTGCAATCCCAATGCTTTTATCAATCAGGCAAACAACACAATCCTGATGTTAAGCGAGGCCCCGGGGGCCAAGGCTACTACTCTCTCCATGACCCTGCTGTGCCAGGGCAGGTCATCTCTCTGGCCCTGTTCTGGAGCTGGCAGACCTGGCACCCAAAGCTGCATGCCCGCCCCGTCCCTTTCACAAGCAGGAGCAAGAGACTGGGGGGGCGGGAGGCACATGGGTCACTGGGCACAGGGGATTACAGGGGGGCTGGAATAATGTGTACAGTGGGGGTGCTGAAAGCCATTGAACCAAACTGTAAAGGCTGTGTGTAATGGAAACCACTTCAAAGCTGGGGGTGCTGCAGCTCCCCTAGTTCCAGCACTTGGGGGGGGACGTTGGAGTTGGGGGAGCTCCCTCCTCCCCCAGGCAGCAGGGGCTCTTGCCTCCCAGTGACCTTCCTGGAACCCTGGGGGGGGGGGCGGACCCGGCTTCCACCTGCCCCACCCGCAGCGGGCGGTGGCTGCTCTCCCCGCCCCGACATCCCCATTCCCCCGGCGGAGGGGGAAGGGTGTGACACCGGAACCCCCCCTCCCCGGAACCTTCCTCCCCGGCTCCGCGCTGCAGCTGGGTTCGCTTTGAGTGTGACACGGCCCGGCCCGGCGACATGGCGGCGCCCGGCAGGTGCTGCCTGCGGAGACGTGAGTGGCGGGGGGGGGCCGCGATGAGCGGGGATCCTCCAATGCCTGTAACGGGGGTGGGGGCGCCTCCCGACGGGCCGGCTCCCCAGTCCCGGCTCACAGAGAGCCCGGGGCCGCCCAGCTACGGCTCTGATCGCCTGGGCCTCGGGTCTGGTTCTCACACGGGCTGGAGGGGGACCCCCGGCCCTGAAACACCCAGCAGCGTCCCGGCCGGAGGCTGGGGAGCGGCCGCAGAGTCTGTTGCCCGGCAGCGGGGCCGCCAGATCCCTCCCGTCCCGCGGGCCCGTTGGAGGCAGACGGGGTGGCGAGCGAGCGTTTGGCCTTGTTGTGAGGTGTCCTTGAGACGCCTTTAGCAAAACTCTGCTTCATCCGGTGGAGAGACTGAAAAGGGCGTTTAATATGAATCCTAAACTGGGGGGGGGGGCTTCCTCCGGGGAGGGACAGCTGGCAGGCCTTGCTCCAGGGTTTTGTTGCGAATAGGCAGGCAAGGGAAATCTGTAAAAATAGCGTCACAAATCAGGCCGGAATAGACCTTAAAACGCAAAAAAAAAAAAAAAAAAAAAAATCGCTCCCTTTCTGTGCTAACTGATCAGAGTATTACAAACGTTAATGTATTTTTTTTTTTTTGGTATTTTTAAACAGTTCTGGCTCAGTTTCCCAGGATTGATCAACGTACCTCAGTAGTTCCCTGTCTTGGAAACATACAGCGATCCATTAGACCCTATGCTGCTGCAAAGTGAGTGTTTACTATATTTCTAACAGGCTGTGTCTGCAGTCATGGGTTACACAAATGGCTTTTAAAATTAAGAAGACTTAATAATATCTTGAATATTGGTGTAAATGTCGCTGTTGGGCATATCCCTAGTACAACTTAGGCTACTTCCCTTTCTTATGGAGTATTAGAAGCCCTTTTGGAAGTGGCTACCTTTTGGTTAAGCACTGTTACTGAAGAAGGATAATTGCTTTGCCATATTTCAGAGTAGCAGCCGTGTTAGTCTGTATTCGCAAAAAGAAAAGGAGTACTTGTGGCACCTTAGAGACTAACCAATTGATTTGAGCATAAGCTTTCGTGAGCTACAGCTCACTTCATCGGATGCATAAAGTGGAAAATACAGTGAGGAGATTTATATACACACAGACCATGAAAAAATGGGTGTTTATCATACGCTTTGCCATAGTCACAATATATTTTTTTTAATTCACTTTTCTATATACTTGCTTATGAACAGTAAAATAAATACAAATGTTACAAAACAAAATAGACTAGTAAAGATTAGTCAGTCCTACCACTGAGACTGTTATCAAATGGACTACTAAAAAGAGGATATCAACATAAAAGCTAGTTGGTTTATAAAAATTAGTACTTTTAAGTGGTGCATATGCTCCTGCTTCTCCTGACAGTTGGTGTGGTTTTACAATCACATTTTCCTCTTAAAAAATCTGTCTGTTGTGTGAAATATGTACATAGATGAGAGGAAGAAAACTATGCAGACACTACAGTAAAACTTACTATACACAAAATACTGTCAATGCTTCTAATTTCTCTCAGTTTTACTAATGTAAAGTGTTACTTGAAAAGATTGGTGAAGTTTTGTTTAATGGAAGTATGGCTTTAAATTAACAACATACTTTTAATGCTTATCCTTCTTCTATTATCTGTTTCTTTCTTTATGTGCTCTTCACCCTCCCATTCTCAGTAGCCTTGAAAACTAGATAATGTCATGAAGGCACTTGGGTCTGCCTGCAGAGAGCTGTTTGCAGGATTGGAACATAAGATGATGAGCAACATTCAAATGGATTCAGGAAGGGAAGACCATGAAATATATACAACACTTGTATGAATATATGGATAGCTTTGTAATTACATATATATCAATACTCTCAATTGCCTCTTAGCCTAGCCATTAAACTTTGGCTGATTTTTTTTTTTTTTTTTTTTTTGTAGACTTCAGTATTACTCTTGTTTTTATAAGGAAAGTGCTCAGATACAATGGTGGTAGGTCACAGGATAAAATCTTAAGATAAATATATGGTTGCTGTGGTAGTGGGTCTGAAGAAAGGATATATAAATTATTTGAGTGTATTCTGTGTCAGACATGCACAAAGTTGTCCATAACTTTTATTATTTTTACAGTCTTAGATACACATGTATACAGCATCTTCTACAAGAGCTTGATACTATGTTGTGTTTGAATAGCAGTATGTGATCACCTGATTGGAGACTGTACCATAATGCATATGCATGAAGGAGTGGAGTTGAAAATATTACCTTAACTTTAGTGTTTTGACATAACTGTGCAACATTAATTTAGATCTTTAACACAGTCATGTGAAATGCAGAGTATCAGGTGCAAAACACCTTAAGAGTATTTATTCCCAAATACCTAGTGGCAGATTTTCCAGAGGTGTTGAGCAGCTACAGCTCCCATTGACTTTGACAGGAATTGTAGTTACTCAGCACCTTTAAAAATCAGCACCTTAACTTTTTAAAGATAGCAAAGAATTGCTTAGGAGTAAACTGCTCTTTTTCCTGCCATGAGAATATTCTGGTTTCTGTTATGATCAAGTGACAATCCTTGAGAACCCTCCTTCAGCACTCCTTTGTGATGATAACCAAAGTCTCACGTAAAAACAGACCACTTCCCTTCCTTAATAAAAACAAAATTTAAAATTCAATAGATTACAGAGCCCAAGAGGTGTTAAATGTTTACTTTGCAGAACCAGAGCGAAACCTATTGGACTTCCCAAAATGGGATTCTTAAAAGTAGAGAAAACTTATGGAAGTTGCAGAGAGCTGCAAGAAGGAAGGTGGAGAGGGCTGATCATTTATGACCCACATTGAGTAAAACAGATTTATTTGGTCTGCCTGGGTAGCCAGTCTTAAATGGCTTCTACTGTACTAGTTGTAATGGGTTACAATATCTTTCCCTTAGGCACAGAAGATGGGATTGTTCAGTATGGAGCTGAATTAATTCCTTCCTACAGGAAATTCATGGAAACTGCTTTGTCATCTTTGCCATTCACCTTGCTGGCTTCCGGATATTCTTAAGATATGGGGGGGAACTAACTCTTACAGATCTGTGCGTAAATAGGATTGCCAGGATAATGTCCCACTTGCCTTTTTTGAGAAGAAAATTTTGATGCTTTTGGAAGCGTTCATTTGAATTTCTAAAAGTGGAACTTGTCCTTTTTGTAGTACCTGAAACAATAACTTCAGAGTTGGAATTTCAATTTGTTTTTTGCCATTAAATGCAAATTAAGTGGTAACATTAATGGAATGCAACTTGTGCGCTAACATTGGCAGATCAGTGGTGAAGCCAACGCAGTTATCTAAATTAACCTTTGAGCCAAAGTCAAGATATTTTGCTCTGATATTTGTCTAGGAATTCAGTCATTATCAGAGCACAAATTCAGATTCCAAAATCATTAGTGCTCTTTCACTAAACTGACTGCACAAAAACAGATTTTAAAGCTTCTGATTTCTGAGAGGCTATTCAGGATTGTTGCCATCATGAGGCAGGAGCTACATCCCACAAGAAACTTGCAGCCAGGAAGAAAAGAACATTGTAATGTTTAATTCTTTAGGAATTTTACTGGATTACTGAGGCAGATTAGTTTAAAGGGATTATGATGAATTTTTTTTAACAGGTGCTATGTTCTGATTATTTAAATCTTCTTTAAGATGACTATCAAAGTCCATCTGTGACCATACTCATAGTCACTGACTCGGTAATCTAGCATCTATTGCTTTGTAGCCTTTGAGGTTCAGTTTCATTAATAGTGTTTTGGTTCTGATTTGTTTTTACTCTTCCTCCTATGTTTACAGTAGGTGGGTGGGCGAAGTAGGTGGGAAGTCCAATGCAGTTTTGATGGATTGACCTTTCATGAGTTGACTTGGCCACACAAGACATTGTTTTTTATTGAGATGCCATTTAAACCAAACTGGTTTTTATTCAAGTATGTACTAAGCATTAAGGTTAATGGTCTTATATTTATCATTTTGGTTTGCAAAAGAACTGCAAAAAAAGGTTCAAAGGATGCCAAGCAGAAAACTTCGGAAGCAGAGCCAGCAAAAAAAAAGAACACTTACAGACGAAAGTTAGCAAGCAAGCCAGTGGATGATGTGTATTTAACATGGTTGTATGAAAGGCCAGTCTATGATGCAGAGGTGGCTGTGGACATGCTGAAGAAGTTTCAGCAGTTGGACTTCACTTACCCAAAACAACATGTATATGCTAACCTCACCCTGGATATGATGCTAGAGAAGAAGGTATGTTGACAGTACCTACAGATTTGCAGTTGTGATATTTTAAGAAACTACCTTTCTTAATGGCAAGGGAAAGAAATGTAATACGGTGAAGTGTCTTTCCTGTCATCTTGCTCTGACTCATCCTCCAAACCTCTTTCACATTTGGCGACATGTTTATGCAGGGTATTCACTGTTCTTTCCTAGACGACACTGTGCTTTGGCAGAACTGTACATAGTATCTTTCAAATTCAGGACTTAAAGATGTTTCCTCTGATCAACAATTTCTGTTGTTCTTCTAATGTTTTAAAGACGGCTGTATAGTTAGTCCTATTCCAAGAAACAACCTATTTTGATAAGGATTGTCTGTGTTCATATAGTCCCTTTAGAAGATTTGTATAATTTAAAAGTTGGCATCCGGTCATGGAAAAATCCTATATTCATTCATTCATTCATTCATTCTCTCTCTCTCTCTTTTCCCTGCCTTGCTAGTGCTCTTGCCATTGTGCTGTATTGAACAGCAATCCCCATCTAATCCCCTACTGTTCCTGGGTGCACTCCTTACGAGGAGAGTAGAGACAATAATTTTCTTTCCTCTTTCCCCTCCTGTTTTTATTTCTCTTCCTTCTGCCCTGGGTTAATGTTGTCACTTCTCTCTTGGCAGCACAACAGGAAAAGCATCGTGTATGGGCATGGCATAGACACCTGCCTAGTTTTGAGGGAGTCCTAAATTGAACTAGAGGGACAAAAATACAGAAGTGTGTAAAATGTCAGTTCATTCTAGTCTCATATTTCAAGTAATGCATTTTAGGCTATCTAGTTATCATGTCAACAGCTAACTTAATGTACCAAAAAATGATCTATGGGTAGAGCTGTTCTTTATTTGTAATTTCAGTAGTTCATAGCCAACTTACAACACAAATGTTAGTACTTAGTGGACCAGCTCCACACAAGTGGGAAAAATATACAAAACCCCCTTTTTTTATAAACCACGTTCCAGTTAGGATTTAGATGTCCTACAGTAAGAGAGTTTTAAATTTGCACCAACCACTTTTTTTTTTTTTTTATATCTGTTAGAAAAAAGTGGATCAGTTTGTCAGCACCATTCTTCTGCCATATCCTTTTGCAAACGAAATCAATAAAGTTTTGGTATTCACAGAGGTGAGTAAACGTGTTATTTAAGTCTTGCATTTCAGATATTTTATGTATACAACAAATGTTTAGTACATGGTTCACTTTTGTATTTGTGTAGGGCCTTTCGTTCTGAAGGATCCCAAAGTGTTTTACAAAGTTTCTTGGACCAGGAGCGACCTCTGGCTGTGGATGCTTAGCAATTTAATGTGTTTGTTCCTACTTTTTTCTGTTCTCCTGTCTTGTGTGTGTACACTTATCTGTTAGCAGAATATTCTAGTGCTGTAAACTTAAGAATTTAAGAGGAATTGAGTACCAAGGCTGAAGCAACTCATAATAAGCAGCTCAGTTCTTGTAACCCAAGGGTGGGCAAACTTTTTGCCCCGAGGGCCACTTTGGGGTTGCAAAACTGTATGGAGGGACGGGTAGGGAAGGCTGTGCCCCGCCCCGTCCACCCCCTCCCACTTCCAGCCTCCTGACTTCCCCCCTCAGAACCCGTGACCCATCCAACCCCCCCGCTCCTTGTCCCCTGACACATACACCGCCTGAGACCCGCTGCCCCTATCCAAACCGCCCTCCGGGGACCCTACCCCCATCCAATGCCCCCTGACCCCTATCCGCACCCCCACCCCCCGACAGGCCTACCCCGGGACTCCCACACCTATCCAACCTCCCCTATTCCCCGTCCCCTGACTGCCTCCCCACCCCGAACTATCTGCCCCTTATCCAACCTCCCCGCCCCCTTACCATGCCAGAGCCAGCCCCACCACCGTCCTGCCCGGCAGGAGCTTGCAGCCCTGCTGCCCAGAGCGCTGGCGGCACGACAAGCTGGGGTTGCAGGGGAGCAGGGACAGCAGGGAAGGGGCCGGGGGCTAGCCTCCCCGGCTGGGAGCTCAGGGGCTGGGCAGGAAGTCCCACAGGCTGGGATGTGGCCCGCAAGTTGTAGTTTGCCCACCTCTGTTGTAACTTAATGCGGGCTAAAGGAAGTGTCCTTTCACTAGTTAGAATCCATTGCTGTTTTTCTCCTTCTCCCCATATGTCCATAATTATTTTTCATCTTAATTTATTTAAAATTCAATTTATATGATATAAAGCTTGTGCCTCTGTAGTTGATTTGTCTTAATACCAAATCCTCAATCTTTTAGTTGCCCTCCCTAAATCTTTTCTACTTTCCTTCAAGACTGCCAAATGCCTGGCTTATGTACATAATAGAAAACTAATATTTTGGAATAAGTCTTTTATAGAACTTTTGCTGATACATTTCATTTAAAGTACTTAAATGCTCGTGAAAGGTCCTGCATTAACAGCCACAGATCTTCCCTTAGCCACAGAATAGGTACAGCACAAGCATTGGCAGAACCTATGCTGCGGTCTGATAGCAGCCATTTTTTCAGGCACAGGCTGAGCTATAACAAAAATAGACCAAAATTTAAACCAAATAAATATTTTGCATCGGGCACTGGAGGTTGGTCATGTAATTGTAGAAAATCACCAAAGGGAGCAAATTTAATCAAATGTGAGAGTCCTGCCACCACTTCTGGAGAGTTCAGCTGTAGAGGCTTCCAGCTGACTTTTTAATAGTTTTAACAAGGTATAAAGTGAAAAGCAATCTACCAAACAACCATATCACAGACCATTTAAGGTTGTAAGGATAATGATCACCCAGAAGATAGCAGGAAACCACTGCAGACACTTGAGTCCAAGTGTTTGCTATATTCACAGTGGCTTGCGCTGCTCAGACAAGCAACAGCATTCTACTCACAAGCTCCACCTAGTGTAGACTGTGAAGGTAACCCTAAGCAGAATGCAGTAGAGTAGTCTAATATCAAGTGACAGAGACACGAATCATGGTTGTATTGACTGTATTGGAAAAGTATACCTGCAGCATCCTGGCCATCTATAGATAATGAAAGGCATGAGAGGCCAGCTTGCCAACTGAGGATTCAGGGGCAGTAATGGTTCCAGTAAGACATCTAATATGTGAGCCATTTTAGTAAAAGGTGGGCATAGTGTGCATCCTTCTTAGGATGTTCTGGATATTCATGCCATTATTTTCTGACTCTCTCTTCTAACAAAAGCTTCCGCTTGTCGTCCAGTTTGCTTTCATCAGGGTCCCTGCCTAAGTCAAATACTCGGAAAGAAATGGTTTTGTAGAATCAGAGTTAAATAGAAGATGTAGAACTGAGTATCCCCAGCAGATTGATGATACTGCAGCTCAGAAACTTCTCTCTCTCATTGTACCATATGCATAGCGGATAAGAGTGTGACAGGATGCAACTCAATGTGACCCTTTTTATGTGAGCACCTGGGGGAGGACAAGTAGTTTCCCCAGATTCTAAGCACCAGGACCCCAGAGAAGAAAGTGTGAAGCTATGTAATTTCTTTTTTATAAAAACTAAACATGACTTTATAATAGCTTATGTAATCAAACCATTAATATCTCATCAATGGTATTAAAAGCTATTGACAGATCACTAGATGATATTGATGGTTTCTGTTCAGTACTGAGATCTGAAAGTAAACTAATTGGATCACGTGTAGAGAATGAATGAGTAATTTCCAAACATCTTTTCAAGTAAAGGTCTCTTCAGTATTTGTTTAATGGTAGCTTGTTCACCTCAAGGAAGTTATTAACAATCATCTTCACTGGTGCACTAAAACTTTCTCCACTTTTTCTTTAAAGGATAAGACTCCATCTAGCAGATGGCTGGTTGCTTCATCCTGATCATGGAGAAAGAAAGCAAGAAACTGAGTGAAAACCACCCAACATAAATTGTTAACATTTCCTGTCTCACTGTTCTCTAGATTTGGTGAGATCATGGCAAAGATTTTGTTGCCACTCCTTACTGGGACCTGATTAAAATTTGTGAATTAGAGAGAGAGCTTCCATTAAAGATTCCCAGAGCTACCTATCTCTAAACCTCACTAGTTTTTAAACAGTTGTTCCCATCTGATAGTTTCATGTTTAACAAACAAGTGAGTTGGTTTTCCATTCAGTGCATATGACTGTGTTGGTGAAATCATTCTACTGTTGATGACTTTGAAGTAATAACAGAATGCTGATGGTACATATGTTATATCTGGGCTATTTGTTTTTTAACAGAATGCAGAAGAAATTAAAATAGCAAAAGAAAATGGAGCTGCTTTTGTGGGAGGGACTGAATTAATCCAAAAGGTATTTTTTTAATATCAGTGTAAATTGCATTTTTCATGTTACAAAAACCCTGTCAAGGCTGGGAAGCTTTACCCTTGTAAGTTTCAGTGGTCTAAACTGAGAGGTGACACAAACGATGGTGTTAAACTCATGCCAGTTTACTGATCTGTAAGTAGATGTAACACATGCTCTGATAAGGATGGAGAATGGGGTTGTAAGAAGAAAAGTAAGCAATAGGAATATGTTATAAGATGTAAGATAAAACAGGTATGCCCTCTTTTACTTCTATTGGTTGCTTTAGAGGAGTTGTTTTCAACCTTTCATTTGCAGATCCCTAAATAATTTAAAATGGAGGTGCCGACCCCTTTGGAAATCTTAAACATAGTCTGCAGACCCCCAGGGGCCACAGACCACAGGTTGAAAACTATTGTTCTATGGTAATGGCTATCTTTTGCAGACCCCTTAGACGTAGTCTGCAGACCCCAGATTGAAAATCACTGCTTTAAGGGAAGCTTGCTGGGTTTTTTTTTTTTTTTTTTTGCCTTTTCTGGCAATGAAAATAAAGCCTGTTTTATTTTTAACAATTTAAAAAAATTACTTACAGAGTGTAATCTTCCACTGCTCTCTAAAGCTTACAAACCAGTATACAGTAACTTCTCACTTAATGTTGTAGTTCTGTTCCTGAAAAATGCGACTTTAAGCAAAACGATGTTAAGCTAATCCAATTTCCCCATAAGAATTAATGTAAATAGGGGGATTAGGTTCCAGGGAATTTTTTTTCACCAGACAAAAGATATATGTGTGTGTGTGTATGTATATATATATATATATATATATGTATATAATAGTCTTCTGTCTGGTGAAAAAAAATTCCCTGGAGCCTGATCCCCCCCCTATTTTACATATATACACTTATACTGTGTGAGTGTATACACACACACAGAGTATACATTTTAAACAAACAATTTTAATACTGGTACACAGCAACGATGATTGTGAAGCTTGGTTGAGGTGGTGAAGTCAGAGGGTGGGAGATTTCCTTGGGAATGCCTTACTGCTAAATGATGAACTAGCAATTGGCTGAGCCCTCAAGGGTTAACTCACTGTTGTTAATGTAGCCTCTCACTCTACAAGGCAGCACGAATAGAGGGAAGGGAGACAGCATGGCAGAGACACACCGTGTGTGTGTGTGTGTGTGTGTGTGTGTGAGTGAGAGAGAGGGAGAGATGTGCATTGCCCCTTTAAGTACACTGACCCCTCTCTTAAGTATGCTGCCTTGTTAAGTAGATCAGCAAGCTGAGACCACAGCTGCTGCCAAGAAGTTCCCTCCATCCTGAGACCTGTCTTATGTCCCCTTTGCTCTATGGAAGATGGGGTAAGTAGGGGGGAGGGGGACACCCTGATATTAGCTCCTCTCTTCTCCCCCTCCCCCCACACAGCAAGCAGGAGGCTCGGAGCAGCTCCAAGGCAGAGGGCAGGAGCAGCACATGGCAGTGGGGGGGAGGGACAGCCGAACTGCAGGCAACTGGTTGCCTGCTGGGCGGCTGCCGCACTGGGAGCTTAGGAGAGCAGGGAGCTGATAGGGGGGCTGCCAGCCTACCCTGGTTCCAAGCCCCCACCAGCTAGCTCCAACGGGCTGCTCTCCCTGCAAGCAGTGGACAAAGCAGGCGGCTGCCAAATGACGTTATAAGCGAGCATTGCACGACTTTAAACGAGCACGTTCCCAAATTGATCAGCAATGTAACAACGTTAACCAGGACGACTAAGGGAGGAGTTACTGTATTTACATCTTAGTTTTACATGCTCTTGTGGTTGGCTTTAAGAATGTGATCTTTCTAAAAACTACAAAGTTGGTTCCAAGAACTCTTTGAAGCGGGGACTTTGTCTTCCTTAGTACAGAACTTAGCGCTCTTTGGCACTACTTTGATACTGCTGCATTGGTCATATTGCCAAATGTTTAAAGTCTGATGGCTGAGAAACACAAGAGACAGAAGGCTTTTCCTTTCCTGAGGGTATTTTTTTTTTTAATTCTGAGCATTTTATCTCAAAAATAAATATTGCTTCCATTTTTAAATATACTTATATTGCAAACTTTCACATAATTATTCTGGCTTCTTTTAATTTCAGATTTTGGATGACGAAATCAATGCAGATTTTTACATAGCCGTTCCTGAAATAATAGCGAAGTTGCTACCTTTAAAAAACAAACTAAGAAAAAAGTTTCCAAAGACTAACAGAAGTAAGACATTTTCATTAAATATTATTTTATATATATTAAATATTTAATCACATTAATGTATTAATATTAAATATTAAGCCCTTGACCAGGAGCTTTCTCTTGAAACAATTTAATCAGCCTCTTCATTTAGGAAATGAAGCTGTGTAAAATGTATCTCTGGAATGAAGTCTTACTGAGAGGACCTTTACTGAGTTTGATTGTGATTTGAGACCAATATGATCTTTGAAAAATCTGGTACTCTGAGCCAGTTCTTCAGTTTAAATGAACTTGAGTTTAGAGTCAAGCCCTATCTGCATAAACTTATGGGAACTATGTATGTGCAAGAAACCTCTTACAGTGAGAGATCTATTTAGAGAAATACACGCAAAGTCACATACTTTGAAACTTACACATTGCAAAGAACTGAAATAGGGCTATAATAACCTTCTGCTTATAGCAAAGTTCTGTGGGGGAAAATGGTTTCACTAAAACAGTGAAAAATGTGCGGAAATTTTGTGTAGTCACGAGCACCACAACTTACCAGTTATTTGTATGTTTTGCCCACTTTTTAACGACATTTGAATGGCATCTGTCTTTAACCTATTTCTCTTTCACAATTATTTTCTTCATATGTATGGCTTGTTTCTTCATGATGCTATAAATATTCCCTCTCTTGGTATCGGATCTCCCACAACAACAAACATCGTTCTTTACAATATCTTTCTCTATTTTTTGACCTTCCTTTGTTTCTAAATGATCTTAATTTGTTACTTCTAACATGATCCAAATTAAAATCCTGCGGCTGTTCAAGCATTGGTTTTTTTTCTTGCTGACATTGTAATGCACTGAGAGTTTAAATCAAGATCTTTTCCTCATCTTTAATGTTTTCTTTCCTCCACAACTGTCTGCACAAAGTATTTACAAGCAGGCAAACAACATTTGTGCTCTTTAAACACTTGGAGCAAACTACTAATCTGTCAAAAATGTAACAGGTGCGTTAGAATACATGAAAGCCTATATTGTGCCCTTAAGAGGTTATTCAGTTTCTAGTTTAGCAAAACCTGATTTCTGGTACAGCCAACAGAACACGTGGGTAAAATAGAGTGTACGTTTCAAACAAGCTCATGACATTATAAGCCAAATAGGCCCTTGCAGCTCAGCTAACTATTTTCTCTCTTCTTGTTACTGATGGGAATCGTCCCGGTTAACGTTGTTTCTTGTTACGTTGCTGATCAATTAGAGAACGTGCTTGTTTAAAGTTGCCCAAGGCTCCCTTATAACATTGTTTGGCAGCTGCCTGCTTTGTTCACTGCTTGCAGGAAGAGCAGCCCGTTGGAGCTAGCTGGTGGGGGCTTGGAACCAGGGGGGACCGGCAGCTCCCCTAAATTCTCTGTGCGGTAGCTGCCGGGCAGTTCAGCTGTCCCTTCCCTCACTGTCATGTGCTGCTCCTGGTTTCTGCCTTGGAGCTGCTCCCGGGAGCCTCCTGCTTGCTGTGCAGGGGGGAGGGAAGAGGGGTGCTGATGTCAAGGTGTCTCCCTCCCCCAGCTCCTGTACCGCATCTCGATAGAGCTGGGTGGGACAGACAGGGCTCAGGATGGAGGGAGTTGGCCGGTAGCAGCTTCTGTCTCAACTTGCTGATCTACTTAAAAAGTCAATGTACTTAGAGTGAGGTCAGCGTACTTAAAGGGGCAATGCGCATCGCTCTCTCTCTCACACTCACTCACTCAAGGTGTATCTCTGTCATGCTGTCTCCTCCCTCCATTCATGCTGCCTTGTAGAGTGTGAGGCTACGTTAACAACAATGTGTTAACTCTTGAGGGCTCAGCCGAGTGCTAGTTCATCATTTAGCAGTAAGGCATTCCCTGGGAAATATCCCACCCTCTGACTCCACCACCTCAACCAAGCTTCACAATCATCATTGCTATGTACAGTATTAAATTGTTTGTTTGAAACTTAAACTGCGTGTGTGTGTGTGTGTATATATATATATAATATAGTCTTTTGTCAGTTGCAAAAAAATTTCCCTGGAACCTAAACCCCCCATTTACGTTAATTCTTATGGGGAAACTGGATTCGCTTAACATCTTTTTGCTTAAAGTAGCATTTTTCAGGAACATAACTACAACGTTAAGCGAGGAGTTACTGTATCCATCTTGGCTGGATTGAGTCGGGACACTGTATAAAATGTCTAATACTGTAGTTTACTAACTATATTTTAATCCTCTTGGGATATTTTTAAAATGTGCAGGTTTGTTTTGTTTTTTTCTGTTTAATTTCAGGTTAGAAATACATTTTCCAAACCAGATCTCTAACTGGTATAATAAGACTGCGTTGCAAGAGCCTTCATTTTTATAAAGCTCTACTACAGGCTTTTCATCTTGAATTATCTTGATATATTTCTTGCAGATAAATTACATCCTATTATAGAACAAATCATGTGCAGTAATTGGTGATTAAAAGTACATAGGCTCCTAAAACATCACAGTCTAACCTATGGATGTAAATGTATTGAATATGGGTCCACTGGGGGCCCTCACCCTGTCCTCAGTATCCTGCAGGTTTGTCAAGGGTGATGATTTTTTTTGACTTGATTACATTTAGAGGAAACCGTTCTAACTCTCCTTTTGGTTGTACTAGATGTAGGGACACTAATACTTTCTTCCACTTTTTGTTTTTCTAATTAGATTCTCTGGGCCGTGACATTCCAAAAATGCTGGAACTCTTCAAAGCGGGCCATGAGTATGTGGTAGAAGAGGAGAACCGTATCGAGACAAGAATAGCAACGGTATGCTCTACAAATAATTTTTTAGCAAATAATTCATGTACTTTCCTTTTATTATTCAGTGGAGTAGTTAATAATTTACTGAAAGGTACACAGTATGCCCTTGGTAATCTGTATGTTTTGTAGCTTTTTAGGAATGTGATTCACTAACCGGTTAACTAAATACATTGTGCTGTTGAATGATTTAAGTTAGAGCAGTTCCTGTAAATCGTTAAACCTCGGCTAATCTAAGAGTTTTCCTATTTAAAAAATTAGGAAAGCAAGCTATGCCTAACACACTGAGAAATGAAAGTTGTCAGAAATAGTCTTGTGATGCATGACAATTTGCCACCATATTGTAATGGACAGTAATGCTAAATGAAAGCATGGGATAAAACTCAAATATTACTAGGACCTCGATTCCAGACAGATTCTTGGGAACGGTATTTAACTTTAATACTTCAGTATCAATGCCATTTAAGATTTTGCACTTGAACTTTTTCAGTTCCTCCGCAGTACAACAAGCTCACAGTAATCACATTTTGACTTTCTGGGTCACTGATCATTTTGCTTTTTCTTAGTTTTAATCTCCAGGTTGTTTTCTGTTGGTATAAAAATGTTCTGCTTATTTGTATAGGCAGATCCAGAACTACTTGCTGCATACACCTTAATAAATTGTACAGGCTTTTTATTGCATTTAGAGTCCTATCTGTATGACCACATTTTTAAAAAGTTTGTTAGTTTTGGATAATATCTGCCACATCATGTAGTACATCTATACGTTGAATACTGTTTTTTTTTTTTAACCTGATTTCAGTTACTATAGTATCTTTATAATCTTTCATTTTCTCCCCTCCCTTTTCAGTGTTGCTTTTCTTATCTCTTTGTCTGTTACCTTTCCTGCTCTGGGTTCTGTTTCTGTTCTGTACTTGTTTTCTCTCCTCAAGACTCTCCCTCTTTCTCCCCACTCCACATTTTTTTTTCTTCTTTCTCCTTAGCTGTCTGCCCTGCCTGACTCTGCTTGGCTTTGTGTACTGATGCCAGCAAAATGAAATTTAATCCCTGAAGCTTTTTCTGGTAGTGTTTCAAGGATCAAGAATCTTGCAAAGTCTAATTGGAGGGTTCTGCATGTCAGTCAGGATTTGATCCCCTTCTTAAAATTTGAAACTGAAGTTCCATGAACATTTTCCTCATGAGATGTATTGTAAGTTTCATAGAAGTTGAAAATTCCCCTTATGTTCAAGATTTTTTTCTAAAATCTTAGCTCAGCACTCAGAACAGTTTAGCATGTCTTGTAGAAAGTATGGGTCAGATTGTGAGTTCCTCTGGAGAAGGAGGCAAAGAGAGGTCAATGACATGGGAAACATATTTGTATGGTAGTGGTGCCTAGGAATCCTGATCAGGGCCTCATTGTGTTAGGTACTGTACAGACACACAACACAAAGATAGCCCAAGGAACTTACAATCTAAATACAAGACAAGAGACAACAGGTGGATACAGAAGGCAGACTGGGGAATTCCAAGGGAACAGTGAGATAATTGAAAACTGTGCGGAATTTGGGATTTCAGGAGTTTGTAGGGAACAAAGCCCTCCCCAATCCCTATGGATCCTTAGGAAAGGGTGAACTCGGATATATGGAGATCTCCACACTAATCATTGTTTGTCTTCTCTTCTTTGATGCACATTTGCTGCAGAGCTCCTGTATGAGCCTTGCAGCTATTTCCCCTGAGGCTGCTAAGCAGCTGCTGTTGTGGGGATCCAGAAGCAATTAATGAAACTCCAAACCTAAGTAACTCTCACTCAGGCTTCTGTGTGGTAGTCCAAACGATCAAGAGGAGACTGTGTGACTGGTGTCCAGCCCTCTGCTCAGCCCCCAGCTGTATCCTGAAACCCCACAGAACCTCTTCCATGTGGAGCCCCAGGAGAGGACCCATCAGTTGGATGGCAGGGAAAGAGACAGTGATATGGAAGTGACAAGATCTAGGACACTGCATAGAAATTCAGGGCTCTTCTCCTGAATTCTCCTAGTCTCAGGTGCTAGAATCCTACTTAAAGAAGAGTACATTCTGCTGACTCTCACTACGTAACACAGGTCCTGAGTAGAGTAACATTGAGGTCTTGTTTATGCTAGGCTTTCTTTTCCTGAAACATTTCCCAATGTTGCTAACACTAATGCAACTCCACATGTAGGAAAGCTAGTTCAGACAAGACTCTGGGAGCTTGCTGGCTTTTTTACCGCAGTGTCGTGTAGACTTGCTCACTATTAAATAAAGAACTGTTGAATTTAAACCTTGTGAATGATAACATAATTACAAACTACAATAAAGGGTAAAGCTGCCTTGCAGTACTCGCAATAACAGCACGGTACTTCCAGCCCACCTTTCAATCAAGGTGGCCTTTCTCAAAGAGAAAGCGTAAAAGACTCTCTGCAGTGTTGCTATCTTAAATTGTCCATTAATCTGTTCTGACCTATTTTTTGATGTCACACCTCTCTTCCGCACAAGTCAGCAGTTGTGATGTTTTCCAGTCTAATAAATAATTGAGATGTTTGAGAGGAACCAGAGAAGCGATGACAGCTGTGTTCAGCTCGCAAAATCTGGAGTGATGGAACCTGAGATGGAGAAATCGTGTGTCCCATTTTCCTCCATCTCCCAAAAGGATCCATTTAGCAACCATAATCTTCCAGCTGCAGAGGACAGAATGGGACTATATTTGGATGGTTTTAGAGCTGTTTTTTAAGATGGATAGGTTGCTGCTGATAATACAAAACATTTCCCTTTCTCCAAAGCTGTGTTTGCTGCATTCACAAAATTCTCAGCCTTTCTGACCTAGTAAGTGAGACGAGGAATTTAAGTCCTGTCTCCTTTCATCCATGCAAAGCGCTTCCAGAGAGTTGTCTTGGATAGAGGGGCAGTCTCTGTACAGTATATTTTGCAGAGTTTAATTTCCTTGAAATAGAAAGTTATAAATGGCCTGTTCCAAAGAATATAGTTGTTAAAGCAGCATCATTTTCATTGGTATGATTAAAGATCTTATGGTTATTTTCTTTACGGATTTCTGGTTTCATTGGTTTATAACTAAACAGTACAAATTTAAATAAAAATGAGTACAAATAAAAAATAGAAGTGTAAATGACATCAGTTGTAAAAACCAACCAATATAAAAGGAAATAGAGTTAAGTCTGAAAACCTGAGATCCTTGCTTCCACTTTTAATGCATACTATTTTTCCCTCCCACAGTAACATGACTTAAGGCCAGAAGTTAGTGCTCTTTTTTAATCTAGTAGATATTTTGTTTTATGAACTTGTAAAAACCCAGCTGTTGCATTTTGTGTGTTGGCAAGACAAATCCAAGGTAATTTTGTTATGTTGTGTTGTCTTTGGTAAGACAGAAAACTAATAGACTTAACAATGAATTTTAGTACCTGGTTGAGCTGTTCTTTCTTTCAGGTCTCAAATGTAAGAGCCGTCTTCACATGGAGTTATTCAGGAAAGCTGTTCCTGAATAACTGCATGTGTGGACAATCTCAGCCCAGTATAAGGGTGCCTTGTTCCTGTTTAACTTAGCCCTTGCTAAACAGCTGTTCCTGAATAACTTCATGTGTAGACAAGCCCTGAGTGGGAGAAGTAGTGAGCCTTTTAAAATTATTTAACTTCAGAGGGAGTTGAAGGCACTAGCACCTTACAGTATTCGGCCCTTGTATTTCTTATTCTTAAAGGAGTTTTGAGCTAGGACCAGGGTGGATTTGATTTAAATCAAATTGATTTAAATCACTAGTCAGGAAGACTCGATTTAATCAAGGATTTCTACATAAAAATGCATTCTTGTTGGTTGTTATAATCTTAATACATATTCTTCACAACTCCGCGATAGATGTAGGTTTCATTTTTAGAAGGTACATACTATACATTTTTTAAGTGATTTATTTTGAAAACTTTTCAGATTAGTTTTACAGCTATGTCAGAAAATGAACAATTGTTTGGTTATTTCATTTACCAAAGGTAATTGAAGCAGATATTTATGAAGTAATTGGGAGGTTAATCATTAATATTCGGAGGATTTTCTTGCCATGCTGTGTTAGGAGGAGAACATCACTAGGCCTTGCACTTTTTGCATTTTGCATGCATGCCTGTCTTACCCACAGGTAGAGGAACTTCATTAAAATATTCCCAAACTGGGTCTCTCTTACGGCCTGCTGCCATTATAGATTTTCTCTTCTCGTGAGAGAATGGTATGGTAGATCTCAAATCAGTGAGTGCTACACTCAGAAAGACCTCTTGACTTCTGGAATATGCTGCTCAAACAGTTTCACTTTTGTTTCTACTGCCTGTCCCTCCCTTCTCATATTTATCTCCAGACGTCTTTTCCTTGTCCAGATCTGTTCCGCCCCCAACAATCTTCTTTCTATTCATTGAACTTTTCAAAACTTTGCACTTTTAGAGAGAGGTAAGGGATTGACTTTGTGTACACAAATTTGCAGAGGGACAATAGGGTTGAGGTCTGTTGTTTCTCACCTCTTTAGTTATTTATTTATTTGAAAACCTTTTTGCTGTTAACAAGCATTTTATCTCTGGAGACACAAATCCACAGTTTGAGAACTGCAAAACTAAGCATCTCTGATGGTATCTTCTATACTGAGCACTGAGTCCCATTGGGTAGATAGAAAGATTAACCTAAATAATCTATACAGAAGTCCCTGGAACCCCATAAAATTGGGTCCCTAATCCATAAACTATTGGAACTCATTTACAAAACTTTTCTTAAATATTACATGAATATATTGTCTCATACTATAGAATTAGAATTTATAATCCCTATTCCATGATGAGATGTCTTTGAGCTATAATGTATCTTAATTAAAACTATCTTTAGATAGATTTTTTTTCTCAAAAAGCATTTTATCAAAATAATCCGATTTAAATAAAAAAATTCATTTTTTTTTCTTTTTTTAAAAATATCATTGATTTTTATACACCCTGCTTTCTGATGTTGGCCATTGCACAATCACAGATCTCCTTGGCTAAGGTGTAAATGCTGTCATGTATGCACAGTTGTGCAGTAACTGAAGGAAAGAAAAGCATTGTCAAGCCACTCTTCAGGGATTTTTTTTTATTTTTTTAAAAAATGTAATTAATTTTTATCTACCCTGGCTAGAACTCTAGACAGCATTAATCAGACTGCAGTTTAATTACTCGTATGGAAAAAACCAATGATGTCTCACACAGACGATGCTAGTGATGCCAAAAGACTTAAATGTGGGTTAGAATAAGTAAACAAGTACAGATGGTTGCTCCGAAAGCAGAGTTAAATTATATGATGAAATTAAAATGCCTGCAGTCTTGGGAGCATGTTGGAGCAAGGAAGGACCAAAGTGAAATTGAATTAAATGTGTTAGAGTATTGAAGCATCAAGATAACGGCCTTGTGTATTCTAGCAAACTTTCTGGTCACAATTCTTCTGGATGGTAGCAACAATAGAAACTATAGTGTAGTTAGGACTCAGACTAACCCTATGCTGAGTGGTTAAAAACACTTGAGTCCTGTCCCCATGATTGCTTCTGTCGTTGCTCTCATGGTGAATTACAGCTACAGAGTTGGCTAGCTTACCAGACACAGGCTTCTACTAGGATAACTGTTGGTCCATTGGTTGAGCAAGCAGCTGGTGGTGGGATACATATACTTTGTCTAAGGCTACAAAACTACAAATGCCATTGTGGTACAAAGCAACCGGAGCATGGCTACCCATTGCCTTACATTAATTGTAAAGGGCCAAATTGTCCCCCATTGTGGTGCTCTGTAGCTATATAGAAGGTAGGAAACTCTCAGTTTCCACCATATTACTGTCATTAGGTTTGTGGGGAGCATTGTTTAGCGCTAGTGAAATAGATAGTGTATCTGTCCCTTTGTTTTGGGGTGACCTGCGGGGAGATAGAACCTCGAAAATGATTCCCGCCTACCCCCTGACATTTGCATGACAGTATGGCTTTTGCAGAATCCATGCTCCTGTGTGTTCCTACTGGCTGCTGCTTTGACTCTCCTTTTCCTCCTGTCCTCTGAAGGGGTGGTTCATGTCCTTGAGGAAATAAGATTGTGCTGATTAAATCAGTGTTCTCGTGATTGCCGATTCTCCCCCAAACACAAGTTTTCAACCAGTGGACTGACACTGTAAAGAGTGGCAAACAGCACTAGAGGGGCTTTGGACTCAGGGAAAAGAGAGACAGGGTTCCATTCTTGCTGCGGCAACGCCCCCCTCCCCCCATTCTTCTCCTCCCACCCCCCAGTGGCTTTGCAGGGTCGGAATCTCCTGCACTAGTGGAAGTGAAGGGGCTGTTCCAGTTCCTGCTCCTCTTTATATAATGAGATCTTTGACATCCCTGAATATCCTCATAAAGGAGTTTATTCTGCCGTGCTCCTGAAATGAAAAACAAAATCACTTACGAGTAGGTCTCCGTAAAGCTTACTATAAAAAGGTGCAATTAATGCTTCACACCAGGAGGGCATTCAAGGGCCCCTTGATCTGTAGATTTCAGCATACTGAAGTGTTTCATGTGCTGAAATTAAAAGAATAAATCTGGTTTCGTTTTGAGTATTATACAGACACATCTAGAAGCTGTGTATGATATTGGGATCCTGGTCACTTTCCCACCCCTAATTGGGGGGGGATGTTTACAGGGCAAAAATTGCATGGCAGTTTGAACTCCATGAAGGAGTCTCAACATTCACTCTGAGCTAGGGGGAGAGGACTGCATTTAGACTTGTCCAAAAGAGGCAGTATATGCATAGAGGAACATTGAACATTACACTTAAATTCGTGTGATAAAGAACCACGGTTGTGGGAAGTTTTCTTCTATTCTTTCCTTACAGTGAAATTCTTAGTTGACAAATATTATGCAGACTCTTATGGACTCTCAGCTGTGATGTTGCATTGGAGGAAATCTATCCAGAGCCCCTTCCTGGGCCTCCGCCCTTTAAACCAATTATGAGTAAAAACGATGGCTGAGAAAAATGCAGCATGAGCACTAAGGACCCAAACCTGAGACCCTTACTCAGGCAAATTAAATTGGAGTTCTGCCTGAGTAAGGACCACAGGTAGGGTCCTTCCTGTTTACGCTGTATTTCTTTTCCTTATCCAACCTTTTTACTCCGACTTTATTTAAAGAGAGCAGCCACTGTAAGGATCTCAGTGTAGGTTCCTTATGATACAACATCCTGCCTGTAAGTCCAACTAATGTACAGTGAGAAATTGGCCAGCTTTCTAGTTTGTCACTGTGAAATAAGCCATAAATAATCAGCCTCTGTTTTGGGGGCAGACACTTCCTTTTTTTAATGACTGATTTTTAGTAGCAGCTCTTGAAGGTTAGTAAAGTTGGGCCTGCCTTTTATTAATAAGGTCACTAAAATTCTAATTATTTGAGAATGGCTATCTTTATTTTTTTGAGGCTGAGCTCTTATTTTTCATAGGGCAAGCTGTCATAGAAAAACTGAAGGCTGGAAAATGTATTGGCTAAATCGGCACTAATATATATATATGTTCTAGACACCTCACTCAGAAAAAAGATAGCACACAATAAAATGGAAGGTGGATTGATTTGCTCCCTGGTATGGATTATTGCAGGAATGTATCTTACATGCATTGCTCTCTTATATTCAGTTTGCTGCAAAAACAGAAATGATGTCTGAGATTGAGGGCCAGGTATTACCTTCTTCAGAACTCTTGAACATTGCATGAAATGAATTTGACTGAACTGAAAGTGATTGTGAGTTACAACTGCAAAGAGAGAAAAGCTCTTTTCAATGAGATGGTGCTCTGTATTTATTTGTATTTGCTTTGCTTTTTTAGAACAAAAGGCATGGAAACTCAGCTGAGTATGATGAGACTATTAAACACTGGAGAGGAGAGGGCACTTGAACTGACTTTGTGAATTAACTATGAAAAGTAAGATGAGATAGCAATGTCTCAGACTTTTGGAGCAGGGGGAGCAGAAGGGGAAGTCAATCCCCTCTGGTTGGATTATATCATTTATTTTAGCACCAAAGAGGACTGGGCCTTACGTATGCCTATAACTTTGTTCCATTTATTCTTTTTCCTTAACAAGCAACATATTGCTGTGTTTCTAAGAGCACCCCATATTTACCAACCATATCCTCCACAAACTATATCACAACCTGTAGAATTGTGACATGGATTAAATAAATAGGGTTACAGGCTTTGGGGTGTTTTTTGTTTTTGTTTTTTGCTTGTGGAGCACGGGCAAGACAGTTTATAGTAACTCCTTTGGACAGGAAACCTGAAAATGGATATTTACAGGAGGGATGTCCATTTTATTAATTTAACTGAAGACTTTATTGAGAGAGTGTTTCATAAATGAAACAAAATGGCAAATATCACTCCAGTGCAAGAAATTTCATGGAAATAAGATATATTTTTTGCTACAGGTTTTGTCAATCAAAATTCTTGCAGGCATTTAAATTTGTAAAATAAATTCTAAGTGAAGACCTAGTATTTCATGTTCGTGTTAAATTATATAGTATGCACAACCAAACTTTTCCTCTTCAAGAATAATTGGACAACCTATTTGCTAACAAGGCACTAAAATTGGAATGCATTCATACAGTGCTATAGACTTTGAAGCAGTTGCGAAACTGTTTGTTTTCCTCATGTCCCATAAAAATCAGAAGGTAGTTCCCTCAGCCTTAACGTAAAACAAATGCATATTCATGTATTGTTATGCCTCTGTAAACTGCAAACTCTTCGCTCTCTCTAAAAATTCTGCCTCCTTTATTAGAAAATGAGTTTTTTATAAGAAATAGAAGAGGTATGCTATTTAATCCGTGTTGGAGAATTTAAAATCACTTGTTTGGGAGGGAAAAATAGTGGAGGTATGTTGCTTATCCCGTTGGTGTATAGGCTTTTACACATAAGGAGACTGGTTTTTAAAAAAACAAATAGAAGTACAGGCTTATATTTTCAAAAGTGGCTAGTGTTTTTTGGATTCCCAATTTGAGACTCCTTTAAGGGCCTAATATTCAGAAAGCGCTGAGTACTTGTCCCCTGAAAATCAGGACCCTTTAAGTTGTCTCAAATTGAGCAACCAAAACTCATTAGTTACGTCTGAAAAATTAGGCCTCGGTGCATGAAATGTGGTTCAGATGAGATCGAAGTGTCAAACACAACAGAAGACCATATCGGGAGCATGCAATATCAGTAGGAAAATAGCAGATGAATCTGATGTTTGAACGCCCTCATGAGTTGGAACAGCAATTTAGTAGTAAGAGAAATATAGAAGATTTGAGATTATGGTTAGACAGCCTACCTTAATAAGGTACACCAACACACGTGAATGTTGTAACATGGGGTGCATCGACCCCTCTTTCTTAACCTAGTATGGATTTTAATTCTACACTTTTTTGCAGTTTTTTTCATTAACTTGTTAAAAATCTGTAGTGTGTAAAATTGGACAGCCCGAACATCTCACTTTACAAAGGTACCACTCTTGTGATATCTAAATGTGCGATTTCAGTATATTAAAAAAAAAAAAAAAAAGTATTTTGTTGGCTGACTTCATGTGGAAAAGCTGGTATTAATAGCATGCTTACTCCGATATGACAGGGAGGTGTCTTGACTGCTGTTAGGTACTCAAAGTGGGGTAAGGGAAGTGTTACTGGAGACAGGATTGATAAATTCAGAGACTTCAGAGGTTAGAATATATATGTCATCCTCCAACCTTTTACATTAGCACCGCTATTGTGACTGTATAATAATGTTCAGTATCATTCAGCTGCAAAATAAAATAAGCACATTGCTTTGTGCACATTATTCTGCGCAGGATCCGTGCTTAATTTACTTTAGCTTGCCTTTGAACATTGCACATATCTGTTGTAAACCAGGAAATGAGCCGGGGAAAAATAGTACAGGTGACATGTTTAAATGCATTTCACACTTTCTATTTTGAGCTCACTTTAATTTCATAAATCAGATGGTTTTCAGAGTATGTCGATTCTTGCTAATATTTGTATATTATTTGCAAAAATAAACATAGCAGTTAGTCTGTTTTTGTGAGCTAATTGATATTTCATTGTCTATTTTTTCCGGGAGCTTTTATGATGCAAGTCCCAGTTCATCAAACCTAAATCTGTTCTCCAAATTACAGTTGCTCATCTCCCCATCATGCTGAAACAGGCAAAATTTCAGGTTGTGCTTCTATCTTCTTGCCCATTTCAGAATCAAGGACAAAGCCTTCCCTCATCATCTTCACAATATTTGTTTCTGTGGACTTGGTTGGGCCCCTCTTTGGCTCTGTTGCATCTCATTCTATATTTGTTCTTTCTGCCTCTCTGAGTCTTTCAAATATCGGACTCCTCTCTTGGTTCATCCATGTTTTTGCTCCACGTGTGGTGTATATTCTCCCATGCTGTCTCCACCATCTAGAGCAGCTTCATTGTGCCTAACTGGCTTCTTACCTAGTTTCCAATTTTATCCTTCCTGGCCTATGACTCCTAACCCTCTTTCTGATTAAAAAAAAAAAAAAACCAATCAAATCCTTTTTCTTAGAGCCTTCTATTTTCTCCATGCTTAATTCTGACATCTGGCTCTTGCATGCCACCGCTCTCCTGCCGTATCCTCAGAAGCCACATGTATATGTAATTGAATTGTCTGATGATTAAGTCCATACAATGGACTCAGGTGTGATGCATTTTTATGAATGACATAAACTAAATATTTTAACTCATATTTCAAGCTTGTGATATAATATAAGACACCTTTTTATACATTTCCTATTTGCATATCCAGACAGTGGAATAATTTTGAAAATAAACTTGAGATTAAAAAAGTAAATTAGTTATGCTTTGGTGTGCAGTGTTCTTAGATTGGTTGAATTTGCATTTTATGACTGACACATTTTGAAAATAATGCTGTCTGCCCTCATGATGCAAGTTATTAATGAATTTGGACACTTGGGAGGCTTATCTGCACAAGCTGGGGACATTGCATGAAGTACTTTTCCAGGGAATAATGCTAAAAAGTTATAATAAAGCGATCTCCCTGGCTGGTACAGAGAGTGTGTACATGTGCTAGGCTATACATCAATACTGAAGTATTCCTTTAGACTAATCTAAACACTAACCTATTGGATTGTAAAGCCCCTATCTAGTCTGTACTACCGTTTTGTAAACTATAGCACAGTTAGGCTTTGTCTACCAGCGGCCTACTGATCAGGGAAACTGTGTTAGCGCCTTAAGCAAGAATAATAATGAAACGCTGTTTCCCTAGGGGTATGTCTGAATGGGCATAAAAGGTGTTGACGCAATCCAAAAAAACCCATTATGATTCAGGATGATTTATTTGAAGCGGTTTTAACTGGCAGTGTTGTAACCTACCCTAGAGCAATGGTTCAGATATGTTAGCTTGCACTTTAACAGAGCTTTTCAATCTTATTGAGCTAACACAATTGAAAAACGCTTTTTGCCTGACAAGGCAGGCCTAGAATAACATTGGTTTGTCAGCTACTGTAAAGAGGGTCTTAGAGTAACTATGATCAGAAACTGGTGGATTAGTTAATCAAATAATGTGTATCAGATGTGGTAGTAATGTCTTTAGCTACTGCAGTTCTCTAATGCTTTTGTGGATCAAAACATGAGGTTTTGCTTAGTTTCTCAGCACCAGTTGACACTTGTTTTAAAATTAGACTATGAGTTTGTTTCAGGGAGACTGAACTGCAAACTGCAGTATTTCTTTCTTGCTAATTCTTATGGGTATTTGCATTTTTCTTAAATGGTTAAGGAAACTTTTAATTAATTACAGTAGGACCTTTGTAATCCCACGTGAGATGACATGATAAACCCCCACCATCGAATAGCGTGGTGATTGCGCACTGTGCATCATGAAAGACTGTTTGGCTTTACACGGTACCAGACAACTGCATGCCACTCTACTAGATGAACGCTTACATGAGAGCGAAGAGGAAGTAACTGGTGTGATGTGCGTTAAAATGAAACGTGTTCTTTGTCAAATGAAAATGACCTTTTAAAAGCACGTCCATGTTTGGGACAGTGTGACCCCGGGGACTGGAAGTCTAGGAGACTTGCATCTGATTTTCAGATTTATCATGGCTTGTTCTATGACTTTGGGGAGGTCACTTCATTCTCTGCCTGAGCTTTCCTGTCCATCAAATACAGAAGATTCTTCTTCACCTTTTTGAAGTGCTTTAAGAGCTATAAATGAAAAGCTCTATATGAATGCTAAATATTAATTATTAGTGTAAGTAACTGAGTTCCCTGGTCATCCACCCCTTCCACCTCCTGCTTTTTGTCTTCTCTTGTAGCGTGTACTGTACTCCTTTTATTACTCATTCCATTGAAAAGACTTATAAAGGATGTTGTATTTAGAGCAAACTGCTAATGCTAATATATCTTACTGATCGTTTTAAACTTACTTTTATAGAACAAATGCAAAGCAGCTCATTCAGAGTGTAATTAAGAATCACTGCAATTCTGAACATCAATGTAAAAATAGGTACTTAATATATAATTTACGTTATGAGGTTTTTTATTGTTACCCTTACAATTTCTTGTCCTTTATTTAATCTGCCCTTATGTTAATTTCCTTCTTGTGTTGAATTGCTTGCTTTACCAATAGAGTAAACTGCAGTAATGGCAGTTTTCATAACTATTGCTTTACTGCTGCCTTAATGCATTATTTAGTTGGCTTTCAAAGTGTTACTTGAAAAAATGAATACTAACTGGATTGGATACCATAGGACCATTTGACCTTCACGTTGAATACCTGTTAAAAGAGCATAAAGAAAGGTTAATGTATCAAATTGGGGGAATGTGTCCACTAGGGCAGTGCTACTCAAAGTGGTGGTCCACGGACCGGTGCCAGTCCGCGAGCCATCGGCTGCCTGTCTGCGCGCACATTGGAAAAAAAATTGCCGGTCCCCCACATCAGATAGTTGAGAAGCACTGCTCTAGGGTACCAAAGGAGCTTGTCTTTGTGTTGTCGTCATTAATTGTATGGAAGAGGGAATAAACAGCCCATTAGTGAAATCCACTATGTTGCAAACTCCATTGGGGACAGAGAAATAATATAAAGAAAAGAAGAGAAATTAAAAACATGGACAGAAAATAACATAAGGCGATTGAGCTTCAAAACATACAACTCATAAGCGTACAGGAAAGTAATTGAAAACGTACTCGATAGCAGGGACGTTTCTGGGAAACAGAAATGCTGAGTGAAACCTGTTGGTGATAGTGGAGAGCAAATTAAACATGAGACTGCAAGACCTTATTGTAACAAAAACGTGAATGCAATTTTGGGCGGCATGTATTGCGGCATCCCAGAGCCAGAGGTAATAGTTAGTCTTCATATGTCTCTCTCTGGCTTTGATGTAACTAAATCTGTAACAATGTGTTCGGTTTGGGGTACCTCATTACTAACAAGATATTGACAAGTTAGAGGGAGCTCAGACAAGAACACCAATAATTTAGGGGTTTGGTTGGGATTTGAGGAAAGATGAAAAGAGCTACATTTTTACTTAGCTAAGGCCTCGATCCAGCAAAGATTTAAGAATGTATGTAGTCCCATTGACGTTGGGGCTACTCGTGTGCTTGAAATTTTACGTACTTGCTTAAGTGTTTTGCTGAATGAGGGCTTTCGCGATCGCAAATGGAGATATAAATCTACAACGGTTTGAAGGGTGGAAATGCCACCAATGGACAAAAATCAGGGTGGATGGTTATGGCTAGAACCTACAAGTGATGGCCAAAAATGAGGAAGGAGCTCTTTTGGCTTCACATCATCTGAGTGAGATACAGTAAATTGTGGAAAAATCTCCAAGAGTGGGGTGGTGGAAACCCTATTTCATAGGGCACTTAAATCTAGAGTGGGGAAGAACGCTAGAAAATATGCTGTGAAGCCATCTACCTGCCAATGCAGGATTGTTCCTTAATAGACATCTCTAACGCCAATAAATTTATGTAAAAAGTGTTGCTTTTGAAAATAGATTTGAAGTCATCCACACATTGTTCAAGGAAAGAGGTTGGAAAATGGTTTTACATTTATTTTCACCAAAGAGATGGTGCATGTTTAATCTTGAGCATCCTGGTTTACCATCTGAGAACATGGATGTGTACATGTGACTATGGTGTCACGTGTACATGCCACTAAGTTACTGGTTTACTTAAATGTTTTTCTTCACAGTGGGGTATCTTCTTGCTAATGTCACTAATGGAATTGGTAATTCTTGACATCTTAAACCAAGGGAAATTTTTTAAATTCAGATACCCAAAACACCAATTAAATATTTACCCAACCACTTTTAATTTTATTAATCATCAGCACTTGTTTCTGTATAATTAATTTTGCATTAACCTCTTTCAGCTGGATATGCCTAATGAGCAGATAGTTGCCAATCTGGATGCAATTATTAAGGATGTCTGTACATACAAGCCATTGAGCTATGGTAAGTAGTTTTTCCTTTAGGCTCTTAATTGAAGTTAAAGCAAATTACATAAGTTAAGGAAGCGCTCTTCATCACTAACTATTGCCAAACACCCTACAAACACACATCACTTCATCTGCCTTTAGGATGGAGGCAGCTTTTCAGCCCTGATCCACCATGTTACTTAAACTTTACGCCTAGCTTTAAGCCTATGAGTGGTCCCCTTGAGCACAGAAGCACTATTAATGTGTGCCTTGCCAAATCAGGAGTTTAGCATTGCTCTGCACTAAAGGACAGCATAGGTCAGAAAATAAGCAACATTACCATACCCAACTGAGCTTGCAGGGAAGACTGTTACATAGGACTTAGTGGACTTTGGTCAGGACGAGGGGGTTCCAAGCTAGAAGTTTAGGAAAGAATAAGCAAGCAGAAAATTCTTTCCAGGCCTCTGCATCAATTCTACACCACTAGTGCATGCCTCTTGCACTGTTGTGAGCCTTTATGCGGGTTGGATGTATGGATTCCAGGGCCAGTGTTCATCGGTGGTTCTACCTGACGTGGCTGCACTTCACCAGAGGTTCTGGGGTCACACATCAGCCACCTGTGCAGAGAACTGTCACCGGCCATATTTTTGCTGTTTGTTACAAATTTGTCAGTTTTTTCTGTTATCTTTCTAAGCAATAGGATAAGGTCACTTGTGAATAAAAATCCAGTCCACGTGTTTCCTCCAGGCTTCAGAGAAGAATTGGCTTTGCTCAGTGTTTTTAATTTATAATCCTAACAATGGGTTTCAGAGTAGCAGCCGTGTTAGTCTGTATTCGCAAAAAGAAAAGGAGTACTAGTGGCACCTTAGAGACTAACCAATTTATTTGAGCATAAGCTTTCGTGAGCTACAGCTCACTTCCTGCAGCATGCTCTTTTCATTGTTGACTTCATTGTAAAGTAATCTCACAGTGAATAGCTTCTGCATGATTGGAGGAACAGGAGTGGTTAATCAGCACAATAGTTTTAGAAGAAACAGCCTGATGATTGGTTGTTTTAAATAGAACCTCCAGTACACCTCTGTCTAATGTTAAATATTGCCTTGTCTTTACTTTTAACCTTTATATTGCTTTACACAATCACAGTGATTCTTCCCACTCTACTTTTTGTAGAAAATGCTCCCCCTACCACGCAGCACTTGTGCTCACCTCTCACTGTTGTTACTTGTTATCTGTGGTGCTTGAATTCCTGGCACGATTTTATTTCTTTCCTATAGAAAAACTTTTTTAAAGGGTTCAGTGTTTTAGAAAATATGTGGCTGATTGGATCATCTGAAGGATTAGTAATCAGCAGAAATGATAGAAGTCTGGCATCCTGACTTTCCAAGGTGTTTTGATAACTACATCAATCTAATAAAGTGGACATAAGCTGCTGGAGTGGCTCAGTGGTGAGGAAGAGTCAGTTTTGCTCTTCAGTGACTAATCCTTGCGACTAGTGTGTGGTGGTTACCACAAGGGGGTAAATTTATTTTAGCTTCGTAAAAGTCAAACTTTAACCTAGGTGTAACAACTGAAAGGTGATGTACAAAATCTACCATTTGAAGTAGTTGCTGCTAGTTTCCTGTTTTCCCTTCCTCTCAAGCCCCCGTGCACAATGTATAACAACCAAAAGTTATAGGATGTTTTCTTTACCGTATGTGCACATAACCATGTCATGGAACATGCATGCTTAGTGTATAGCTCTCCTTATGAAAAATTTTCACCAAATTAAGATTGCAGATCCATATGTTGCAACATAAAATAATTTGGATTCATACTTCCCCCAAAGAAAACCTAATGGATTTGCTTTTCTTTGGTTCCTTTTGTAGAAAGGCTCATTCTCCATTCAATACCAGGAGTCCAGCTGGCATGGGGAAGTTGTTGGTGTTTTTCCATTAATGAATGTTTGGAATATAAATGACTAATTTATCAGTTTCTGTAGATCTGCAGATAAGTAAAATTAATTCTGCTGTGTTCCATATCCCTGGAGACAAAAATATGAAATCTAAGATTATTTTTTCTTGCCTGACATACCTAATAAAAAAATCAAAGAAATGCCAGCTTCCCTGCAGTCAGTGACATTGTATATTAACGTTGAGTTGCACTTAACATGGAGGGAGAAAGATTAACTGTTCTAAATGAGAAATTTTAAATCATCACAAACAGAGCTACACAGGAATAATAACAGAGATGAATATTTAATCAAAGTGGTGATCACTTTGGGACTAGAGCAATATTGTGTGTGTTTGCAGCACGCTTGAAGTTTGCATTATTACATTATTTGCCTTATTTATTATATTTCAATGCAGTATTCCATTTAAACTCCTTATTCAGTCAATTTGCAATGCTTTATTCTATTGCTTGCATTTTTTAGCACCAGCCATACATTTAGTGCTATCAAATTTTGTCATTTCCCCTTTTGATATTTCCCTCCCTGGTTCCTGACCTTCCACATCAAATGGACCACTAAGCCCTTTCCTGAATCCATCTTGGCTTTTCCTTCTCACTCCCCTCTCACCCTAACTAGGAATTTAGAACCACCAGAGCCCTCACCACCTTGTTCTCCAGGTGCAAGGCACACTTCTTTGACCTTGCCGTAGCTAATATAAACACAGAGCATACTGTACTTATTATTTAAAAACACAATGAAAAAACACTCCACAGCATGCACTTCCCCGTGGGAGAGGATATGGGAGAGAGTGAACTGCATGTGACAAACGTTGGTCACATCACTTAATGTTCTACTGGAGGACGCTCACATTATGGTGATGAGGGAAGCTTAACCTGTATAACCCAAACAGAAGCCTGATCTCTCTCCTTTTCACAGGAGTGGGGCTTCCCAGCCCCTCAGCAAGCTCTCCATTACTGTTGAACCTCATTCCTTTTGTGCTTTTGAAGGGGCCTCCAGGTAGGGTCAGACTTCCCTGTCTACCCCTTTTCCCCTTTCAGGTGTGTGGCTGTGCTCACCAGGTGCTCTACCTTCCTCTCTCGCTGTCAGGTGACGTCTCTGGGGTAATGCTGACCTGGACCATATTTCTTCTGAGCGGAAATATGGACCATGCAACATTGAGGTTGATTGCAGGAGTGCTGTTCTTTATTTTCATTCTGCTCTAACGTGAAGAAGAGCTCTGTGAGATGCATATCTCTTTGGAGGTGTAACACGTTTCCTCGGTCTGATTGAGCTTTTACTCTAGAGCTCTGCCCTGTTACTCGACTCTGCCCACTTGAGTTAGTTCCCACCATCCTGGAAAATAAATGGAGCCTCTCTAACTGGTCAAAGTGGCTATTAATTAATAGGTGTATAGCCAGTTTGAAATGAGCGTTTTTATGATCAGGGAAAATGTACATTACTGTACAATTTTCAAAACTCCCTAAGTGACGTATTTAGGAACCTAAGTTACTTTTGAAAATGTTACCCTAGGATTACATGTTTGATTGCAAGAACAAGCAGTTTATAGGCTGCTAAGGCATCTGCATTATATACCGTTGTACTGCTCCAGTCAGAATAACTGAACCATAACTATATTGATTTTGAATGAATCTGTAAAATTTTAAAAACTGCAGTACTTCTCTAATACACACACGTCTATAACATACTCAGATAATTAGTATGTAAGGTCCCCTGGGAAGAAAATGTAAGGGAAAAAGGAATTCAGGAGAGTTAGTAGTTTCTCAGAGTAAATATTTAAGGCAACAACAAACTATCCTAATGCAAAGAAATATAGGAAGAATCGTAAGATGGCTCGAGCAGGAGCTCTTTACATTACCTGAAAATCAAAAAGGATTACTACAAAAAAGTGGAATCATGGGCATAGCTAGAGATCAGTATTAAAAATAGCCCAAGCAGGTCGGGAGAAAATCAGGAAAGCAAAGGCACAAAATGAGTTGCACTGAGCAAGGGACGTAAAAGGCAATGAGAAGAGGTTCTATAAATGCATTAGGAGCAAGAGAAAGATGAAGGAAAATGTAAGTCCACGATTTACAAGGGAAGGAGAGCTACCAGTGGACAACATCAAAAAGGCTGAAGTGTTTAATGCCTATCCTGCTTCAGTCTTCTCTTAAATAAATAATAATAAATAAAAAGTTAATGGTGACTACTAGATGCTTAACACAGTATTAACAAGGAGGGAGGCAAGAATAGGGAATGGACAGTTAAAGAATATGTAGATAAATGAGATGTATCTAAGGCGGGGCCTGAGGAAATTCACCCTCGGCGCCATAAAGAACTAGGTAAAGCAATCTCGGAGCCATTAGTGATTATCTTTCAGAACTCCGAGGAAGGGTGAGGTCCCAGAGGACTGGAGAAGGGCAAATGGGGTACCTGTCTTTTAAAAAGATAACACAGAGGACCTAAAGAATTAGAGACCAGTCAGCTTAACTTCAGTACTTGGAAAGATACTGGAACAAATTATTAAACTACAAATTTGTAAGCACCTATTGGATAATAGGATGATAAAATAGCCTACAGGGATTTGTCAAGAACAAATCATGCCAAACCAACCAAATTTTCCTTTTTGACTGGGTAATTTGGCCTAGTGGATGGAGGGGGAGAAGTAGACATGATTTATCTCCATTTTAATAAAGATTTTAGCTCAGTCCCACATGACATTCTCATAAGCAAACTAGGGAAATGTGGTCTAGATAAAATTACTATAAAGTGGGTTCACAACTCGTTGAAAGACCAGACTCAGAGTAGTTATCAATGGTTCGTGGTCCAACTGGGAGGACATACTTAGTGGGGTCTTGCACAGGTCTGTTCTGATCAGTATTTTAATTAATGACTTGGGTAATGGAGTGGAGACTGTGCTTCTAAAATTTGTGGATGATACCAAGTTGGGAGGTGTTGCAAGCACTTTGGAGGACAGGATTAGAATTCAAAATGACCTTAATAAATTGGAGAATTGGTCTGAAATCAACAAGATGAAACTCAGTAAAGACAAGTGCAAAGTACTACACTTAGGAAGAAGAAATTAAATGCACAACTACAAAATGGGGAATAACTGGCTAGCCAATAGTACCCCAGAAAAGGATGTGGGGGGTTATACTAGATCACAAATTGAATAAGAGCCAGCAATGTGGTGCAGTGGCAAAAAAGGCTAATATCATTCTGGGGTAGACTAACAGGAGTGTCATATAAGACATGGGGGTGATTGTTCCACTGCTCTGGGCACTGATGAAGCCTCAGCTGGAGTACTATGTCCAGTTTTGAGTGCAACACTAAGAATCTTGTGGACAAGTTGGACAGGGTCCAGAACAAACCTGATCTGTGGGGAAAGGTTAAGAAAACTGGACATGTTCAGTCTTGAGAAAAGAAGATTGGGGGGGAGGGAGAAAAACCCGAGAACAGTCTTCAAATATGTTATGGGCGGTCAGAAAGAGGACTGTGATCAGTTGGTCACAGTGTCCTCTGAAGGTCAGACAAGAAGCAATGGGCTTAATTTTCAGCAAGGGAGATTTAGGTTAGATATTGGGGAAAAATAACTTCCTTACTAAGGGTAATTAAGCACTGGAATAGGCTTCCAAGGGAGATTGTGGGATCCCCGTTGTTGGAGGGTTTAAAGTCCAGGTTAGACAAACATCTGTCAGGGATGATCTTAGATATCCTTGGTCCTGGCTCAGCTCAGGGGGCTGGACTAGATGGCCTTTCAAGTTCCCTGCTAGCTCTGCATATCTCTGATTCCATGTCTGTGTATAAGCATCATATCAGCACCAGTGTAAACTGACAACATTGTGGTTGAGAAATAAACAAAATGGAGATCAGGTTGTCCCCCAAGACATTCTTTAACCCCGTACGGCTTGGTGATACTGCTTGTCTTTAACAACTGATAGGAAGTAGAGGTGGATATGGCATACATCACAAGGTAAGTCAGCCTGCAGGTATCAAAAATTCTACTAGAATAATTCAGAAGTTATTTTTTGTGTTTTGTTTTTTAGGCCCATTTGTGCAGCGCTTGGTTATTCGAAGTTCAACCAGTGAAGGTTTACAACTAAATCTAAAGCGTTTTCTTCCTCAAGTAGAGGAAGTGGACAAAGAAGATGTTAAAGAAGCAGAAGCTCCAAGATAGCCTGCCAGTGTATTATACTGCAAATTCTCCTAGCATTTTCTATTCAAGAATCCCCAGGAGTATTTAAAAATATGTTTTCCTATTAGTTTGTTTGTTTACTCTCAGAAATTGGTGGTGTAGCCCTGATCATCTTTTTTTAAAAAGTTAATAAATGTCATGTTTGAGATTTCATTTTTAATTCCTGCAGTATCAAAGGTACCTTTAGACTTTGAGCCACTTTGTTTCCTCCGTGTGCAGGTGAAAGCTTTCATCAAGTTCAGTTTGTTACACATTGTATTGTAATTTAACCAAAACTTACTTTATTATAAATTCCCATCATTATTGTATAACCTTCCAGGGCAATCGTCTCATAATTATGCATGCTTAATTCTTCATTAGTACTATTGGGAATGATTAGCCCAGTCCTTCAAGGTGCTGAGTATGCTCTATTCCAGTTGAAACCAATGGGAATAGAGTACTTGGCACTTTGCAGGATTGGGTCCTGTGTAAGCTTTAATGCACGATAGTTGAAATAGTTCATTTTGTGGGAGATGGATGTAGGTTTACTAGACAGAAATGGGTCACATTCTACTTTCTGTAACACCAGTATAAAAATGGAAAAACTCCACTGCAGCCAGTTGGTGTTACTCCTGAAATTTGCTGGAAATATCATTCTGCTCTGCACACGGGGGGAGGGGATTGCAAGGAGGTATAAGATTTTTTTTGCACTTCTGCGATACATGGGCCTTGGAATGAAGGATAGCCCCTGGGATAAGAGGTACTTATCTTTTGTTAAGATGAAGACATTCTGTTAAAAAGAGAGAGAGAGATATCATGTGGATATACATAAATATCCTGTTTATTCAGTTCTAAAACGGTTAACGACTGGAGCTTGGGTTCTAGGACTCTGCGAGGTGGCAGGATACCAGATCTGTAGCCTGAGCTGAACATCTACACTGCAGTTAGACAGCCCCTTAGCCTGAGGCCTGTGAGCCTAAGTTAACTGGCATGGGCCAGCTGCAGGTGTCTAATTGCAGTGTAGACATACCCTGAGAAGGCTTCCCCCCCCCCCCCCGTCTTCCATCTGACACTATAGAAGACACCCCCCACCTGCATGGGGGGCTGGGCACAGTGAAGCCTGTGGTGGAGTGCTGTTCCTGAGGTCATCTGTTTGCTTGCAGGGATTTCCTTGCATAAGAATGACAATAGGTAGCATTCTTACATAGATTTCCCATGCAGACTCTGTAACAGCCCTGGGGTTGTAGGACATGTGTGAGTAGGGAATGAGTAGTATCTGGGAGCTGTATTGCTATGGGCATAGTGATGGGCCAGACCTGCATATGTGCACTGCAGTTTGTAGAATTTACCTGACTACTTCAGGACATCTGTGCATCTGGCAGCCCAGAGCCCCCTGACAGAACAATGTAAAGGAAACTCAGTGACTTTCCTGTCTCTTCTGCATGCTTTACCTGCATGACCCTTCAATTCTTGGCCAACAAAAATGATTATTAGAGTTGGCTGAAAGATGTTTAATTGAGAGATGGCTTTTTTATGTGAAAAATATGTAAAAAGAAATTGATCTGCTCTAAATAAATGAAAAATTGATAGTTTTTGATTGATTACAAAAACTCAAAAATTGGGTCTGGTTTCAAACCCCTTAAACTGCAAACAACTTTGGAATTTTTTGCAGAATTAGTGTTTAACTTTTTTGACCAGCTGTAGAGTTATGCAATCAGTTGAATCAATAACACTGAAAGCTTTTGGCACCAACTAGCAGTTACTATTAATTATTGTAATTCAAAAATTGACCATTATATTTACCTCAGAGTTGATGTGATTAATATGGTACATGTGGGCTGTAATTAAATATCTTTTTTTCTCCCCAACATACTGTTTGAGTAAAAGCTTTGATTCTGTAGCATAAAAAACATGAAATTTTAAGTAGTTGACCGAAAATAATTTTACTCCACTTTACTGTGTATAAAAAAACAAAAACCGCTCTACCAAAGCATTATCAACTCACTGATCATAACCAGTAGGTGGCATTCATCTTCTGTGCAGAAGAGTTCAACTTAATTTGTCATTCTGTGTTTTCTCACGTCCTCAAAGCACAGATCAAGAAAATTGAGACCAAGAACTTTACATGATTCAGAATGGAAACTGGATATTTATATGAATATCCAGAAATCTAGAGTTTTCAATGACAAAAATATTAAACCTTGTGGTCCAGGGTCTAAAACAATCTCTCAATACTAGCGATCAGGATGAGGCCTAATGTAGGAGGCAGATAATCCCTCATCCTTCTTCTGAAGTATCTAACTACTGTCAGAGACAGGATGCTGGTCCATGTGGACCTTGCCACCTGATCCATTGACCCCCTCAAATCAAAGAGAGTCCTTCTATTGACTCTCTTTCAGGCAGGAGGTGAATAAATACTGTCTTGGTTTGGAGATTAAATCCAGTGAGACTTTGCTGCACGATACTTTTTCCCTCAAGTAATCTTTTTTGCCACCAAAAATTTTACCAAGATACAAATATTAAGACCTGGGTTAATTTGATGCTCATGAAAGTGAGTGGCTGACATTACTAGCAAAAATAGTGTCCAATTATGTGATGTTTGAAGATGTAGACTCTCATCTGCTAGGCTGCAACAACCAGCTTACTTTAAATGTTGACTAAATTAGGAGTTGGACCAAATTCCAGAGAGTTGACAAGCTAATCCACTGTATCACCTGTCCTTATAGAAATGTCTGTATTCTAGTTTAAAGTAGTGGAAATATAGATATTAAAACAATCTGTAAATATCATAGATAAAACTTTGCCTTTTTTTTTTTCATTTTTAGCAGAAGTTAGAATAAGTTGTAAGGTATTTCTTATAGCACTTGGGAAGCTCTGGCATATTAACCTATGAGCCACTGCTTTTGGCAACAACCAATGGATGGAAGGGGGAGAAAATTCATACATAGAATTGTTCGCCTTTTCCTGGGATTTGATTCAGTTATATCTCTGTCACCTACTGGATGCTCTCTGACCACGGGATGTGGTGTCCACTGAATTCTTCTGTATACTGTGACGGGGCAAGGCAAGATGGCTATAGAAAAGTAGTGGGAGACAGATATATTAGCTCCAGGCTAAACAAATCCCTGGTACCAGGATAAGTTAAATGGCAGCTGCTCTAGGTCAATTAAGACACCTGGGGCCAATTAAGAACTTTCCAGAAGGCAGGGAGAATGCTAGGTTGATTGGGACACCTGAAGCCAATCAGGGACTGGTTGAAACTAGTTAAAAGCCTCCCAGTTAGGTGGGGGTAGATGTCAGGAGCTGTGGGAGGAAGTTGCGCTGTTGGAGAGACTGAGCAGCATGCACCATATCAGGCACAAGGAAGGAGGCCCTGAGGTAAGGGTGAAGTGGAGCTTGAGGAAGTGGGGGGCTGCTGTGGGGAAGTAGCCCAGGGCATTGTACGTGTCATGTTTCTAAAAGGTCAGCTACCATAGCTGATACTATTAGGGTCCCTGGGCTGGAGCCCAGAGTAGAGGGCAGGCCCAGGCTCCCCCTCCCCCCGATTAATCACTGAGACTGGGAGACAGAGACTGCACAAGGGAGGATAGCTTCTCACCTCCCTCGCTGGCTTATGATTAAAATCGCTCAGTAGACTTGTGACCCTTGTCTCTAGAGAGAAGGGTTACATGGAGGGTCACAGTGAGCCTCTGAGGCGAGCAAAATCCGCCAGGAAACGTGGGACCCACGAAGACAAGGACAGAGCTTTGTCACAATACTGATGCCAATATCCTAGCAACCTCAAGAGTGGGAGGCAACATTAAATGTTAAGTAGAACGTATTCGGAGTGCAATATGGTTAGTCTCAAACTGAGGCACTGGAAAGGTGTAAGTATTGATGAGAATTTTATAGTAACTTTTTAGTAATCCCAAAATGAAACTTGTTCCAAGAACTCCCAGGAGATTTTTATGTATAGCTTCACTAAATAATCTGTACTACAGTTAGCATCTAGAACCTCCCACTGAAATTGAAGCCCTAATGTACAAACACAGTATATTACAGTCCCTGCCCAGAAGAGGAACAGTCTGGATGGACAAGATTGAGGAAAGTTGGAAGGGGAAAGATAGGAATAGGGAAGTGAAGTGATGCGTCCAGGGTCACACAACAATCAATGACAGAGCTTGAATTGAATTTAGGTTTCTTGATTCACAGTACAGTGTCATATCCACTAGTCCATACTGACTCTAAAAGCAACAAACAACAAAGGCAATCTAACTAATTACCAGAAATATTTTGTACACTGAGCAGAAATTAATCCGTTCAGCTTTCATGTATTAGAAACTCCTGCCAGGAGCACTGGATGCTTCCAGTGACAATGGACTATGGAGCTGTTGCCTCTAATCTGCAAGTTCAAATTCAGGAAAAAAGTGACCCAAAATAACTGCTACTGGAAGGCTGCCTGGTGATCTGTGTTAAGGAATTGGTAATCTTAGGGGTGTGCATAACAAAACTCACCATCACAATTTGTCTCAATTGCTATCCTAAATTTAAGGAACGGGGTTTGTGTTTAATTCTGGAAGTGGTGATGTATGGTAGTTCTTATCTTTAGCAGGACTGAGTCAATAGTCTAGGGAAGGGATTCTCAAACTGGGGGTCATGAGGTTATTACAGGGGTGTCGTGAGCTGTCAGTCTCCATCTCAAACCCTTCTTTGCCTCCAGCATTTCTAATGGTGTTAAATATATAAAAAGGTGTTTTTAATTTACAAGGAGGGGTCACACTCAGAGGCTTGCTATGTGAAAGGGGTCACCAGTACAAAAGTTTGAGAACCACGGGTCTAGGACCTGTTCTGGTGATGAGAGAGTTCTGTCCCCTATACTCACTGATGTCTCCCTATTGGTCAGCAGTTTTATTGTTCTCATCTCATGGAAGATCATGGTCACAGAAGGAGAGGTAATTCCTTGGGCAGCTAGGGTCAGTCCCTTGAAGGGATTTGAATATCTTGAACTGTCCTTTGTATTCAATGGGAAGCCAGTGTGCAGATCAGAGCACTGAGTTAATGTGTTTGCCGCAACCTGTGGGCTGCTGTGTTTTGTACTTTTCAGGACATATGACTTCATTCCTAAGTTATATAAAACTGTATCACAACAATGAGCATGTCTGAAAGATATAACTGCAGTTTGGAAAATAGAATTTGTAAGACTTTTTGTAGAAGCATCATCTGGTGAGTCCTAATTATTACAGCAAAGGAAGGTAGGCGGCACAAAATATTTTGCCTCTGGCACCCGTACGCCTGAGGCAAGCTCTGTTTATGCAGAGAAGGAGCACGGTGGTAAAAGAGAAATGGGCAGTGGATCAGGGTGGTCTTTGGGGACAAAAAGGAATAGGAAAGTGGGCCTTTCCAAGTTGTGTCGCTCAGCTGCACTTTGAATTTGGAAGCCCATCGATGAAGGCAGAGACATCTCTATTCACACGATAGAGCAGCAGTTTAATAGATAACCCTGGGAACATGCAATCTGTTATATGAGAATTAAATTTGTCCCTGTTATCTCTGTGTAGGGTTGTGCGTACATCTTCAAGGAGCTGTCCATGATTTTTCATTTTTTACCAGTGCTGTAGAGTATGAAATGGTTTACTATTGAGAATAGTTCACTCAGACAAAGGCTATATTGTGTTCATTCCATTTCCACAAAAACTGCCTTTTTTTTTTTATGCGAAGTAATGTTATACAGAAGTAACTTATGAGATACTGTAATATGGAACACTTTAAGCTTGTTAATTGAAGGCAGCTAGCTGTTTTTAGTGAAATTAGAAGATATTTACCATCATGAAGAATGTCTTCCAGCATCTATTGCATATGTTTTATTCCTTCCCCCTCCTCCAGCCTCTCATTCATTTAAAAGATTCCTACCCCTTTTGGAAGAGGGCAGTCAAATCTAAAATGAGTATTAAAAGATGGTCCAATTAATGAAGCACAAATATCCAGATAATTTTATACCACTATTTCTGAAACTGTAAGGCTGACCTTCACAGAGAAGTCCTTTTTTGAAACAAAACAAAACCCTGTAGAATTCAATAGTCCTGGTGCAAAAACCATGTAATAATACTCTATCCGTTGTCAATTGTAATGTTGGGATCAAGGCCCTATTTAGTTGGGTCTGCGAATACTTAGTTTGATGGTAAATGAAATTATTCTGATAAAATTGTAAAAATAACGTGTCTTTGGATTGGAGGTTATTAGGACAAGATACGATTTTTTCCTGTATCAGCCACCTAATTTAGTACACTGAGGTAATTGTTTTAAGAAGATGCGAGTTGACGGATGTGCTGATTAGATCATTAGCTATTTTCATAAAATATCAGTTTTTGCTAAGATTGGACCCTATTACTCAACACAGAAGGCGGATGCCATACATTCTGCCTTTTGCTTTTTTAGAAGGCCATCTGTTTGTGGTAAACCCAGCAAACTTTTGCAAGGCAATGATCATTCATGCTGGCACTCTCCACACAGAGATAAGGCCTAAAGACTTCCCACTGTGAGAGAACTGGGCCATGTTGTCTTGGATCCAGAATACTTGGATCACCTAATTAGCCCTGAAGCTACAAAATGGTCCATGAGGTGGAGAAAGCAGAAGATTACCCCTGTGAAAGTGAAGATCACATGGAAGAGGAGTATTCTCTCCACAGCAGACACTGACAACATTGAAAGTGATGTGCCCCTCCCTTCCCTGAATAGGTCATCTGGAGGAAAAAGAAGTGAAGGACTCGAGTAATCAGCTATATGCCTGCCTAACCCGGTTTGTCACTGAGACTGCCCTGTGTTCTGAGCTCTGACCTTTTCCATCAGCTGGTACCAGTTAACAACCACCACAAGAGTTAAAGATCCCAAGAAATGAAGTTTGAACTCTTTCCTTTTATTTTAAAGGAGGGATACCTCTACACTTCAATGTCTTTCTAAGGGATCTGCTCTAGGAATTATTTTGGGAAAGTTCTCTGGCCTGTGGTATACAGGAGGTCAAACTAGATGATCACAATTGTCCTTTCTGGCCTTGGAGAGAGAAACTGTCTGTGTGTAAATGGTGCCTTTCATGGTTTCCTGAAAGTAAAATCGACATTTCATCCAACTTGTCAGAACATTCTCTAAAGTTAAAAAGTCCCTTTTGAAAGCTGCTGCTGTGTATGATTTCACCATCACCACTGTAATTAAGACTGTAGAAAGGCTTCTGTGTTATTGAGTGTGAACATAGCATGGAAGAGCAGAATTCTTGGAGGTGTAAAAGTGGAATTTCTGAGAAGCATTCTAATAGTTGTACTTTCTTAAAGCAAACCAAGATGGAATTACCACTTTAGGTCATCTCACTTGGCAAAGGTCTTAAGACCGGAATGGACATTTTATATTCTGTGGCCACTCATGTCCTTCACCAGCTAGATCGAAGCACTAAGCTGGCTAGGGTCATAGATTGTGAGGAAACTGGCTCTTCCTGAAATTCTCCCAATTGCAGGATTAGGAAAAGTGATTCTTCTTGTGTCAACCTCATAATTTGATTTAATTACCCTCTGTATTGATTTATTTATTGGATAATTTGAACCTGTTTTAGTGATTCAGTTTTAATAAGTTAATAATTTTGTTTTATTCTTACATAGCTCAGGGATATGTATGTTTAGTTTTATATTTACTTGCTTATTCTTAATAAAAATCCATAGAAGTACACAAAGTTGGTTTATTCTATCAAAATTTTAACATGGGTCAAGTAACCTGAAGGGCAAAGGTCAGTAAAGTGTTTGGGAGCAACCTCTCTCTGTCCCTAAATTTCTACCTCTGTCCCACACATTACAGATTCGTCTCTAGGTGAGGTTTAGGGAAGCCAAATAAAGATACTTTAATTTTTAACAGGGGTGTTGTTTTGTAAGCACATGCCAAGACCTAATTCCAGAATTTAATAAGTACCTATTTCCATTATTACTTGAGTTGCAATGGCAATAGACCCCAGCTGATATTTGCACGCCACTGTGCAAGGGGCTTTACATGCACATAGAATATCTCTGCCTTGCAGGGCTTACAGTCTACATAGAGAGGACACATACAGCATGGAAGAAGGAAGCAGTATTATCCCCATTTAGACATGGTGTTGAGCAAGATTAAGAGCTGATCGAGAGACAGTTTTTGTAGCACTAGAACTGTGTCTATTTAGAAACCAATAATAACTAAAGTGATACAACCGCTAGTGTTGACACAGTTGTATTGGTGTAAAGGTGCTTATATCAGTCTAGCTTATCCCCAGACATTTATACCAGAATAACTGCATCCATACTGCTTTAACTATTATTGGTGGTATTATAGTGGTACAAAAACTGTGTGTAGACCCACTCTGAGTCACTGGCCCAAAGTCCCATGGGACATGTGGTGAGCCGGGAATTGAATCCAGATCCCCTGCGTCCCGGGCCAATGGCTTACCCAAAAGACTGTCAAATACTGATTTATGAACAAAGGGGGTATCCTTTGCTCAGACCAAAGTGGAAATGATTCAGCAAGAAGGAAGAGATGGGGAACAAGAACAGGTTCCCCAAGAAGGCAAAGGCAGGGGTTGTGGGGCAGAGGAAATAACAGGCCCTCCATCTACGGTAAACCTAAAGAATACACTGCTCAAAATCCCCACAAAAGGCCTTTAGCCCATTCTACATATAACACTTGCTTTCTCTCTCCCTGCCACATTTTAGCAGACTCACATTTTTAACTGTGCCTGCCCAGGCTAACCTGGATTTGGTCATTTTGATTTCATCTAAAAATATTTGTTTAAACAAGCTTCCCTTCCCCCCCAAAAGTAGAATTAGGTTACAACATCTAAGGTCACACATCCTCTTTGAAGCTAAAAATGTGTGCACTTGTTACTCATAAGATAAGGTTTGCGATTCTGACAAGGAATGACTTATTAATACTGGTGTCAAAAATAACGGCCCCCACTGTGCCTAATGGTAAGAATAGTGCACTTCAATAAATGTACTACTTTCAAAATGATCCATGACTCCATTTTAAGTTATCCTCTGTGAAGCTAACTATAGCTTTAAGCAAGGAGGAACAGCCCATGAAACCACAGATTTGCAATTAATAGACACGGGAAAGTGTGCCCAAATAAGGAGGAAATATAAAAAGAAGAGCACACACAAATTTAGGCAGAGTGAGTGACTTGACCTTCATGTCTAATCCAGTAATGTAAATTGGTATGTTTCTCTTTAGAAAACTCAAACTGCGTGGGTCAGACTAAGCTGACAAAGCTCTTATCAAAAATAGTGGCGTGGAAAGGAAAGCACTTAAAAAAGTGGAATATAAATGTCATGCATTCCATACCCAAAATTAAAGCTAGCGAGATTAGCCATTCCATACCAGAGATAGGAGCTGAATTTTCCAGTTTGCTAACCGTTATCACTCGTGCTGTTCAACAGCTGCCTGTTAACTACACTCAGAGCAAAATATGCAGTTCAAAATATTCACAGTAAGTGATCTGATTCTAAAGATAACTCTTATCTTCAGCCGACCGCTAAAATTATTTTATTTCCCTGGTGAAATAAAACCAGTCTTCTCTGTGTCACCAGAATTTAACCTGTTAGATATGGGCTGTGCCCAGGACTAAGTTGGTCAGCTACAGGGTTAATGAGTTCTGAACAAAGCACATCAAGCTACAGTGAGCAGAGATGAACAGATTGTTTAAAGTGACCGATAATCTCAGAATGCTGGATTTTGGGTGCCCAACTTGGGGCATCATAAAGGGTGTGAATTTCAGAAAGTGCCGCACACCTGACTGCCGAAATTGGGACCCCTTTAAGATAACGCGAGTTGAGCACCGAAAACAGAGGCATCCTAAATCACTAGTCAGTCTTGAAAATCTTGGCCAAGACTAATAGTATCTGAGTAATGGAGCCAATGCCAGTGTTCAACCTTTGAGCAGGTCCAATTCTGTTCCCATTGAAGCCAATGGTGAATTCTGCTCCCATCAAAATGAATGGGAGCTTATGCTAATGCTGAAGGAATTGAAGGTCCCACTTTGGAATATGAAAATACCATCCAAGTGTACAATTTGCCTAAGACCTCACTCCTGCCATCACCTACGCATACAAGTGATTTAGAGCCTGATTCTGCATAGGTAGTGAAGCTCCCACTGATTTCAGTGACACAGGAGCATGTGAGTTGTCCAAGTGAACTCAATGGGACAATTAACAGGCATAATGTTACTCACATGTGTAAGTCTTTTCTGGACTAGGGCTAGAACTATTTGGATGGAGTTGCCTGAAGGCGAGTGCTAACAGATTTTCTTAATTCCCTAACACAGTTCCTACAACCCCTTTCACCCCCCTTTACAGCCCCATTTTGGTATAACCGCTGGCAGCTTCAGTTATCTCAGTCGAGAACTGACTAGCTTTGAAGATTCCTAAACACAGATTATTGATTTAAATAAACCGCAAGCAATGGACATTTCCCAGATTAATTCCAACATCAATGACAAGAAATGATACAGGAGAAATAATCATGCCAAAGACCGAACGACCAGCTTTTTGTTCTGTCAGCACCAAGCATAATGGAGCCCTGATCCATCACAGGGCTCCTAGTTGCCAGCACAATACAACTAATAAATCATGTAAAAGCTTGAATTCCATGTACTCCTCCAAAAAGGCTATACAGAGATGTCTGTGGTGAAAGAATTTTCACAGCTTCTGGGTCATTTTAAGTTATAAATTACACGGCTGATATGGAAAATTGATTTGTTGGTGGTGTGTTTTTTAAGTCCCTGCTTGCACTAGAGAACGAAGGGCTCTTGTCAGTGGCAGAGGAAAGCCAGGAGTGCTGGCTAGAGAGACAAGTTGGGTGCAGTAACATCTTTTATTAGACCAACTTCCGTTGGTGAAAGAGACCAGCTTTTGAGCTTACACAGAGCTCTTCTTCGGGTCTGCCTGTGTGTTGAATATTCAGTGAACATACCCCTAAAAGTGTCAGCCAAAAATGTGATGGTTCATCCATTTATCATTATATGATTTTTTTTTTTTTAGAATTTCTGGTAGCGTTGCCAATTAGGGTTGGATGTATTCCTGGAAGTTTCATCACATGACATAATATTTAATTGAATATTACTCTTTAATTTCTGGAGACTCCAGGACAATCCTGGAGGCTTGGCAACCCTAATCTCTGGTATAACCATCATACGAGTCAGTCCAGCAACTGTTTACAACTGAGGGTAGGGCATGCTACCATGAGCGGTTCGATTGGCTTCATAGCTATTGTTAGGTGGGCATTGATTTCAAGGGGAATACTCATGGACGTTAGCTAGACCCCCTGTGGCCTGCAGTAACAAGCTTTTGAAGCCCTTCTTGCAGAATGAGGCCACACACTGTGTGAGTTCAGGCACCAGCACCTGCCCCTTTGTGAGGAAAAATCTGTGTCAAATGCAAAAACTATAACAGGGAGTTAACAGATGCAGCTGCAAAAAGGTGCCCAGTGCTCTGCATTCCCTTCTTGCCCGAGAGACTTCAATTCTCCAATCTCACATGCTGGCAGGCTAGGAACTATGGAGTTAAAGCTTCCCCTACGCATTGCTTCCAATAATATTAGAATGATGATTAAAAAAAACAAACCAACCGCAACCAGGAGGAAACTGGGAAAAGCAAAGCTAAGATTATACTTCCCACACAAGCTGGTCAGACCAGTTCCCAGGTGGTGGATAAAGCTGTGTGCTGCGCACTGCTGTAGCACGTTCTGCCTCTGTTCGGTGACAATGCATCTGAAGTGGCCCAATTCTTTACGCTCCTGTAGGCACACGGCTGACAACTCAGGCTGGTGACTCTGTATCTCCAATTCGTTTGTAGCTGTCTTTGGGATAACCGTTCGATCTGCGGGGGCGTGATAATCTAGGTTAGAAATGGGGGGCCTTGTACACCCTTAGCAAACCCCACACAACTATTTTTTTAAAAGGAATTATGATGCAAAGCGTAATCGGTAGCAGTTCTTTCCTTGTCCTCTGAAGGGTAGATGTCTTTCCAGCAGGAGGAGTTGTCAAGGTTCCTTCCCCAGTCTGAACTCTAGGGTACAGATTTGTGGACCTGCATGAAAACTTCCTAAGCTTACTTTTACGAGCTTAGGTTAAAACTTCCCCAAGGTACAAACTATTTTACCCTTGGACTTCCACTGCTACCACCAAATGTTTATTTGGGTTTATTTTTATTAGGAAAGCATTTGGAAACATCTTTCCCCCCCAAATCCTTCCAACCCTTGCACCCCACTTCCTGGGGAAGGTTTGGTAAAAATCCTCACCAATTTGCACAGGTGACCACAGACCCAAACCCTTGGATCTTAAGAACAATGAAAAAGCATTCAGTTTCTGAAAAGAAGGATTTTAATAGAAGTAAAAAGAATCACCTCTGTAAAATCAGGATGGTAAATACCTTACAGGGTAATTAAATTCAAAACTTAGAGAATCCCTCTAGGCAAAACCCTAAGTTACAAAAAGACACATAGACAGGAATATCCATTCTATTCAGCACAGCTTATTTTCTCAGCCATTTAAAGAAATCATAATCTAACGCATATCTAGCTAGATTACTTACTAAGTTCTAAGGCTCCATTCCTGTTCTGTCTCCAGCAAAAGTATCACACAGACCCTTTGTTTTTCTCCCTCCTCCCAGCTTTTGAAAGTATCTTGTCTCGTCATTGGTCATTTTGGTCAGGCGCCAGCGAGGTTATCCTAGCTTCTTAACCCTTTACAGGTGAAAGGATTTTTCCTCTGGCCAGGAGGGATTTAAAGGTGTTTACCCTTCCCTTTATATTTATGACAGGAGTCCTTTGACTAAGTAGTTATCAGCATGTCTTCCATGGCTCGCTCTGGCAGATCGCAAGAGAACCAGACCAGATTGAAAATGCTATGGAAGAGGCTGCATGTTATTTTAACATTGTTAATGCTAACAACAAAGGTATGAAATATAGAGAGAAGATCCCTAAAATGTCCCTTGTGTGAGGCTAGTTAAATCTTATTTCCCAGCTACTGTAAAATCCATAAACACTATGTAGCAAAATGAGCTTCAGAAATGACACGCAGACAGGTTGGCTCCCAGTAGAAGCTTTAGAAATAAGCCAAGACCTGAAATATTGGCAGTCACCTTAAATGAAATGCTGCAGTGTTAAAGAGAGGTATGTTTTCCAGGGAGGAGGGGGCGCTCAACCTAAACGAAGCTCAGGTGATTTTGTATTGGCAAAGCCAAGATTACAGGCTGGAAGAAACCGTGTGTTTAATTAAGGCCAAGATGATCTCCACTAGTTACATCAGCAAAGGAGACCTCTGCAGCTGTAGAAGGATTCAGCCAAAGGCAGCATGGCTCCCTCAAGAGCTGTGCTCAGGGGCACAGGAGAGTCAGAACAAAGGCACAGAGGGTCAAACACCTAGGTAGGACAGTTTTAGCCTTTGTGTATCTGGTTCCTTTCATAGAATATAGAATCATAGAACATCAGGATTGGAAGGGACCTCAGGAGGTCATCTAGTCCAACCCCCTGCTCAAAGCAGGACCAATCCCCAATTCAATCATCCCAGCCAGGGCTTTGTCAAGCCTGACCTTAAAAACCTCAAAAGGAAGGAGATTCCACCACCTCCCTAGGTAACCCATTCCAGTGCCTCACCACCCTCCTAGTGAAATAGTTTTTCCCAATATCCAACCTAAACCTCCCCCACTGCCACTTGAGACCATTACTCCTTGTTCTGTCATCAGCTACCACTGAGAACAGTCTAGATTCATCCTCTTTGGAACCCCCTTTCAGGTAGTTGAAAGCAGCTATCAAATCCCCCCTCATTCTTCTCTTCTGCAGACTAAACAATCCCAGTTCCCTCAGCCTCTCCTCATAAGTCATGTGTTCCAGTCCCTTAATCATTTTTGTTGCCCTCCGCTGGATGCTTTCCAATTTTTCCCCATCCTTCTTGTAGTGTGGGGCCCAAAACTGGAAACGGTACTCCAGATGAGGCCTCACCAATGTCGAATAGAGGGGAACGATCATGTCCCTCGATCTGCTGGCAATGCCCCTACTTATACAGCCCAAAATGCTGTTAGCTTTCTTGGCAACAAGAGCACACTTAACTCATATCCAGCTTCTCATCCACTGTAACCCCTAGGTTCTTTTCTGCAGAACTGCTGCCTAGCCATTCGATCCCTAGTCTGTAGCGGTGCATGGGATTCTTCCGTCCTAAGTGCAAGACTCTGCACTTGTCCTTTTTGAACCTCATCAGATTTCTTTTGGCTCAATCTTCTAATTTGTCTAGGTCCCTCTGTATCCTATCCCTACCCTCCAGCGTATCTACCACTCCTCCCAGTTTAGTGTCTTCTGCAAACTTGCTGAGGGTGCAATCCACACCATCCTCCAGATCGTTAATGAAGACATTGAACAAAACCGGCCCCAGGACCGACCCTTGGGGCACTCCGCTTGATACTGGCTGCCAACTAGACATGGAGCCATTGATCACTACCCGTTGAGCTAGCGACGATCTAGCCAGCTTTCTATCCACCTTATAGTCCATTCATCCAGCCCATACTTCTTTAACTTGCTGGCAAGAATACTGTGGGACACTGTATCAAAATCTTTGCTAAAGTCAAGGAATAACACATCCACTGCTTTCCCCTCATCCACAGAGCCAGTTATCTCATCATAGAAGGCAATTAGATTAGTCAGGCATGACTTGCCCTTGGTGAATCCATGCTGACTGTTCCTGATCACTTTCCTCTCCTCTAAGTGCTTCAGAATTGATTCCTTTAGGACCTGCTTCATGATTTTTCCAGGGACTGAGGTGAGGCTGACTGGCCTGTAGTTCCCCGGATCCTCCTCTTTCCCTTTTTTAAGAGATGGGCAATACATTAATCTTTTTCCAGTCGTCCGGGACCTCCCCCAATCACCACGAGTTTTCAAAGATAATGGCCAATGGCTCTGCAATCACATCCGCCAACTCCTTTAGCACTCTCTGATGCAGCGCATCCGGCCCCATGGACTTGTGCTCGTCCAGCTTTTCTAAATAGTCCCAAACCACTTCTTTCTCCACAGAGGGCTGGTCACCTCCTCCCCATGCTGTGCTGCCTAGTGCAGTAGTCTGGGAGCTGACCTTGTTTGTGAAGACAGAGGCAAAAAAAGCATTGAGTACATTAGCTTTTTCCACATCCTCTGTCACTAGGTTGCCTCCCTCATTCAGTAAGGGGCCCACACTTTCCTTGACTTTCTTCTTGTTGCTAACATACCTGAAGAAACCCTTCTTGTTACTCTTAACATCTCTTGCTAGCTGCAACTCCAGGTGTGTTTTGGCCTTCCTGATTTCACTCCTGCATGCCCGAGCAATATTTTTGTACTCTTCCCTGGTCATATGTCCAATCTTCCACTTCTTGGAAGCTTCTTTTTTGTGCTTAAGATCAGCAAGGATTTTACTGTTAAGCCAAGCTGGTCGCTTGCCATATTTACTCTTCTTTCTACACATTGGGATGGTTTGTCCCTGTAACCTCAATAAGGATTCTTTAAAATACAGCCACCTCTCCTGGACTCCTTTCCCCCTCATGTTATTCTCCCAGGGGATCCTGCCCATCAGTTCCCTGAGGGTGTCAAAGTCTGCTTTTCTGAAGTCCAAGGTCCATATTCTGCTGCTCTCCTTTCTTCCCTGTGTCAGGATCCTGAACTTGACCCTCTCATGGTTACTGCCTCCCAGGTTCCCATCCACTTTTGCTTCCCCTACTAATTCTTCCCGGTTTGCGAGCAGCAGGTCAAGAAGAGCTCTGCCCCTCGTTGGTTCCTCCAGCACTTGCACCAGGAAATTGTCCCCTATGCTTTCCAAAAACTTCTTGGATTGTCTGTGCACCGCTGTATTGCTCTCCCAGCTGATATCAGGGTGATTTGAAGTCTCCCATGAGAACCAGGGCCTGCAATCTAGTGACTTCTGTGAGTTGCCAGAAGAAAGCCTCGTCCACCTCATCCCTCTGGTCCGGTGGTCTATAGCAGACTCCCACCATGACATCACCCTTGTTGCTCACACTTCTAAACTTAATCCAGAGACTCTCAGGTTTTTCTGCAGTTTCATACTGGAGCTCTGAGCAGTCATACTGCTCTCTTACATACAGTGCAACTCCCCTACCTTTTCTGCCCTGCCTGTCTTTCCTGAACAGTTTATATCCATCCATGGCAGCACTCCAGTCATGTGAGTTATCCCACCAAGTCTCTGTTGTTCCAATCACATCATAGTTCCTTGACTGTGCCAGGACTTCCAGTTCTCCCTGCTTGTTTCCCAGGCTTCTTGCATTTGTGTATAGGCACTTAAGATAACTCGCTGATTGTCCCGCTTTCTCAGTATGAGGCAGGAGCCCTCCCCTCTTGCTCTCCCCTGCTCTTACTTCCCCGCTTACCTCAGGGCTTTGGTCTCCTTCCCCCGGTGAACCTAGTTTAAAGCCCTCCTCACTAGGTTAGCCAGCCTGCTTGTGAAGATGCTCTTCCCTCTCTTCGTTAGGTGGAGCCCATCTCTGCCTAGCACTCCTCCTTCTTGGAACACCATCTCCTGGTCAAAGAATCCAAAGCCTTCTCTCCGACACCCCCTGCGTAGCCATTTGTTGACTTCCACGATTCGATGGTCTCTACCCAGGCCTTTTCCTTCCACAGGGAGGATGGATGAGAACACCACTTGCGCATCAAACTCCTTTATCCTTCTTCCCAGATCTTTCCCCCTAGATCCTAGGAATGTGCAGGCTTAGATGGTTTTGCCCAGTTCCCAGCTCCCTCCCCATTAAAGGTGAACCTCTGTGAGAGTGCTGGACTAGTGAATATAGGGGAATTAGAGAAATGGCCCTCTTCCCCCCCCCCCCGCAAAAAAAAGTTTTTCTATAGGGGGTTTCTATAGTGGGGCTGGGGAGAGAAGGGCTGGTCTCAAGGAGCTGCACAGCTCCAATGCCTTGAAGTGTTCTTCATTGTTTGTCAAGCCAATTTTAAATTCAGCTTCTGCCTAACAACCACTTGAGAGAGAAATCTGTTACTTACCACCTTTTCCATGGGGTGAGCTGAAAGCATTTGACAGCCATTTATTAAACCTCTTGCTACCTTTGTGAGCTGCCAATGGTTTATATGGGTATTCCAGTCTATGTACAGAAAAACTGAAACAAAGCGAGATTGTGTTATTGCAAAGTGACTTGTGATCCGGGATGTTTGCTTGAGACACCTGAAAGGGGCCCCATATTCAGAAAGTGCTGAGCACTCACCCCCTGGAAATCAGACCCCTTGAGGAGTCTCAGTTTGGGCACCCAAAAATCACTAGCCTCTTTTAAAAACCTCGGCCTGTATGTCTTCCCCAAGGCAGCACAGCCGACGTAGTGGCAGAAATAGGACACAAAGCCAGGGCAGGCTATGTTTTCTAAGCTACTGCCATGTGTTTTTAATTAATCAAGTAGTTGTAAGGAAATACGTAAAGGTCCATGGAAAAAACCAGCTTTTCAAATAAGACTAAATGAAATAGGCTTTGTGCTGTAGGGATGAATTTCATTCCATAGCTTTATCGCAAATCAGAATAGATGGGAGGAAGTTGTATGTTCTCTGGGAAAATAAAAACCCATGAAATGCCTTAATGCAGTGGTTCTCAAACTTTTTTACTGGTGATTCCTTTCACACAGCAAGCCTCTGAGTGCGACCCCTCCCCACTTATAAATTAAAAGCACGTTTTTATATATTTAACACCATTATACATGTTGGAGGCAAAGTGGGGTTTGGGGTGGAGGCTGACAGCTTGCAATCCCCCATGTAAAAGCCTTGTGACCCCATGTAAAAGCCTTGTGACCCCGACCCCCAGTTTGAGAACCCCTGCCTTAATGTGTGCTGTTAATCCAAAAGGTTTCCTTTCTTTTTGTAATTACAGACATAACAAATCTCTCATCCTTCCAGGTAAAACAATACTAGCTGTAAATTTAAGTATGAATGCACTAATGTTAAACCAATCATTATTAATTAAATGCCATTGTCTTAAGGATGAAGTTTAATCCATCCTCCAGAAAGAACATGCCCTTTTACACCATTGTTGTATTTACTTTTCTTATGCAAACTGTGAATTTGTTGAGGTATAGCTGCAGAGAATAGCAGCTCATCTTTAATTACTGGCCCATGCCAAGGAAAACACCCCAAGAAAAGGGGTTTTCACTTCATTTCAGAAGGAACTGCTGTTTGTTTTCCAGTTCAATAAAACATTGTTATTAAAGCTGAATGTCTTTGCTATTGAATGTTTGTTAGGAAGTCTTAAGTGACATGTTTTGGGGTGGGGGATGGGTGAGAAGAGAAGCCCCTCCCCAAACATACTACACTATGCTTTCTCCATTGTTAGAAACAGGACTTTTGATTCTTGGTTATTTTACATATTTTTTTTTCTTTTGGGGAAGACCAACTGGTAAGTTCAGAAGATGTACAGAACTGATCCCTGTCATCACAGATCTGATCATCTGTCACTCACCGAAGGTTTGTGGTCTACGTTTCAACTCTGTTTCAGACATATTTTTAGACCAGTCTCCAGGCTCTGCACTAGTCCATCAAATTAGCTTATCCCCAACAGAGTCTAGCAGAAATAGAGGTGAGTTCAGAAACAGGTTATTAATAATGAACAGTACAGAGACGGGTAGATGGGGGTGTTTCTAGCCACGCTTTCTCATAAATCAAACACAAGGAGACATTGGGATGAAATTGGAAAATGGCAAATTCAGAAATGATCAAATGAAACACACAATTATCCTGTGGAACAAGGGATTTGTTATGTCTCTAATTACAAAAAATGGTATTGTTGAGGCCAAGAGTGTAAGCTGGATTCAGAAAAGGATTGGACAGTTCTGTGGATAACAAGAATATCTAGAGTTATAATAGTAAGCATAAAAAAGCCGAGAGTTTGGCAGATCCTTATTCTCCTAGGCATGAGCCAACCTCTAACTACCAGGGGTTAGGAGAAAATATTCCTTGGGGACTGGTTATCCTATAATTGCCTACTGCAGGGTTTCTTGTAGCTTCCTCTGAAGCAGCTGGTGCTGGCCCCGAGCTGAGTCAGGATGCTAGAATTGATGGATCTTAAGTCTGATTCAGTTTGGCAATTCCTGTGTCAATACTGGAGTATTTTTGAACCAGGCCTGCACTATTTGTTCTAAATGCAAACCAAGACAGCTAAGAGCTTGCTCTTGAAAGACACTGTAAACTCCATGGGGTATGAAGGTACTCAACACTTCTCAGGATCAGGCTCCTTCTACTGTGTGTGCGTGTGTATGTAATCTTGACCCCAATTTTCAAATGTGGACATCTAAATTAGGCCACCAAATTTCTAATCTGGCCACTCAAATCAATATTTAGCTGCCTAAAATGAGTGTTTTGAGTGCCTAATTGCAAAATTGGGTGCCCTAATTTGGGCACATAAATTTGAAAATGGGGCCTCTAAGTATGTATACATGTCAAAACCATAGCTTCACATGCATAAGATTTTATAGTGGGGTGCGACAAAGCTTTTGTTCCTACAAATTTGGGATGACTCTGTTGGTCAGGAGTACTTAGACCTCTGAAACATGTGGATGTGAGGGATTTAACCTTTAGGAGATTAAGTGGTTTCCAGGTGCAGAATTTGTCAATGTTTGTCAGTGTTTTGAAGATGTGCAGCATTGGAGACTGTGAACTTTCTGGGGCAGGGCCTCTCTGTTCTTTGTACAACGGGGCCCTGACCTTTACTTGGGGTCTTTGGGTACTACCCAAATAGAAATAATTAATAATAACTGTATAGGAGATATTACTTTCGTTACTTTGATCCCTCACAAGCCCATTGTAATAATGCAATCTCAAAGCTCATTTTAACCTTGGTACTCTGAGATTTACTTTGCGATTGTGTTCGAGCCCCACGTTGGGCGGATGCTCCTTTTTGGGGGAAGGATAGCTCAGTGGTTTGAGCATTGGCCTGCTAAACCAAGGGTTGTGAGTTCAATCCTTGAGGGGGCCATTTAGGGATCTGGGGCAAAAATTGGGGCTTGGTCCTGCTTTGAGCAGGGGGTTGGACTAGATGACCTCCTGAGGTCCTTTCCAACCCTGTTATTCTATGATTCTATGATTGAGAGAGATGTTTCCCTTTGAACATTTATTCAAAATAAAAATGAAACAATATTAAATTCCTCACCTTCCAATTCGTATCATCATTAGGGATGGAAAAATGCATAGATATGTGAGCTTTATAAAGCCTATGAAAAATTCTGAAACCGTACAGAGGCCCTGGCCAAAGATTTCAGATTTATTTTTAAATCCACATTTTTTTTTCCAAAGGGAAAATATTCTTCATTTCAACCCCTGAGCTGATACATTTCTAAAAGCTTTTAAATGATGGAATTTGAGTTTGTCTATTACTGACTTAGCAGGTTCTTTTGAACAGACTTAATTATTAACACAAATTACTATAACAGCAGCTTCAGACTTTATAGAATTGTGACAGCCTTCGCACTGTCACTGCAAAATAACTCTCCTCCTGTTGACATTATATTTGGTGTATGGGTCTTTTGATGGGACTGAAATTGTTTTGATACTGAGAAGGGGTGTGTGTGTGTGTGTGTGTGTGTGTGAGAGAGAGAGAGTGTGAGATTATCAGCTTGAATCTATGCTCTATTGCTGAATTGAGTCTGAACCTTTTATTAAGGTCTGGAATAGCTCAGTGAAGGAGGTTCCCTGTCCAAGGACTCAGATCCTCTGTATCACCCAACTAGACCTACAGCTTTTCTTGCCTGCTTACCTTTAGATTCCCATTAAGGAGTTTCCGTGGCCAACCACGACTTCTCTATTCTCCACCATAATCCTCCCTTCTTATCCCTTCTCACAAGCCCCCCTTAAAGTAATTTGTAGGACCCAATTGTGCAAGGCCCCAATGCACAACATTTAAAGTCAAGGCACAAGGGCTATGTACAGTTGGGCCCTGCAACCCATTTATAGTTAAATGTGATTCATACCAGGAGTGTACCAGTTTACATGGGATGGGCATGATCTAGGGAGGGGCTTTGGAGGATTCCTTTCATTGGAGAAAGGTTGCTTTGGCCTTGTTGGACGGGTAGGTGGGACTTCCACAGGTAGCCTAGATAAATGAGAGAGACAGTGCACAAGGAAGGACTGGATGCACCAAAACATGCAGGATTATTTGACCCTTCCCCCAGGCTGCTGTATTTTGTTATCACAACTTGAAAAAGAAGCCAATGCCCTTTCCAAAGGAGCTTGAATCCGGCAACAAATTTACCCTCTTCTCCCAAGTGGGCAACAGTTCAGAGTCTTGTCACTTTACAGCTGCTTAAGAGTCAGTGACCGCAAAATGTGTTGTGGACCCTGTTGGGAGAAAGATGTGAAGATGAGAGAGAGTGGTGCAGGGATGGATACACAGGACAACACGACAGAAATGGAGGGGAGGAAAGGAGAAATGGGATGGAAAGCAGAGAGAAAACAAAGTCTGGGATGGAAGAGAGAGGAAGCGAGGGAACAGAAGAGAAAAAGAAAGAAGACTGAAGCTAACAAGGAAAACAAAGCAACAGAAATAGGAAAGAACGATAAGAAAAGATAGGCAACAAAATGAAAGAGACAAAATACATACACGTATTAAAAAACCCAGGAAAACAAAAAGCAGAAGGAAAATGAGAAAAATATTAGAAATAAACAATAGAGGTAAAAGCACAAAGACAAACCCCTGGAATGCTACTGCTCTTATTGCTGTATTTTATTTTAATAGTCTTCAGACATTGTTTTCATTCCCATGTAATATAGTAATTAAGGGCCTAATCCTGCTTGTGTTGAAGTCAACAGAAGTCCATGGAATGCCACTGGGAGAAGGGGCATGTGCAGCCAAGAGTGGGGGTGGGGGGAAGAAGGGGCAGTTTTCCTTGGGTCCCCAAACCAAGCATTGCAGGCAGTGACCTATCGCATGGGGTCACAGAGCCTCTCCCTGAAATTTGGCCTCTCTGTCATGATGGAGGGGAGCCACTGGGCTAAATCTGAGTGGCACTGTGACCCTGCGCACCAGGTCGCAATGCCTAGAGAGCCAGGAACCAGAGCCGAGCTGCCGATGCAAGCTGAGTGCAGCTCAACTGTGTGGCCCATGTGAAAAATGTCTGGGAGCACCCCGAGTGGAGTCTCAAAAGTGAGCAGTGCTGGGTGGTCAGGGGGAGGGGAGTAGCACTGGGTGGTTACTGCATCCTCTTGCAGCTTCCACCACCAGGTGTCCTACAGCAGATCTGGGGATTGCAGTGGAAACTCGGGGAAGGTGGATGCAAGAGGCGCAGGGAGGACTAACCTGTGCCAGTTTCAGTGAACTGAGACTGGCGCGTTAAATGGCCACAGGAAGGGCTGGGATCACTGGAGTAATTTCCTTCTGATTCAGCAAACCAGAGATTTCTAATAACAATGCCTTACATCTGTCCAGTGCCTTTCTTCAACAGACTATTCACTTTCTCCCCCACTGAACAGCAGTTGCCTCCATGGTGGAACACTGCAACCAAACAGAAGCACAGATCAACACTGTGTAACAGTTTAGGGCAGGAAGCGAAGAATTCTGCATCCAGCTGAAATCACGGGGGGGCGGGGGTGTCATTTATGTAGGTGGCAGGTAACAATCTGAGTAGAATGTGTGCGGGAGAGTTAATGCTCACAAAGTGGCAAGCACTGAGCTAGTTTCCGTAATGAGTGATTACTTTTCATCCCGCACTTGTCTCCTTCCAGGGAGAAGCGAAAGAAGCCAATGGCCCAGAAGGAGGCAACTTAACATTTCTGTTGTTATTATTGGCATTACAGTGACCTAGCTACCCCTCCTCCCCCAAGATTGGGGCCCCACACGCTCATCATGAGAGACAGTCCCTGTCCCAAAAAGTTTACAATCTAGACAGCTAAGGGGTTGGATGGGAAACAGAGAGTTGAAGCAACATGACCAAGTCATACAGCAGGGCAGTGGCAGAGCAAGGAATAGAATTCAGGTTTCCTGGCTCCCAGTCCAGTGCACCATCTGCTAGCTCATGCTGAATCCTGAAGCTTTTCTTTTTCTTCCATATTTGAAAGAGACTCAAAGAGGTTTCAAGAGTACTGTTCCTTCCCTCCTCCCACCTTTTGAAGAGCCTAAACGAAGAACTAGAATTTTCTGCAGCAATAATTCAAAAGAAGCCATCCATCCATTTCAGCAGGATGGTTACGTGGCAAGAAAATGCTCCTCCTTGGTCTCCTTTAAACCTTTAAAAGGATAAACCTTTGCTTATGGCCTTCGTTCCAACCAAGGCTAACGGACTATGAGGACAACAAGCAACCTGAAATTTTTCACATAGTCATTGCCCCCTTGCATGTGCGCTAGGTGTAAAAATGAAACCGTGCAGCAGAAAGTTGTGTGTCTGGGTGTTCTGAGTTTATTAAAGGGATGAATAGTGAGTTCGATCCTCTTCTGACTCACACCAGTGACTCACCACTGAGTTCAATGCAATTGTTCCTGATTTTCACCTGTGTAAGTGACAGGGAGACTTGGGGCCAACCGTTCTTTCCCTTAATTATTTCAACTAGATTTTAAATGAATGCAAAACATTTGTTTTATTGATGTTTAAATGTATGTACTGGTGGTATTCATTATTTCTCTCTCTGCTTCTATCTTTATAATTAACACCTCCCACTATTAACTAATGAGCAATAGCCTGATAAAGCAGCACAAAACTCATCATGCAAATTGCTATTTGCAGTTTGGATCCATGCCATGCTTACATTTTTGTTTCTGCAGAAATTTTATGAATTGTAGTATGATGACTTATGGAATTCATATAGTATCAAAAGAGGTTTGCTCTCCATCTCAGAGTTGGTTTCTCTTAGTAAATATCAATTTTTTAGACCAGACTGGATTATGACAATGGATGATCAGAGTTGTTGGCATGATCACATCTTATTAGTACAAAGATTTTATTTAAAGTGAGTCGGAGAAAAAGACTTCAGCAGCATGGTAGGTACAACTGAACCAATCACTATTCTCAATTCTGATACACTGGGGTGTATATGAAGTCATTCTATTGAACTGAATGCAATAGAATTACTTCACATTCACACCAGTGTACTTAAGATCGGATTCTCACTCTATTTATGATATATTGTTACACATAATATACATGTATATGACCAAAACTGACTAGTGATTTTGGGTGCTCAACTTGAAACTCCGTAAAGGGGCCTGATTTGCAGAAAGTGCTGAGCGCCCATCCTCCGAAAAAAATTTGTCTCCTGTAGGTTGTCTCAAATTGTGTGTTCAAGGCACCCAAAATTACTAGTACCTCTTGGGGGCAGGTGGGAGGGGGAGGGAAGAGGCAGGGATCCTCTGGAAAAAACAGGATGTATGATTGTATAATTAAAGACTGTAGAATAGTGCACACACTCAAAGGGGCTGAATTAAGGTTGTATCAGCAACCTTAATTCTGGCATTTCCTAACTTTTCAGTGCTTGGCTTTGCAACCTTAACATTCCTTTAATGTTACCTTTTAGATGTAATATATATATATAATACCAACAGTACAATATATTCCTTACAGTATTCTAAAAACTTAAGCAGAGCCTCCCTTCACAGACAAAAACTGTAAACAATAAGCAAAGCAAGAACAAACCAAAATTATGAAGACACAGAGTCTACCTCAGAGTGGTAAATATTTACCATTGACATTGGTTTATTAATTCCAGCCTATCATTCTTTGCTTGGCTGTCTGACTTGAATAAAACCACCAGGAAGTGAATGCCTAAATGCTCTTCATGAAGGTAGTTCCTAAACTTTCCCACACAAAAATGTGTTTACTGTAACCCTCTTAAAATAAATGATGCCAAATGGAATCTGTATTAACGAGTTAGATTGCTGGTTTGCTGGCCATTATGTGCTGACACTTTAACCAATCAGAAGCCAGTGGGGGTTATATATTGTGTATGGCAAAACTCACATTGACTTCAAGGGGAGGGGATTGAGTCCCACTGCATTTTTTACTCTGAGAAATTGTAATATGCTGCAATGTAATGGTCAGAATCGACATAGAATCATAGAATATCAGGGTTGGAAGGGACCTCAGGAGGTCATCTAGTCCAACCCCCTGCTCAAAGCAGGACCAATCCCCAACTCAATCATCCCAGCCAGGGCTTTGTCAAGCCTGACCTTAAAAACCTCAAAGGAAGGAGATTCTACCACCTCCCTAGGTAACGCATTCCAGTGTTTCACCACCCTCCTAGTGAAAAAGTTTTTCCTAATATCCAACCTAAACCTCCCCCACTGCAACTTGAGACCATTACTCCTTGTCCTGTCCTCTTCTACCACTGAGAATAGTCTAGAACCATCCTCTCTGGAACCACCTCTCAGGTAGTTGAAAGCAGCTATCAAATCCCCCCTCATTCTTCTCTTCTGCAGACTAAACAATCCCAGTTCCCTCAGCCTCTCCTCATAAGTCATGTGTTCCAGACTTCATAATTGTACATTAAAAATAACTTTTTCCCTTTCATATATATATATATATAGACTATATATATATAGTCTCCTCGCAAAACCAACAGCATGGCCGCAAAAATACATTGTAATTAAACCAAATCCACAAAATCTCATTCACTTTTAAGAGGCTATTTCCAAGGAATTACGGAGCGGGAGAAATTCATTCCACAAAAAAATGAATGGGAAAAGCAGACAGCTTTCAGGGCTGTGTTTAGGTAAGGTTCAATATTTATTAAAAATACATTTGTTATTAATGTAGTTTTGTTTTAAGCAAACTTGTTTTTGTTTCCTTTTGGGCTAGCTTTGCCCAGGAAAGGGAATAAGGGGGCGGGGGAATCAGAACACTCATCATTTCAGTGGGACCAGTTGTGGAGCACAGTGCTACTCAACCTGAGTAAGGGGATCAGACTCTAGCCCCAAATGATTAAATTTACATCAGTCATTTATTTGGGATAATTGAAATAAAGTCATTGGAATTCAACACTGGCACAGGATCAGCACCTCCTGCTTTGATGATAAATATCTAGAATTTACCCTGACATTTATTTTCTGTAAGTACCAGCAGGAGACCATTATTCTGTGACAACATGCTGTTCCATTGACATTATCCCTTAAATATATTTAAAGATGAAGGTGCTGTGGATTTCTCAGGAGAGGGTGCAAAGCTAATGATTATTCTCTTCATATCAGAAGTGAAACCTCAGTTGAGGGAAAAGCTGCTTTAGATTTAGGTCCTATTGCGCCAGTGAAAATGTATTACGGTTTTACTATTTACTGAGCACTGGAGAATGACCTTGGTGTTGTACAAACAGATATAAGGAGACACAGACCCTGTCCCCGGGAGTAAGTGAAAACTCCCATCTTGCAATCAGATCCATAGGGGCAGACCTTTGTGTGTGTGTGTGTGTATGAAGCCCTTCTGAATCCATGTCCTGAATGTTAAAACAAGGGGTAGTGGGTAATTAATACTACCACTAAAAGTATATGAATATATTAATATAAATATTAAGTATTTGTATTACAGCAGCACCTAGGGGCTCCAGGCAAGGCTGGGGTCTCATTGTGTCAAGCACTGTACAAACATATCCTAAGAGACAGTGTTTGTCCCAACAACTGAAATAGACAAAGGAGAGGAGGACAGAGTGAGGTAAAGAGATTGTTCAGGGTCACACAGCTGGTCAGTCTCTTGTCTCCTCCTCCAGTGCCTTAGCTACTGGACTATGCTGCCCTACCATAAGAGCTCAGATTTTTTTTTTTAATGCTAGAGTATGCTGCAGTATGTTACAAAGCACGGGGCGGCTGCTTGCTTTTAGGGCCAGATCCTGTTTTCTCGGCAGTGGCAAAACTCTCTTTGACTTCAGTGGGACCAGGATCCAGCCCGTGTTACTGGTACTAAGTATTAACTTTCTCAGCGGGAGCTGCCGGATCGCAGAGGGAGCTGGCTACCTTCTCCCTTCCTGGCTGTGTGGCACTAGTTTGGACCCAGGCTCAGACAAAAGGCAAGCTTGCAAACTCCTGCGGAATGAATAAGGGGATCAGGTTGCTCGCTCTCTCACGTGACTCTCTGCCCGTTCCTTGAGTCCCGGGGTCCATTTTCACACTGAGAGGGGAGGAGCGTCTCGGGCTCCTAGCTCCAGGTTTATTTGGTCATTTTCTGCAGGCACGTTGCTTTGGGCTCCCTGGAGCTCACTCGATTTCCTCCTTGCAGGGTCTTTTCCCCTTTGCAACGGCCCCTTTCTGATTCCCACCCCGCCTTTCCTTCCCGCTCCTCCAAGACCCCATTGCAGAAGGAGCTTTGCACGGATCTGCTGAGCTGGGGGGAAAAAATAAGACACCCTCAGGCAAATGGGGGGAAGGAGGGGCAACAGTGCCACCCTCACCACCAGCAGCGCTGTTTAATTCTTCTGCTTCTGTTTAGCCCCCGCCTGCACTGAGATCAGCCCCAAGAGCGAGCGAGGCTCACGTTTTGTGTCTTTGCAGGAGCCCGGGGCTGGGCACAGAACTGCAGCGCCGGAGAAAGTTTCCTGGGAGGGAGCCTCGCCGAGGGGATCTTATTTGCCCGCCGGGCTGCTGGTGAGGAAGGGGGCTGCGCAGCAGAGGTCCCCGCCCCCGCCCGCTTTGATTCCTGCCCCTCTGCGCAGAGCTGGGCGTAGGACTGGTGTCAAGTGAACTTGAAAAGCTGATTTGCAGGCAAACCTGCCGCGGTGGGTTTCTTCTGCGGCGCTCGGAGATGGAAGGGGGGGGGGGGGGTCTCGGCCACGGGGAAGTTTTTGCAGCGGAATGAATCCGGATTCAACTTTGGGACCATGCTGCTGATTGGGCTCGTGTGAGCAGCTCCTGAGCTAAGGACACAGTCACTCCCTTTCCACGCGCTGGGCATGTTTGTGCTGCTGGACCCTCAAACCGCTTCGATCCTTTTAATCTAATTCAACCGAAGCAGCCAGGAGCACCGGGAACGTTTGACATTGGGCTGAGTTGTGGAGTCTGCCCCCCACCCCATCAACACCCCCCAAAAAAGGGCGGAAGGAGGAGGTTTTGCAGGGGGCTGCGGGGGTGCCCGGCTCCAGACTCGGCTTCGCCTCTGGCAATGGATTACCTGGAAGTGTGGCTCCGGGTCGCGCTCCTCTTTGCGGGATTTGCCGTATTGCCCCAGCAGCAGGCGCAAGGTGAGTACAAAGCGCACCCCGATTGGACGGCTATTGACTTCGTGTAGTTACGAGGCGGGTTGCACGCGTTAGGAATTCTCCCCGCTGAAGATGGCTCTGATCCGGGTTAATTCCCCCCCCCCCGCCCCGGTGTGCCTGTCCCCTCCGTTGGCCCAGTGGCATTAAATGGAGTCGGCTGCAGAATCCCCGGCTGCATAATTCAGCTGGCGCTCAGAGGGAAGGACGCACCGGAGCGGAGAGGTTTGCTGGAAGGCGTGCAGGGTGGTGAAATCCATAAAGGCAGGAGGGGTTGCAGCAAACCGCCCCCTCTGCAAGCAAACCCACCGCGCTGGGGCGGGAATCCGAGCTGACCTCGGAGATCAGGGGAGCTGAAAGGCGGCAGGTGGGTCTCAGGAGCGCACAGCGGGCGGGACCCCGGGGTGTGAGCGTGCCGGCGGCCCTTTGCTCCCAGCCCTGTTTCCTGCGGGCCGCCTGCTCTGCAGCGCGCGGAGCCCCTGGCGCGGGCCTCTGGGGGGCCGGGGCGGCTTGGGGGGGCCGGGGTTGTGTGCGCGCGGCAGGGGTGGCTTTGAGCTCCGCTCCGCTCCCAGCCCTGGGGTTCGCTCCTTATTCGGCCGGCTGCGGGAGGGGAGCGCCCTCCTGGCTGCAAGCGGGGAGAACCAGAGCCCGGGGCCCGCCTTCCTTCTCCTGTGCCCCCGGGCTCTTTGCGGGCCGGGGGCGGGGGTCCCTGCAGGCGTCCCGGTTGCAGGCGGTGCCCGAGGCGGGACAAGGCGTGGGGCTTGGCAGCTCGCGAGCTGGGGTCCGAAGCAGCTGGGGAAACTTCTCCGCCTCGCGCCTCTTTCCCACTCTGGGGGGGCTTGCTGCTGTTTTCTGGCCTGTGGCACCCCCTGCCAGGCCTCTGCCGGTCTTACACACACACACACACACACACACACACACACTACAGGGTGTGATGCCCCCCCAATACACGCATGTGCCCTGTCTCGCTCTCCCTCCAGCAGCAGACAGGCCAATCAAAGACATCACCTCAGTGGTTCTCAACCAGGGGGTACGCAGAGGTCTTCTGAGGGGTACACCAGCTCATCTAGATACTTGTCAAGTTTTGCAACAGGCACTAGCAGAGTCGGTACAAACTACAATTTCATAGGGACAGTGACTTGTTTATACTGCTCTGTGTACCATACACTGAAATGTAAGTACAAGACATATTCCAGTTGATTTATTTGATAATTACATGGTAAAAATGAGACAATAGGTGAATTTTCAGTGACAGGGTGCCGTGGCACTTCTGCATTTTCATGTCTGCTTTTGTAAGCAAGTAGTTTTAAAGTGAGGTAAAACTTGGGGGTACAAATCAGACTCCTGAAAGGGGTACAGTAGTCTGGAAAAGTTGAGAGCCACTGTATTACTGCACCCACCCTGTGTCTCTCGCACAATAGGGGGCAGTCTTGCACTGGCAGGCAGGACTGGCGCAGCGGCGTGGGATTTTTTACAAAGCACCTCAGTGGCTGGGGAGCGCATCTTCCCTGAGCGGGGTGACTACGTAGCTGCGTCCAATCCTCCCTGACCAAACAGGGCCTTTCCAGATCTGTGACTGAGCTGGCACTTTTGTTCTCAACCCCGCTCTTCAGCCACTTAAAAAAAAAGCATAAATTACCCTCTGAGCTGCAATTTCTTATCCTCGCTCTTGGCCCAGGAATAAATCATAATAATTAATAACAAGTTGAAGAAAATCCACTAGCTATTTCTCAGTTACTGAAGAATGGGTGGGGGGAAATGTCAGGTCCAGGTGGGTTTCATGCAACGTGCAGTGTGTGTTGTTACTGCTCAAGGCAGCCGGGACTTACGTGATGTTTTGCTGGTGGATTTTACGCTGGTTTCTAAAGGGAACGTGCTGTGTAGAAGGGTATGTTCCCTGCTGTCTGCCCCGTCTGCTGGTTATGATTCTTCCCCTTCTCCTCACTCTGCCTTCGTCAGTGTGGAAGTGGAATGGAGGGGTTAACAGCAGCCAGTATCTGGTAGTGCAATCATACTCCATAGCTGCTTTTCTCCATGCTACATGCCACTTTGCATAGCATTACTGTCATTTTTCAGAGTAGCAGCCGTGTTAGTCTGTATTCGCAAAAAGAAAAGGAGTACTAGTGGCACCTTAGAGACTAACCAATTTATTTGAGCATAAGCTTTCATGGGCTACAATCATCGGATGCATTCAGTGGAAAATACAGACTTTTTACTGTCATTTTTGTTTGGTTGGAGGGGGCTCTGCGGATCAGCTTCTTTGTTGCGTCATGGAGGGCGTTTGCTGCAATGTTCCTTACCATGGCGTCGGGACACGTCAGCAGGCGGAAGGCGTGGGTGATCACCGCGATGTCACACAGGTCACCCATGCGGGGGACATTGGCACCGCCATGCCTGTGGGCGATATAGACCTGCTGGCTCTCTGGGGAAGGAAAAGCCACTTCTTCACCAGCTGCTGGACGATCTTGTATTTTCCACTGAATGCATCCGATGAAGTGAGCTGTAGCTCACGAAAGCTTATGCTCAAATAAATTGGTAAGTCTCTAAGGTGCCACTAGTACTCCTTTTCTTTTTACTGTCATTTTGCATCCTTCTGTGCCACGCAACAGAGGGGAAACAGATGACCCTACACATGTGAAATTTAGCAGTTCCTTTAGGAGCCACCACTCTTGACTTTCATTAACATTTAAACCATAGTGATTCATTAACTTAAGCTTTATTGAACTTAATATGCTCAAGGTTCTTAGTCAATAACAATAAGTTATCTCAGTCAGTAGGTAAAATCTCCCAAGTCACTTAAAAAGAAAAGGAGGGCTTGTGGCACCTTAGAGACTAACAAATTTATTTGAGCATAAGCTTTCGTGAGCTACAGCTCACTTCATCGGATGCATTCAGTGAAAAATACAGTGGGGAGATTTATATACACAGAGAACATGAAACAATGGGTGTTACCACACACACTGTAATGAGAGTGACCAGGTAAGATGAGCTATTACCAGCAGGAGAGTGAGGTGGGGGGGGGTGGGCAACTTTGGTAGTGATAATCAAGGTGGGCCATTTCCAGCAGTTGACAAGAACATGTGAGGAACAGTAGGAGGGGAAAATAAACATGGGGAAATAGTTTTACTTTGTGTAATGACACATCCACTCCCAGTCTTTATTCAAGCAAATGTAATGGTGTCCAGTTTGCAAATTAATTCCAATTCAGTCTCTTGTTGGAGTCTGTTTGTTTTTGAAGTTTTTTTTTGTTGAAGAATTGCCACTTTTAGGTCTGTAATCGAGTGACCAGAGAGATTGAAGTGTTCTTCCACTGGTTTTTGAATGTTATAATTCCTGACATCTGATTTGTGACTTTGTCCTCACCCATAACTATTTCACATTTGGGGGCAATGTATACCTTCAAATCAGCGGCACTGCTATGGGTACCCGCATGGCCCCACAGTATGCCAACTTTTTAATGGCTGACTGTCACGGAGTCCCCGGGCGATGCTCTGGAACTGCTCCCTACGAAGCCAGGCAGGACTCTGGTGAAGTCTCCTTTCTATGAGCAGGCTGTCTTCAGGACAAACAGCTCACACAGCTTCCACCTTCCTGGGTCTGACCTCGGAGCATTCAGCATTCTCTGCCCCTCCGTGCGCTTCCCACAGCGAGTCTGCCCAGGCGGGGCTCCTGGGGAAGCCAGAGGGTCCTGCACCCCAACTTCGCAATCAGACGTGACTCTCAGCCAGCCAGTAAAACAGAGGTTTATTAGATGACAGGAACATGGTCTAAACCAGAGCTTGTAGGTACAGAGAACAGGACCCCTCAGCTGGGTCCATTTTGGGGGCAGTGAGCCAGACAACCACATCTGTACTTCACTCCATGTCCCCAGCAAGCCCCCAACTGAAACTCTTTCCAGCCCCTCCTCCTCTGGGCTTTGTCCCTTTCCCGGGCCAGGAGCTCACCTGATCTCTTTGTCTTCAACCCTTTAGCTCTCACCTTGCAGCGGGGAAGGGCCCAGGCCATCAGTTGCCAGGAAACAGGGTGTTGGCCATTCTCTGTGTCCAGACCCCTGCACACACCTGCCCTCTAGGGTTCTGCAATGATCATACACCCTTATTCCACCACCTAGATACTTAAGAACTCCATAGGGGAAACTGAGGCACCCCCACACTATTCAGAGGAAACATTAAGAACAGTCACACTGACTTAGAACAGTGCTTCCTCAGCTCTCGTCCCCTTATGCCCCTACTCTACTCATGCTACACTGATGACATCTTCATCATCTGGACCCATGGAAAAGAAGCCCTTGAGGAATTCCACCATGATTTCAACAATTTCCATCCCACCATCAACCTCAGCCTGGACCAGTCCACACAAGAGATCCACTTCCTGGACACTACAGTGCTAATAAGCGATGGTCACGTAAACACCACCCTATACCGGAAACCTACTGTCCGCTATTCCTACCTACATGCCTCCAGCTTTCACCCTGACCACACCACACGATCCATTGTCTACAGCCAAGCTCTGCGATACAACCGCATTTGCTCCAACCCTTCAGACAGAGACAAACACCTACAAGATCTCTATCAAGCGTTCTTACAACTACAGTAGCCACCTGCGGAAGTGAAGAAACAGATTGACAGAGCCAGAAGAGTACCCAGAAGTCACCTACTACAGGACAGGCCCAACAAAGAAAATAACAGAACGCCACTAGCCGTCACCTTCAGCCCCCAACTAAAACCTCTCCAGCGCATCATCAAGGATCTACAACCTATCCTGAAGGACGATCCATCACTCTCGCAGATCTTGGGAGACAGGCCAGTCCTTGCCTACAGACAGCCCCCCAACCTGAAGCAAATACTCACCAGCAACCACACAACAGAACCACTAACCCAGGAACCTATCCTTGCAGCAAAGCTCGTTGCCAACTGTGTCCACATATCTATTCAGGGGACACCATCATAGGGCCTAATCGTATCAGCCACACTATCAGAGGCTCGTTCACCTGCGCATCTACCAATGTGATATGTGCCAGCAATGCCCCTCTGGCATGTACATTGGCTATACCGGACAGTCTCTATGTAAGAGAATAAATGGACACAAATCAGACGTCAGGAATTATAACATTCAAAAACCATTCGGAGAACACTTTGGTCACTCGATTACAGACCTAAAAGTGGCAATTCTTCAACAAAGACACTTCAAAAACAGATTCCAACGAGAGACTGCTGAATTGGAATTAATTTGCAAACTGGACACCATTACATTAGGCTTGAATAAAGACTGGGAGTGGATGTGTCATTACACAAAGTAAAACTATTTCCCCGTGTTTATGTCCCCCCCCCCCCCCCACTGTTCCTCACACGTTCTTGTCAACTGCTGGAAATGACCCACCTTGATTATCACTACAAAAGGTTTTTTTTTTTTTTTTTTTCTTTCTTTTTCTCTTTCTCTCCTGCTGGTAATAGCTCATCTTACCTGATCACTCTCATTACAGTAGTGTATGGTAAAACCCATTGTTTCATGTTCTCTGTGTATATAAAATCTCCCCGCTGTATTTTCCACTGAATGCATCCGATGAAGTGAGCTGTAGCTCACAAAAGTTTATGCTCAAATAAATTGGTTAGTCTCTAAGGTGCCACAAGTACTCCTTTTCTTTTTGCGGATACAGACTAACACGGCTGCTACTCTGAAACCAAGTCACTTAGGAGCCTATGTTTCACTGAAAGTCCCTGAGACTCAGTTTCCTTAGGCAATTTAGAAAATGTGACCTGGCAGCAATAGTTATCTTCGTCAATAACAGGTGTGGGTGTGTGAGTTGAAGAGCAGCATTGTCAGGTGTGACATCAGATAATCCAAACTGTGTGTGTGTGAAATTATGAGTGACGCACCCTCCTTCCCGACAACAACAATCTTGATAGAGCACAATATTAACATCTCTGAGTTTAGGGGACCCAACACAAAAGTGATAATGAGTTGGGTCCCTCTCACCCCCGCCAAGGTGGTTCAGTATGTAAATGAGAATGTATTCCTTGAGGTGCAGGGAGACGCTTCTCTTTCTTGTGTGTTGGGTTTAGCAGAAGATCATTCATCTAAAAGACCATTGGGTAACTTGGAAACACAGGCAAAGCTTCTATAAACTCGAATGAAAAATACAATATACAGACATATTGTATCGTATTAGTAGAGCCCTGCAAATCCGCCGATATCTGTTTTATATCCATGGATCATTTTTGCAGGTTGCGGATGGATGCGAATCCAAATTTTGTGTCTGCGTGGGGCTCTAAATAAAGTGTCAGGGAGCACTCTCGGTGACTGTCTTGAGGGCAGGACAGTTCAGTAGTAGAAAAGTTGGCAAAAATGTAGCTAGAATGTCTTTGAAAATCTATGTATGTCAAGTCATGCAGTACGGGATGAACACAAGTGTTTGAAGAGGACTTTCTCCCATTACAGTTTGTGAGCAGGTGAACTATACCTATATGCTTTAGTTAGGAGAGAATCAGACTTTGTGTTTTTCCTGTGCAGTCATTCAGAGGCATGACTGGTGCTGCTGAGGGGCGCCAGTGTGGTCAGCTGAATAGGATGTGGGACTGAGCATCAGGAGATGTAGATTCTAAACCCGCCACTGCCCTCTTGTGTGATCTTGGGCAAATCAGAGTGGATTTTAAGGGCTGAAGCTGTTATCATTGGGCTTCTCAATTTTTAAAAATAAATTAAAATATGTAGGACACAAAAGTAAAGTGGAATATAGTAGAGCAAGGGAAAAATCGTGTGCAGGAAAGTCTCTCTCGGTGGTGAGTGTTTATAACAAAACCATTGTAAACGGACAAACTGGAAAAACTTCCTGGGCTTGGCTGTCTGTTACTGTAATGCCCCTGTGCACCATAGTGGCTCTGCAAAAGGGCCATACAGAACGTGTAAATGGAATCTTGCAACTTTACATCACTCTGGCAATGCGTTCAAGAGATCTGAGTGTAACTGAAATCAATCAAATCCAGTGTCTTGAACTTGAATCCAGTCCTGTGTCCTCTGGGTGAGGGAATCTTCCCAAGCCTTTCTCTCTGTTCTGAGTCCAAAGTCACAACTCTGAGGACCCGACCGATTTCCCATTCGCATCAATGGGAACACAGCCAGTTGACTTTAGTGGAAATTTGATTGGGTCCTTATGGCCTTTCCCCTGATCAAAGGAAAATAATCCCTTACTTGCCAAGAACCAGATTATGCCTTTGCAATCTGTTACACCTGGATTAAAGACCAATTCAATAGATAACTCTCAGTTTTAAGCAACCACTTTACTGTAGACCCAAGGTTTCTTGTACAATTTTGCTTCATCTGTTTTTAAAGGCATCCTCTCTACCAGACAGCCAAGTTCTGTTAATTTGGGTGGTCCCTAAGGCAGTTGTCACTGCATTCTTTTTTTTCTTTTGTAATTTCTTGTCACATCTTTAGTAGCCAGATGCGTGCAGCTGTTTGAAGAGGACTGTCTGCCAGAAAAATCAATAAAAACTGTCATTCAGTTCATTCACAATTTCATTCCCCTGCCCCATTTTTTGACTTATTGAGATAGAATGTGTGAAACTGGTACCTCACCAATCATTTGCTTGGGTAACCTTTCTCTTTCATTATTGTCAGGGTCAGCGATAGGCACTAGGGTGTGAATGATGTTATACATCAAAGTATTTGGGATGTGCTTGCTATTCAGAATAACGTTGCATTATCATTGAGGAAGTCTAGGTGTAGAGAAACCGTCATGAGAAATCACCAAAAGAAATGTATGAAATAACGCCATTTGTGTCAAATTCCGTTCTCAGATAGATGTGATTTCAGTGGGAGTCACATGAGCGGATCTGTAGGCAGAATGTGACCCTTTGTGTGTAGTATGATTTAAGAATGGAATTCAAGCAAACGTTTAAAGTGATAACATTTTTGATGTATTTATATATATATTTATTTGTATATTTACTGTGCCTTCAGTTTTTCAATGGGAGCCAAGCACACCAATCCAAGGATGGATTCTGGCTTTAAGCATAAGACCTTACTTCTGAAGAGAGAACTAGAAAGTAGCCTTCGGTGAAACTGGAAGAAGAGAATAAACAATCTCCTGAATGCATAATGGACCAAATCTTGGAAATCCTCATTCATGCAAAACATCCATTTAAGTTAATGGGAGGTTTGCCTGAGTGTGGACCACAGTATCTGATCCTGCTAAGAACCTGAGAGGTTAGCCGTTCTGATTCACTAAGCAGTAATCCTAGGATAAGGAAGGGCAATTGCAGCAAAGGATATTTATCATTCAGTAGCTGATGGAGGAATCAGTTGCTGGGGGGCAAAAACCTTTCTGTCTGCAACGGGTTTGGTTTTTTTTTTTAAATTTGTGTTCTTCTACCAGTGAAAAGATTCAACTTTTCAATCCATGCCTCAAAGTACCTGCAGTTCCCATTTCAAGGCAAGTGGGACAATGAATATTGGAGAGAGACAGACAGATTTATCTGTGTCCAGAGCACTTGATTACATAAAAAGCTACAAACGTAAACTTGCCCATTCTTGTTTTCCCCACAGTCCTTTTGGTGCGCTGAAAACGCTGGGGAGGGATGTCCATTTCCCCTACATCTTGTGCTGGGGACCTGCCTCCTAAAGCAGTGTCTTGGTATGCTGGACTGGTTATTTGGGGGTATCTGCCTTCTCGCAGAGATTCATTCTGTCCTTTATTTTATTGCGTATGGTAGCAGACTCCTCTCCTGCCTTTCTCGATTACTGTCTCTGCACTTGACCTCTGGATGAGAAAGCAGGCAAGTAGTTTCCTGCAAAGCTAATGCTCATGACACTTTATCAATGGTCTGGCAGGTATATGGTGTAAGCAAGTGCCCACCCCTTTTTGGAGATCAACTGCTATGCTTTCTGATGCCTTCTTTGTTTCTGTGTTCTCCACTCTGGTTCGCAGCCAAAATTCCCTGCTCTGCTGCCAGCCTGGCCATCCCATGTGCCAGGCGAGACCAAAACCTTGGTTTGGTTTGGGTTTTCCCCTGCTGCTGAGCACGTAGTCAGTTGTTTTGCATCCCTTCAGACTTATTGGTGTCACTTTTTTATTTTGATTAAACTAGCCTTGTATATAATGTGCTACTTAATAGCCTTGCGCCTGCTCCCAGAGAAGCCCGAGTGGCTGTTTCCAGTGGGGACAGAACTGAGTCCTGAATGTGCAGTTTTCAAACCTATCATGATGCATGTTAAGGACAAGATGGAAACCCGCACAGTTTACACAAATTGCCTAAACACCAGATGAGTTTTATTATAGGTAGATGCATATTAAAGTGTTCTGGCTTGACGGCCAATTAATTAGAAGGAATACAATTTTGTGGAGGTGGCCAACTCAAGGGATTAAAAGAGGGATATGAAGCCTTCACCTCTAGGTCACTAATTCAGACTCAGGCCAGGAAGCTGTCACTTTCTGATCTTTGGCCTGTGTGAAAGGTACACAGTGCTGCGTGAGGTACAAGGAGCTAATTGTGTCTGTCCTGTGCCTAGTGCCTACCACTGGGGAGACACCAAACTGGGAGATCAGTTTTCTGGCAGTGTCACTGGAGAAGCCAAGGAATGCGCTGGCATAGAAACTAAACTACCGTCCCCATAGGGGCAGGACCTTCCTGGTCAGCTTTGAGGCCCATTGGCTCAGTGTGGGTGAAGCTTGTGGTGCTGTTGCCCATCATGTCTGTGCTCTCTGGTGCTGGGCTGTTTTGACCTCAGCTGGAAGGATGGACACAGCCAAACGAGGAGGCCTTCCTGAAGGAACAACATTGGCCCACTATTCAGTCAGAAGAAAGGCCATGAAAACATGTGTTAAAATGGGGCGGGGTCAAATGTGTAAGAGTTTGAGAGAGACAAGGTGGGTAAGGAAATTAACATCTTTTATTGGACTGCCTTCTGTTGGTGGAGGAGACAAGCTTTATAGCAACAGAAGCTGGTCCAATAAAAGATATATCTTCACCTCTCCCCTCCCACCCCGTATCTTGGGATCAACACGGCTATAACAACACTGCAAATGATAAAAGCTTGCCAGTGGGCAGTGCCAAGCAGAGTACCTCAGACAGCACCCTATGAGAGATTGGGGGAGTCAATAGATGCCACCCAGAGGCACTCTGCTCGAATGGGTGAGATAATTGCCTCTCTCAGGCAGTACATCAGACATGACTATCCAAGAAACAGTGGCAATGGGTGGTGAGGGACTATATTTTGGATCGATGGCGCATTTATTGGCAGATAGACAACTTACTGCATCCCTGAGCCCAGTGGTTCTCCCTTGCGGTCCAAGCAGCATCCAGCTGCATCTCATGTGACAGCCTCAGGACCATACAGGTAGTATATATATTGAATGGATGCGGCCCACATAATACAGAGAGAGCTGCATATGCAGCCCTCAGTGGTAAATAGGTACCAAAAGAGCCTCCTTCATTATAACAGGTCTTATTGTGGTCACGGGCAGTTTAACTGCCATCCCTCCAGTTGTGGCTTCTTGAGCTCCCCCTCCTGCCTCCGTGGAGCTAAAGAACAAACGGCATGCCAGCTGGTTATGGCCTGCCCTCTCTATCCTCTTGATGATGGATGGATGCGCATGATGTCTCTGGAAGCTGTTGCCATGATAAAGTGGCTACATTACTTACCCCATTCTAGTTCGTTGCTTGTGCTGCCTTCTGGATTTGAAGGTGACCAATGCCAGGAGGAGGTGAACAAGGAGGTGCTAGGACTGAATGGAGTGATTGAGCAAGTGGTGGATTGATAGAGCTGCATTGTCTTAAAGCAAATAGAAAAAGGACAAAAAACATTTGGATTCATAATAACATTTCCTTTTCTATATTTGATTGCTTTTTGTCTTGGCATCCCTAAAATAAACCCTAGTGACATTCAGGGGAATTGTGGATGCTCAAAGAATGCAAGGTCAAGTAGTTTTGAAGCACTGGTTTATGGGTGAGTCTATTGATATCAGCTTCCTTCTAATCGACTTTCTTTTTGGTCCTACAGGTGCTTGTGTCTACCAAGGCTCATTGTTTGAGGTAGGTGAACCTTAATATGTTTCATGGTTACATTGAGGTTGATAGGCTGCACTTATGACTCAACAAGTTTTGTCAGTGCCACATGACTTCCGTGGCACAAATTGTAGTGATGCTTTCATGAATATGCAATGGGGCGAAATCCTGGACCCGCTGAAATCCATTGCAAAATTCCTGTTGACTTCAGTAGAGTCAGGATTTCACCCATGGTCTTTGTCAACCCAACCAGGCTACTGTTGAGCAAGACTCCGTGCATATTGACAAATTTGGCTCTTTGTTTGTCCTGTGCATTTTTAAGCAATGGGATTCAGGAATGTGCAAAACAAGACTGGCCAGCAAGTGTTGTCTAAAATCTCCCTGTATATTCTGCATGTATTTGATGTTTTGCTATCAGTGATGATCGTTTAACACTTTTCTTCTGGAAAACTTCATATTCATTGTGTGCTGTGACTTCTCCTTTTTTAAACTAAAAGTATGACTCTTGCATTTTTTTGCTGTGACAAAACCATGATTTCTCCATTTTTCACAATTGCAAATAATCCACCTTAATCATTGGGCAGATATGTGATGGAGGGAATCTCATGCAAATAGTACTTTTCCATACAATACTTGGCTGCCTCAATTTGATACTGAAACAGTAAAAAGAAATTGACAAGAACGTTGCTCCTGAAGTGCTTACACACAGGCGTGCTATCACAACGAAACTACACAATGGTTTGTTGTTGTGGAATCTAAAGTAGCGTGCATCATGTTTATTTATTAGCTAGACTGGGTTTATATGTTTTATTTCCCTTAATACCCCCCTCCAACAAAGTTACTGCAGTGTCTTTGGAATCTATAACTATTGTATAATCTCAAGTTTTATAGGAGTTGGGTTCTTTTGCCTTCCAACCTTGACACTGACCCTTTTAAAGTTCTCCTGCACTTTAAAGGGGGAAATGAAGTGGAATTGATTTACATCACTGTGTCTTTGGTGGATGGCTTGGGGAAAAGCTGAAGCAGATTGTGTTCATTTGTTTCCATTAATAATACACTATGGAGCATCACAGTGTTTTAAAGGAGATTGAAAAGTCTGCCTACACTCCATCAACTCTAATAAATTGTGTGGCAGATCATTCTCTTCTACTCATTTTATCTCAATAAGGACTGTAATATAGTATAATAAGGGGATAGGAAATGAGATGTTCATCTATGTCACTGCATGATGATGATGTGTGTGACTTTTACAATTCTGTTTTTTTTTTTTTTTTTTGGCTTTGTACGCTTGTCTGGATGATGGAGTTGATGAAGATACGGAATAAATTGAAGGTTGTTTTTTGTTTAAATTATAGAAATTAAGGGTCAGTTATGGAAACCGTTCCTCACTTTAAGTAATTCCTTACTCAGTATGTTGATGTCAGTGGGATTACTCGTGGCGTAGGATACACTACTCTGTGTGTGTAAAGGTATACGGATCTTAAAGCAGCTTTAATTAAGAAAAGTGCTGCACTGGGGAAAAACATCCTATATTTTGTTTGGCTTGAGGACTGTACACATGTGTAGTTATCCTATCGTGTGACCATCATGTAAATGTCACTATGAAGAAGAAAAAAGTATATTAGCATTGTACCGGTGTTGGTATTTTTCAACATGTTACTACTTGAAGAAAAATACCAGGTCAAGTTATAGGGCTAGTTATAACCAGGTCAAGATGTGTGCTAACAAGACATAAACTGCCTGGCAACACTGAAAGGGGAGAAATACCAGCTGCATGCTGTTTTTTGGATTCTTTCAGAATCCCAGTTTGTTTAAAAGCAATACGATATTGTTTGTAGTAGCTCCCACAGCATGCAAGGTGCTTTCTGAACACAGCTGGAGAGAACAGCAACTTTCACATTCTGAGTGCTACTAAGGACAAAAAACGATAAGACAATAATAATAATAATTGCTGAAATCCTTGCCCTGAGGAACATATAACTTAAAAAGACAAAGATACACTAAGGATGGGAGAGAAGGATGAAACGTACAAGCAACGTGATCAGGAGGAGGATGGGGACCCGACTTATTTCTTTGCTTTGTTGTTGGAGCTGGATGAACAGAAATGTGTGCCCATCCAGGCCCTCACTGATACCAGGAGCTCCTCGCAGGCACAAGGGCCCCGTTAACATCAGTGAGGCTCTGAATGGATACAGAGCTCCACCCATTGCAGGATGGGGGTCCAAATTCCTCCTCCCTGCCTTCTTCCACACATTGCTCTCGCTTGTTTTTCTCTCACCTCAGTTTCCAAATACCATTCCAACATCCTTATGCACTTCCCTCCCAGCACTGGTCCGTCTCCCTCCAAGCAGTTCACTCACGAAATAGGTAGATGACTTAGTCAGCTAGTTTCTTGTAGGTATTGTGACTAAGTGGTCTCGGAGAGGCATTTAAGGAAGTGCATTAGAAAGAAATTGATTATTTTGCTGCTGCTGTACCTGTGTCCTAAGCACCTCTGGCTGTGTACAGGAGCTACTGCTGAAAAGAGAAATTCTATGCAGAGAAAGCATTTGGATAGGATTCTCCCCACCCCAGGAGGGAAATCAAGGAAAAGTCTAATTACATTATTTCCTTCAGAGAGGGATTGCTCCAAACCTGCAAAATCTCATAGAAAACAGAATTTTTCAGCCATTTCCAAACGAAAAATTACGAAGTTTGGAAAAAATAGCTCCGCATTAAGGATAGTGCCTAGAGAGAGGCTGCCATCTTTCATTGATTTGTACATCGACCATTCTTATTTTAAGATTTCTATCTAGAAGAGTCTCAAATGGTACAGTGTGCCTGAGACTAGCAAACACTGCTTTTTTTTTTTTATATCGGTTGTTATATGCATTAATAAACTGTGTCACTTGCAGACTTCTAAAGCTACACAGCTCTTTTCAAGCATTAACCATCTATATAACGTTTCTAGGTAGGTGGGTGGGTGGGGGAAAAAAGGCATAAAGGTTAAATGGCTTTCTTGAGATGACAGTAGGAATTAGAACTCAGGAGTGCACAGTTTACAGTCCTGTGGTCAGAGACCTAGACCATACCTCTATGAAATATTCCAGTTGATTTCAGTTACACCTATATAATATACTGGAACATATGAATATTTTGCACAAGTTCTGCGGCAGTAGAAAAACAGCACAAATCTTATTCTTTATTAGTTGTTGTGAATTACTCAGGAGGTTTCATTTTTTTTAACTTGATGAAAACCGTTTGTATGTCAGTGAATTTACAATATTTTATTAGGCTTTCTGCATATTCAAAGCAGTACAGTTTGATAAGCAATAACCAGAAGTAATGTAGTAAAGGTACAAAGTCTGCCATTTTCTTGGCACCTTACATGTAATTACAAGCAAAAATAAAAACAGATCTGGCAGCAGCAGATTATATGGGAGACCTACAACAATATATGGAATAAAAAATATTTGCTATCTAAAAAGTGGCTCCTATTGAGAATTGTCCATCCAAGAACTTGTAGTCCGGGAAGGGGAAATTCCCAGCCATGTGTGGTAATGAAACTTGTATTTATTTAACCCCCTCTTGCAACTGTAGAAAGCTCTATATCTGAATTGCATACAGTCAATAGACCCAGTCAGTGCTACATAAATCAACTGTCTGGTGTCCCAGTCCTGAAGATAAACATGCATATAACAAATCTGAAGGTGAAGACAAACCATTGCAATTCAGCCTGTTCATCTTTTATTAACACTCCCAAAGAATGATTGTCAGCTCTGGATAGGAATGTTTTGTGAGCCAGATTCTGAACTGTTATCCCGGTGTAAATCCGGAGCGGCCTAACTGAAGTCAGTGGGGATGGTCTTTCAGCTGAGGCATTGGATTGGATCTTCAGGAGATCTGGGTTCAGGTCTTGGCTCTGCCACAGTCTTCCTATGTGACCCTCAACCCTTTTTGCCTCAGTTTCTCTCCTTTCCCACAGATCTTCAGCCTTCACAGAAGGCCCAACTCTGCCTGTTCTCTGTACCTTGAAAATTGCTTTCCTTGGTGCTGCTGTCGGTCTCTATGACGACCACAGGCGGCATCAGTGGAACTGTGCTCACCGATGGCCCACTCACGTGCTCTGTTGTGTGCTGGTTCTTACCCATACCACTTGGAGGTGGAGTGTGTGCAGAATCAATAATTCATCGAACAGCAGTGCACATTTGTGCTAGCTATACAAATAACTGGCTCGGTTTAGTTAGCAGGCAGTCCACATCTGGACTGGAGCACCATTTAATGGGAATCCTGGAATTGCCTAATGGGCTTATGGGCATGTGTCCTGGGTTTTTCATCCTTGTGAAACCCACATGCTTACCCTGGGACATGTGGAATATTTTCTGAGTAGGGGAAAAAATGCTGCTCCTAAAACCTTCCCACTCCCTTTAATTAAATTCCTGAAACTGTTTTGCAAGAGGGAGGAAGGATTATTGGCAAAAGCAGGGAACAACATCAGACTAAGTCTATAATTTTTCCGATCCCCACCTTGTTGGTACTGGTTATCTTGGATTTCTACTGTGTGGTGAAAGCATCTTTGATGTTGCCTGGAATTTTACTGACTCTTTTCTTCTAATTCTGTAATCAAGATGAAGGGACAGGAAGCGGGGCAGGTGGAACTCAAAGCACGTTTTAAGAAAAACAGAAACAGGCTGACAGTTATTTCTCTTGAAGTCAATGAGGCCTCTTGCAGTTACAACAGCTGGAAAAGTGACCTTAATTACTTGAAGATGGCACAGACAGGAGGGAGACCAAGGGCTGAGGCTGATAGTAGCATAGAACAATCTGAGTGTTATGGAAGAATAGATTCAGGTTTAAAACAGGTTAGTAATTACTACATGACAACAGGAATCTAAAATACACACTTATTCTGCTTTTGTTCAGGGGAGATTAGAATGTAAATGCTAACCAGTTCTTGAGGATAGACTATGATTGTATATAAGCAGTGCTTCTAGCATAAGTTATTGATTACTAATATTTCAATAGCACCTAGAGTACTCAGCTGAGATGGGTGGCCCCTTTGGACCAGGAGTTATACAAACACATGGCAAGAGACAGTCTCTTACCTGAAGAGCTTACAGTCTAAACAGACAAAGGCTGGGGAAGAAGGAAGGATTGTTATCCCACATTTTACAGATTGGAAACTGAAGCACAGAGAAATTAAGTGACACCCCCATGATCAGAGAGGAAGACTGAGCTGGGGATTGAACCCAGATCTCTTGAGTCCTAGCACAATTTTTTAACCACTAGATTCCTCTCTGGGGTGTATATTTGTCCCTTCAATATGTACGCTCAACTCTCAATATGTACCCCTGTTAGCATTATGGGAGTATTGTATGTGTGTTGAGGGGAGACTGTTCCTCAAACAATGGACTTTTAATTCAATTTTAATTTCTTTAGTCACTTGGGTCATTTTCTGAACCAGAACTCTATAGTATTCTGAGATCAGCTGGTCATCAAATGCCAAAATCTGCATTGCTGTTTGGTGTTAATGAAACCAGGGACAGATCCGTACATCATATTGCAGCGTTTATTGAGCGTCGTCATGGTAGAACAGGGTTATCTATTGAAAACAATTACTCATCTGAAAGATCTGGTCGTTGTCATATTTCACTGCATAGCAAGGCTGTCTTTTTTGTATAACTTTATATGAGGCTGCGATATAGACATTAGTGTAAGTGAATATAGAATAGAGCCTGGAGGGTTAGTCAAGAGGTGGGGAAGAAAAGTATAATGAGTCTACAGCCAACAGAAATAACCAAATTCATTACTGTACAGCAACTCTGCAGTACCACAGTTTTGTACGTGATCCTTGCATAGTTGCATTCATTAAGGAAGTAAGATGTGTGACCTAGCTGTTGTGTTCCTATGTTTTATATATGATTTATTTTTACAGTGTGTGAAAAGTAAAGCTAAAGCAATGAAAGATAATGGCTAAGGGGGATTGTGAACTCAGTGGGAAGAATATTAAGTGGGAAGAATAGGTGCTTCTCTGCATGGTATGAGAACAGCAGAACTTATACCAGGTACACTGTTGTGTTTGTGTTAGCAGGGGTGTCTGTGTGTGTGTGTTGACTGTCAGCAGGCTTTTCATATTTGTGTGGCATTCAAATATGGGCAGTGTTCAACCTGTATCTACAAATCTATATGTCTTTTCTTGACCATGTGCCTCATTCTGTCTAGCCATTTCAGTACTGGATATAATCAGGCTGGATCCAAATAGTAAATGAGGTTGGCATTACAGGTATTTGAGAACTAAATTCTCCAGCTGGAACGGCAGAATCTGAACAGCAAGCAACTGTAGGTAGGGGCAGGAAATAAACTAGCCGACTGCCTCAGTTTCTGGATTTGAACGTTCGGGGATGGTTCTCATCCTGAGAGATCTGTTGTGAGCATTGATAATTAATATAATATTGAACTTCTTATAGCACAATAAATGCCCATTGTGCTTCACAGAAATAAAGTCAACTCTGGTCCAGATTCTTGGCCACACTGTAGCTGCTTTGCAGCAGTCTGTCAGTGCAAAGCAGCCACAGGCGCCGAGCACAAGTCGGGGGGAGGAGGGGTACTCAGCACCCACAGGGCCAGATTCATCTTTTATGGGCCCCAGCGCCCTGACCATGGCCCCTCCACTTGCGCTCCACCCTGAGCCCCCGCCCCCGGTTGGCCTCTTCCCCTTGAGACCCTGCCTGTGCTCCACCACGAGGCCCTGCCCCTGCTCGACCTCTTCCCCTGAGGTCCCGCGCACTGCTCGCACGGGGATGGGAGGGGGCGGAGAGGAGCACACACTGGCAAAACCAAAAATCAGCGCCTGTGAAAGCAGCTATGGACCTGCTCCTCTGGCCCATGGAGGATTCCTCCAATGACGAGTATAGAAATCCTCTGGTAGTGGGTAGTGATCCTAGCTATTCCCCTCCCAGTTCCTGGTGTTATGTGCATGCCCTATGTCATAAATATAAAGGGAAGGGTAAACTTCAAAATCCCTCCTGGCCAGAGGAAAAACCCTTTCACCTGTAAAGGGTTAAGAAGCTAGGATAACCTTGCTGGCACCTGACCAAAATGACCAATGAGGAGACAAGATACTTTCAAAGCTGGAGTGGGGGGGGGGGGGGGGGGGGAACAAAGGGTCTGTCTGTGTGATGCTTTTGCTGGGAACAGATCAGGAACGCAGCTCAGAACCCCTGTAAGAAGTTCGTAAGCAATCTAGCTAGAAATGCGTTAGATTTTCTTTTGTTTAATGGCTGGTAAAATAGCTGTGTGAATGGAATGTATATTCCTGTTTTCGTGTCTTTTTATAACTTAAGGTTTTGCCTAGAGGCAAATTCTATGTTTTGAATCTGATTACCCTGTAAGGTATTTACCATCCTGATTTTACAGAGGTGATTCTTTTTACTTTCTTCTATTAAAATTCTTCTTTTAAGAATCTGATTGCTTTTTCATTGTTCTTAAGCTCCAAGGGTTTGGGTCTGTGTTCACCTATGCAAATTGGTGAGGATTTTTATCAAGCCTTCCCCAGGAAAGGGGGTGTAAGGGTTGGGAGGATTTGGGGGGGAAAGATGTTTCCAAAGGGGCTCTTTCCCAATTATATACCTGTTTAGACGTTTGGTGGTGGCAGCGATAAAGTTCACGGGCAAAAGGTAAAATAGTTTGTACCTTGGGGAAGTTTTAACCTAAGCTGGTAAAAGTAAGCTTAGGAGGTTTTCATGCAGGTCCCCACATCTGTACCCTAGAGTTCAGAGTGGGGAAGGAACCTTGACACCCTAGAACAGGGACAGCTCAGATGCATCCCAGAATCTGGCCCAGGGTATCTTGCTCAAAGAGCTTACAAGAAGGGAGGGAAGGGAGTTACATCAAATATAGATGATGTGCAACAAAACCAAACAAATTGCGTGTGTCTGTGTGTCTTTTTGTTTTTTGAAAATAGGGCAGGAATAGATAGTGTTGGAGTGAAAGTCAGCTGGGTGGAGATACCGTGACAGCAGAGCAGATAGTGAGCTCGAGGGAGCGGTGTAGGGTCCATGGGGGATACCATGATTGCAGGCAGTGAGCTCTGAGTGAAGGAGCAGAGTGTGGCTGCTTGGTGAAGTGGGAGGGTAGGAGTGTGCGTCTGTGTGTAAGATGGGATAGCATGAAAAAGGCACAAGGATGCTAGTGGGGGACGAAGACAAGGAGCAGCACGGCAGGAAAGTGGGCAAAGAGTAAGGCATGAGAGGTGGGTCAGGGACACGTAGGACCTTGATAGTGGGGATGAGCAGTCTGAACTAGATGCTGAAAGACAAGAAGGCAGGGACAGGAAGGAGAAGAGATTGTGGATAAGGGGGAGGCTCAGGATTAGGACAGATGCCGCCAGCAGGTAGGAAGCAGCCGGGAAAGTGGTGAAGAGAAAATGTGTTTGAGCATGCGGGTGACAGAGGATGAAGTGAGCAGATGGAACAAGGGGAAGAGGTGCAGTTAGTGGGAGCAGATGAGATGAGTGGGGGGAGGGATGGGCAGTGATGATGAGGAGGAAGAGAGCAGGGAAATGGAAAGAAGGGAGAGGTAGCCAGAAGAACAGCAAAGATGAAACTAGCAATTAGGGCCAATGAGCTGGCAAAACAATTAAGCGGTGATGGCAATGAACCGGCAGTTGGTGTGCAGTTAAAAGCAATGAACTGGCAATTAACACTCAGCGGAAGTAGTGACCTGACAACTGATGATCAAATAATAGGCAGTACGTAACCAAAGAACAGGCAGCTCATAAGCAGTCCTATAAAGTGGCCAGTAGCGAAGTAAAGAGCAAGGCAACAAATATACTTGGTAGGGGCCCGGAGCAAGTAGGTGGCTGTTGATGTGTGTCTGGGCATCCCACAGGATAAAACTAGCTCTGAGGTAAATGTTAATGGCCCTCTTTCTGCCTTTGCAGGATTGGGGCCATAGATTGCAAAGTACTTTGAAGACAGAATGTGCTATGTAAGTGTGAAGTGTAATTCAATACAGTATTATGATGTCTCTCATATTTGCAGCTCTTATTTTCCAGTATTGCCTGTGACTAGTGCAATGACAAATTGCATCTGGCCCAGCCAGGCTTGGCCAATACTTGGTGCATCCATTTTGCAAGTTAGGGTTACGCTATTTCCTTCACAGCAGCACATCTCATTGAAACAGAAGACCTCGCACACATGGCTTTTAGGCTGCGACATGCTAGGTCAGCTAGGCTATGGCGTACCTCTGTCCACAGACCACACCTTTTCTACGCTGGGAGATGTGTCATGGATTAGGGAGTATGGCAGTCTCTTTGTGTCTTCTCATAAATGATGTTCTGAAACAACTAAATACAATGAGGAATAGTAATCCCGCCCAACTCTGTTTAATGGCCTGACAAGTTCACAGTATGGCTGCAGATTTTTCTAGCCTTCTTCCCCTTCCCATCATGCCACAGTGCATATATGATTCTCTCTCCTTACGTAGCTAGATGGGATGGAAGGGGCCATATATGAATCCTGGACATCCTGAGTTTTAGTTGGTACTGTCTTCAGCTAAGGTCCTGTCTACATTGGCTTCTTGAAGAGCATGGTTCTGCTTTGAAAGGTGACGGTGTAATAATAGCCCACTTTAATTGATTAGTCTCATTAGAGTTGGTATGGCAACACCCATTTTTTCTTGGTCTCTCTCTCTCTATATATATATCTTCCTACTGTATTTTCCACTGCATGCATCCGATGAAGTGGGTTTTAGCCCACGAAAGCTTATGCCCAAATAAATGTGTTAGTCTCTAAGGTGCCACAAGTACTCTGCGTTCTTTTTGCTGATACAGACTAACACGGCTACAACTCTGAAACCTGTGTAAGAATGGTGTCTGGTTCCTCACCAGACCTGCTCCCTGTTTGTATTCAGAGTCAGATGTACATACATTTTTTTTTTACTGCTTTTAACTCCTGTTAGCTCTGCTGGCTCTACAAGACTGAGGTTAAACAACAGAATCCGGCTTATCCATCAGCAGCAGAGTTGTGATCTAAATTCCAACTGCAGGTCTAGTTTCTGCCCTCGGATGCACCTGTGCCACCCCACTGAAGGTTAATGAGATGAAACGGGTATGATAAAAGGCACAGGTGTAACCAAGGACAGAATTTGGCTTGCAGACTCTCTATTACTGGTGCTGATACATGACCAGGAAGGAGTATGGATTTCAGATTCAAGGGTGATTTTGCATGGCTCTCATTTACAAACAATGCAAACAAACAAACAAACAACCTTGTAAAATGAGCACAAATGATCTAGAAATCCCTGTGGCATAATAAACATGGAGTGCTTGCTGCCATGTGCATAGGAGTCATTCTCAGAGTGACCTACAAATTCAGCTCGGCTGTTTACTCCTGTAGCTGGACCAGATGTTGTGGACAATGCCAAGCTAAAGTTAATGGGAGTATTGCCACTGACTTCAGTGCATGCAGGAATACTAGTTCTAGAATGCTAGGGCAGGCCTTCGGTGGGTGTCTGATGACATAGCTCCATTGACATCAATGGAACGATCCTGATGTATATCAGTTGAGAATAAGGCCATGATCTTAAAACCTGGTTCTCTCCTGGTTTGGAAGGGATGAAACATGTCCATAGAACTAAGGAAATCACTCGGATCAACCCAGACAGATTGTTAGAAATGTTTCTGTGTCTGAAATTGCAGCTAGCCATGGTTAGCTTTCTTATAGGGTTTTGTGTATATAAAAGGCTATTGCGAGCTGAACAAAAGAATATGACTTATGGCTGGTCGCTGGCTTGTCCACTGAAGCAAACCTGAGCTTTTAACTAATGTGTTTATGCTTTGACAACTTTTCAAAGCCTGAGCCTGTGATAAATTCAGTAAGGGCAAAGTCACTTGAATGTTTTGCAGCTGAACACAACAGTCCACATCTCACCTGATTTAGTTAGCAGCTCACTTAAATATCAAGGGTCAACTCGCGTTTGTGCTTTTCTTCCGAGAAGAAAACTTCCGGGTTTGACCTTGCAGTGTTTAAAAGAGGCTTGGAGTTCCCCTCTTTGTTCGCCTTTGAAAGAACTGGCAGCAGCAGAGCTAATGCAGCCACTTGCTTTGTTCTAAAAGTAGCAGAGTTCTTCAGCTTGTTGCATTTGTTTAATAGGAGGGAGGTGGGATGAGCCAGTTGGACGGAGGGAGGACTTGAGTTGCAATGAAAATCAATAGTTTTGTAGGGAGATTCTGACAAAATCTGTTTCTAGATCTCTCTATCAGTGTCCCTGCTTATAAACAATAGTTTTCAGTCTCTTGGGGAGAGCGGGAGGCAGGAAGGAGGGGTGGTGGTGGTGAAAGACAGAAGTATGAGCTCCGGAGGCAGTCCGTTTAAGTGGAAGGTTGAGTGTGATAAATGACATTTACCTCTGATAGGCGTTCCAGATAGGGAGAGGTGAGAACAGTTGAGCTGCATGAAGTAAACCATTTGTTTCCTTCGTTCATTCAACTCGGGGTAAATTCTGCAGGAACAGCTCTTGGTAGTCTGCTATACTTCTGTGGGTGCCCTTATCAACATTCCTTTTACATTTTTTTTTTCTAGTGATGTTTGAACAATGGTGACATTTACTCCCTCCCCCTCCCCAAAAGAAGAAAATATATTTTTTTCTGGGAAAAGATTTAGTTAAAATTTCAGATCTTCAGAAATACTCAAACAGCTTTTGGATATGGTTAAAAAAGTTAACAATAAATGATTTAAAAAAAATTGTTGAAAAATGTGTAAGAACTTCAACCAGCTCTGGTTTTTACCATTAAGGATGTTGTACGCAAGCATCTTTCCCAACCTGGTGTGCAAACAATCCCCTTTACTATATGAAGTCCAAACTTAACTGCTTGTTGAGGTTTTAGCTATAGCAACAAACAAAACACTGAAATAACATAAAGATTAGCCCACATCTCCACAGGCTTTTTTGCTCAAAGAGTTCCTCCCTCAGGATTACTCAGCCCACACCCTCGATCTTCTCTTCCAAAGACCCACTCCGCTTATACTGAAACAGGGTATGAAATCATCTGCTTCAGAGTCAGCAAAATCCACTTAACTCTTTCCCAGCAGGATCAACACCTCCTAATAGGATGGGGGTATTGCAAGCAAATATTGCCAGACTATTAAAGGCACCCACTGTATATCTCAAAAATTCAAGCTTAAAGAATTAGTTATACCTACCTAGAAACATTCTGTCATTTATTGCTTTGGATATTAGACCTCAGTGGTATTTGTATATAAATATTGTGTTAAACAAATACAACTAAATGCCTTGATGATGCTTTGAGGACTTTAGTTTATTATAATCTTGGTTCAAAAACATCCCTCAAAGTGAAGATGTAAAATAGGTCAGGAAATCCTATACGTAGAGGGCCTGATTCTCCATTGCCTTGTGCTTTGTGTAATCATTTGCACTTGTTCAAAGGGAATGTAAAAACCCAACCAAATCAGAATTTTTTTCTCGCACTGCTGGTAGTGCTTTACATGCCTCTTTTTTGCAGTGGAAAATCAGGCCCACGGTATTTATGTGAACTGCATGCAGGTAGGGGTTATTACTAAAATAGTGATAACACTTTTCTCT